>NW_006159577.1:3782700-3818869 GCF_000334495.1 Tupaia belangeri chinensis | reverse complement strand
CAATAAGCAGGACAATATTAAAAAAAAATACAAATCCATCAAAGCCAGTTTTTCTTAACCTATGGCTAGATAATTTTGGGAGGAGATGGAAGGAATAAATGAGAAAGGAAGAAAAAGCTTTGAGGTTTGTGGGAAGGGAAAAAGAAGACTAAATCCCCAACTTGGGGATTGAGAGCCAAGGATTCATGCACCTTCTATCCCCAAGGAAAGGCCTGTGAGGAGGTGAGTCTCCAGAACTGTTCTTCATCCATCATACCACCACAGCACAACGGCAAGATAGCTAGGCATGGGGTGTCCAGGTGCAGGAGTCTGGCCCAAGAGTGGTACAGAGCAGCCAGGGAGCTTCTGGGTACTGTGAGGGACTAGAGGCAGGAGGAGAGCTTGGGAGACCACATGAACAAGCTGGGAGGAAGGGAGCACAGCAGGGGCCTCTGTAGATGGGAGGGGATGGCTCAGGAATGAAGACCAGCAGGGAATACCGACACATAGCCACGTGGTGAGATGACAATGACCAGGACCACTGTCCTGTATGACACCCCAGCACAACTCCAGGGCTGACTGAGATGGAGCTGAATTGACAGAAATGAGTTCCAGGGAAATGGGGACTCAGGATAGAAATGCAGTTCACTGGATTCCCATCGTTCTTCTGACAAACCCTTGAAGTCACAGCTGTGATGCTTGGCTCTGTTTCAGGCCCATGTGAGGAGCTCAGGATGCTAAAAGGAGGGTGCCATAGGCTGTACCCTGTAGAAGCCTGTAACTCAACCAGCAGAGGCAAACCTGTCTCCCAGCCTTGCAAGACAGCATGGAGAACCTTAAGTCACTGTTAAGACAGAAAGAAGGGGGCATCCAACTCTGGTAGAAAGCCTTCTTGAAGGAAGCGATGTCTAAATTTGGTCTTAAAGTTGAGCAGGAGTTTGTCAAGGGGAAGAGCAGTTGGTGATGTGATCGATTCAATTTTTACAAATGTATCATGGCCCTCTGGGTTCACATGGTTCTCAAATATGTCACTGGTGGGCTGGCCCTGGACTTGTTCCCTTGGTGCTCTCTCCTCCCTCACCTGATTAATGAGCTCCCACTCACCCATCAAGTCTCAGCTAAGTGCCAGCTTGGCTGAGCTGCTGTTTCTCAGATAGAATTAACTGCATCCTCTCCCACCTTTCTTACCTCTAGCTGGGGAGTGCTGCAGAATGAGTACATTACTGGATGAATGAAAGTACAATCATTGAACAGCAAATGTGTGAATGCTCAGGGAACTAACAGTAAATGAATGAATGCACAGTGACCTAACAACAAATGAATGAATGCAGTCACCTCATAGCAAATGAACAAATGCACACTGACCTAACAGCAAATGAATAAATGCACAATCACCTAATCTCAAATGAATGAATTTTCAGTGATCTAATAGCAAGTGAATGAAGTCACAGTCACTTAACAGCAAATGAATGAATGCAGTCACCTAACAGCAAGTGAATGAAAGAACAGTCACTTAACAGCAAAACCAAAAGAGAGAGAGAGAGATAGATAGATAGATAGATAGAGAGAGAGAGAGAGAGAGAGAGAGAGAAATGAGACATTGGAATAAATGTTGCTTGCTGGGTCCCCTTGGATCATTGTATTCATTTAAGTGTTTTTAGTTACTTGAGAAAAAGTTTACTTCATGCTACAAATAACACATAAAATGACAAATGAAACAAACAAACAAAAGCACTGGCTCAATGTGAAGGGAAGAAGTCACTGGTTGGAGTGAGGAGATCCACATGGGGACCACACTTACTTGCCGCAGTAGAGACCTCAGGTTGACACTGGCCACAGATATCCTGAATGCGCCTGCTTGGATGTCTCATAGGCTCTTCGAAGTCACATTGTCCCAAATGACCCCCTTCACTGCTTTCTTTGTCTCCCTGCAGACCCATGCATCCTCTTGGCTTGGTTAGTGGACATCCGTCAGACATCTAGGCGTCTTCACAGTCACCCCTCTCCCTCTTTCGAACACTGAGCCCTCTTAAGTCCATTGCTGAGTGTGTCCCATTTCCACACTGCCCACTGTCTCTCTGTTCTCATAGACATGCTGCTTGCGAGGCTCTCTTCTCTCTCACCTGGACCCCTCTGCCAGCTCACAGCTCCATCTCTCACTTCTAGTCCTTCCCTCCTTCTATCCATCCTCCAAACCAGCCATCAGACTATCTTCCAAATGTTTGAATTTATTCATGTTCTTCTTCTTCTTTTTCTTCTTTTTTCTTCCTGATCCAAGGATTTATTGTACACGGGGTCACTTGCTTCAGGCTGGGGAGGCAGAAATATGGGGTTCCAAATACTTTCACCAAGCCCCACCCAGGGACTCAGTCTGGGGGAGGCTGAAGCACTTGGAAGGGAAAACAGGTGAGCTTCAGGCAGGTATCCTACAGGTTCTTCTTCTTTTTAAATTTAATTTATTATTATTATTATTATTCTAAATTTGCTGTAGGACATGTGTATGTGTGTGTGTGAGAGAGAGAGAGAAAGAGAGAGATAGAAAATGAGAAAGCAAGCCACCAGGTCTAGGATTCGAACCACAGTCAAGCATGTGGGAGATCAGAGCCTTAACCACCACACCACCTGCTGGCCCCATTCACCACATTTTTCTAATTGGCATATCCCAGTGACTCCCAATGAGAATAAAATTTGTAGTTGGAGGATTTGTTCCTCCTATTTACCTCACTTCTGACAGGGTCCCAAGTATTCCAGAGAATCAGGACACACTGCCATGTCCTAATGTCAGCAACCCACTGCTCCCATCCCAACCTCTCATGCAGTCACATCCTTCAGGGCCCAGTGATAGAGCATAGTGGTGGACATGTGGATTATGGACCCAGACTCCCTGAATTCAAATCTGACCTCTGTCACTAATTAGCTGTTTAACCCTGGGCAATTAAATTAATCTCTGTGAGCCTCTATGTTCTTCTCTATAAAATGGGCATGATAAGTGAACTGACCTCATTAGGTCATTGAAAGGATTAAATGTGTTGGTCCCTAGAATAGCCAGTGACATTCAGAAGGTAGTCTAGTGCTACCTCACCACCTTCCTGACACTCTCTTTGATGACCTTAGTCTGAAGTGATGTCAGAATGTCAATACTAAGTGGCAGATGGGGAACTTTAATCCAAATGACCTGGCTTTGCATCCTGGTCTTTTCTGTCCCACTATGGAGCATCCTGATGCTATGTCTGGCTCACCCTGAGTGAGTGGCATGGAGAGCTATGGACTGCCTGCCTGCATGTGAAGGCACTGAGAGCCCTGGGAGGATGATAATTGAGGCCCTGTGTATCCTCACATCCTTTAGAGTAGGAGCTCTGTTAGTATCGGTCGGTTCAGAGAGTGACAGGAAGAAAGAGTTGTGTTTCCTTCCCAAGGTCTTGTGGACTTAAGCTACACCGTAATGCTGCCCTGACTGAATGAGCTTGAGCTGCTCCCCGGATACAAGTGCAACCTTTGATGGCAGTTGGTGGGGGGCAGACCCACTTCACTGTGGATAGGGGCCACATGGAGGCAGTAGGGCAGGATGTAAGAGCATTGTCTTCAGTCGAGCACCCCTGGGTTTGCATCTCAGCACAGCCATGTAGAGGAGAGCTACAGGGGCGTGTCCTGGAGGTGGACCATGTCCCACTGCAAGGGGAAAAAGTAGGGAGTAACAGAACAGACTCTCTCCTCTCTAAGACCCTGGAGCCATAAGTTTGACCAGCAATGGGCTAGGACAAAGCTTTGGGTTGGGCATGAGGTTCAAGTTTTAAATTGAACATAATTTTAGTAACTGAAATAGCCTGAAAGAGTTAGAATCTGCTGAAGAGGACTTTATAGGACATGCTAACCCCAGGGAAGGGACATTTGGCATTATACTGTTGGGGGGCACTCCGAAACATAACATTATTTTATATTCACATTCCACTTACTGGAGATTGGTCTACAAGCTGTTGCCTATGGCCATGAAACCGAGTTCTGCTTCAGTCTGGCTTGGAGAGTCTGCTCTCTGCCCAACTCTGGGACCACAGAGGCTTCCCCACCTGGGCCTGCTGCTGGGAAGTGGGGAGTAAGCAGCTCGGGCTCTATGCATGGCCACAGACAGGCCAAGGTGAGGTGGCAAGTGTCTGCTTGTCACATGCTCAGGGGAAGGAACGGTGACCGTGTCTGTCCTGTGGTTTGGGTTGTACCTGTGGGTCTGTCGTCTATGTTCGTAGACATATCTTGGGACTGTTGTGTGGCTTCCCTGCTACACTCCTGGCTGGGCTGCCTGAATCCATCTGGCTTGACAAGAATAGATAGAGATTATTTTTTGGTATCTGCCTCAAACACAAAGCTAAGCTGCTAATTACAGCATAAACACCACACACAATGAGCCTAATAAAACCGAAGCAATTATGAGAAGAAAATATGACTCAAGATGCCCAGTAATTGGGAAAGATGAAAAACCTCTCTCCATACACGTGAGCTGTATCCACTGGTAATCCACAGTTAAAAGAACTTCCTTAATTTAATAAAGAGATTATTTTAAACTTGGATCTGGAAAACCCTCATACCTCTAGCACATGGTTTCAGTGAAATATCCCTCAACATGAAAATATAGACAGTTAGTTTTTTCTTCCAAAGCGAAACACTGTGAGCCTTCCATTCCTAGTTTATTATGCTTTCTGTATCTCTGCTCATTTTTCACCAGTATTGCATTAAGTATTGATATTGATTTCTTGTAAATGGGACTGAAATAGATGGCCCACAGTTTTTTGTTATTGTTCGGTGGCACTTGTATGTAATTTATTATGGCTGCAATGGAAGCTGCCCCTCGCTGCCACGGCTTAAATTAAATGTGCCATGCTCTGGCCTCTGCTGGTCACCTACATTTCTCATTTGATATCAAAAATTATTATGTATGAAGTTTCTCTTTCCTCCCCCCCACCATAAAAACAATAACTATGCCCTTCATATTATTTTGAAAGTTGTGTCGATAACTTCCGTCACTAATGGAAAACACAACGGTAGAGAGGAAAGGGACCATTTCCTCCTGGCACCTGGGTTCTGCTCAGTGTCTGGTGGGCCTGGAAGATGGGGGACCTGGATTCTCAGCCTGGGCTTACTCCTACTCAACTGAGTGACCTTGGGCCAGGCCCCTTGTCTCTCTGGCTGTGATGTGGTGGAGAAGCGTCCATGGCTCACTTAGAGGTGGGACTTTAAGGATGCACCCTGGGCCTGGGACTAAGTGCCCTTTGAGTGTTCTCCCTGCTGGCAGTGCCGAGTGCTGAGCTAGTGGGATGGCAGGACAGCACCTGAGTGGTTCCTGAGCACTGGGGTGCTTATGAGGGCATTTCCTGAAAGCAAGGCAATATGCATTGTGTTTGGGAACAAGCAATTCCAGATGTCCCATCCAAGGGGGCAGTGCAAGCCCACTAAGAGAAGGCCAGGGAGTCCCCTTTGAAGCCAGGGGGACAGGAGAGCAGTGCAAGGGCAAGTGTCTTGGCAAAGAAACTAAAAACTAAAAGAAAAACACATGGACAATGGCTCTCTGTTGGGAGCCACTTGACTGGGCCAGGCCTTCAAAACTACACCAATCTCAGAGAAGAGTTACTATTCCATCATCTTCCTGCATCATTCAGGATTCGGCCAAGTCCCCCTGCCTCCTCCACTAAGACCCCCTTCTCTGTTTTTGTGTTCTGTTGTGTATGTTCAACTTCTGGCTTTTTAAACATCTATTTACTTATTTCTTTAGAGAGAAAGAAGGAGAAGAGAGAGGACAGGAGAGAAGAACCCCTAACAAAATCCCCATGCTAAGACCCATCTTCAGTCTCAGCTGACCCAGACCATGGGTTATGTACCTGGCGTGCTCAGAAAGGTCCCAGGGTGTGAAACAGGACCCTTCCAGCTGCACCGCCACTGCATTGCCACTTGGCCCTGGCCAGTGTACTGGGAGTAGTTCTAAGGCAATAGAATAGGGTGAGAGGTGCCAGGAGCTACTATGACTGAGGGGAAGAGACAGGCCCAGTGTTAACATGTAGTGTGTGTGTGTGTGTTTGTGTGTGTGTGTAGCCCTAGTGTGATCATCTTTGTCCCTGAGACATTCCTTGCTAAAAACAGGTTCAAGTCACATCCACTTTCTTAGATCTGATGTTTTTCCTCCATATGGTTTTCACTCCAAATGATTTCGCATTCGTGGTGGAGGTTTCTGCTGAAGAAAACTTACAAAGTGCCTTACACAAGAAGCTGGCTGTCTCTGCATCCTCCACTTCTTCAGAAATGGAGTTAGGTTTTTCTGCATTCAGCTTCAGCAAAACAGTGTCTATTAATTAGATTTCCATTTCTATCTATAATGGGACCCACAGGCTGTCTGTTGGAAGGGGATATAGACCTTTTGTGGCATGTTGATCTCAGTCCTGCTCTTGTGAATTAGGCCTGATTGCAGCATGAAGGGCCTTTCTTGAATTTTACTCTCTCCAAATTGATAACTGCCCATTCTTCCTTTAACCACTTTAAATAGACTAGCTGTGTTTCAATCTTCCGGTCTCCGGGCCTTTTTGAAGACGTCGCTGCTCTCGCTGAACCTGGGCCCTCTGGCAAGCCTGAGATTTTCTCCCAATGTACAGACTAGAAAGCCCTTCTGTTCTGCTTTTACAAGTTATTTACTCATTCATATATTCCATTGCTCACTCGTTTGTCCATTCACAGAGGCAATATGTCAGGAAAGTAGTATAGGGGCCAGAGTGTGGCACAGTGGTAAAATGTGACATTGTGAGGCTAGCCCATGTGAGAAAGTCTCAGGTTCATATCTGGACACCTTCCTCAACATGCTGGGCATGCTTGTGCCCATGATCTGGGGCCGGCTGAGGCTGCGGGTGGATCTCAGCCACGGGACCTGTGGGGAGCTCTCCCTCTGACTCTCTCATCATGGAAGAAACAGCCAAAACACAAATAAAAGACTATTTGGGGATTGGTTCCAGGGTCTCTGCCAGTACTAAAATCTACAGGTGATTAAGTCCCTTATATAAAGTGGTAGAGTATTTGCATAACCTACACACATCCTCTGAATCCTTTAATCATCTCTAGATCACTCATAATTCCAAGTACTATGTAAGTGCTGTGTAAATGTCATAATTGTTATATTGTATCTTTTAGGGAATAATGTCAAGAAAAAAATGTTTCTACCTGTTCAGTACAACAATTTTTTTTCCAAATACTTTTGATCCGCAGTTTGTTGAATCCACAGATGTGGTTCCTGTGGCTACACAGAGTGACTGCGCGTGACTGGGAGGCAGGCATGATTCAGTGGTGTGCTGGAAGGGGACTTTATCAGCTTGCAAAAACTGATTGCTAAGTTTTCAGGCATTTCGCCAGCTAGTTTTTAAACACAGTCATTATGAAAAATTAAATGATGTAGACTTACAATTAAATAAATTACATTGAAAATAAAGGAGAGAAGTGCTTAACACTCATTATTTTCAAATTATAACATTTTACTATTACCTGTGGCAAAGGTCTGTAGTGATTTATGTAAATGTACATATAGTGAATATTCTAGGATTTGGTGGTTGCAGTGACTATTGCACTACTCAGCTCTGCTGTTTCTAGGTAATGGAGGTGGCTGGGCTCCAAGGAAAGTTTATTTACATAACAGGTAGCACAGCATTTGGCCTGCAGCCCTGGCCCAGTTTGCCAACTCCTGATCTTTGCTCTTGAGGTTATTTATGTCTGTGATATCTGCCGGTGGAAATACTATATAATGATTACTACAGTTCATCTCTTCCCACTTCCACTTTCTGTGACCTCATGTTGGTAGCTTAAAATAAACCACAGTGGGAATATTTACACCATGGAAATTGGCAAACTCTAATAGTCAGGGCTTCTTTTCCCAAAGAACTGGCTAAACACTCACCAATACACCACTGGGTGTATTTGAATCTCCACTCTACATCTTGATAGGTGGGTGGTCTTAGGCACCTTAGGCACTTTAACTCTCAGAGCTTTAGTTTCCCTATGTGAAGATAGAGACTACTCCAGAGGGACTGGTGAGAGATAAAATGACATCATTTGTGTAAAGTACATAGCACCCGGTCTGGATTAAAAGGGATTCACAATTGAGTCAACAATGGACTTTGGCCCCCAGAATATCTCAGAATCTTGGAAGGAAGAGGCGTAATGGAGGTGGCTGGGCTCCAAGGAAAGTTTATTTACATAACAGGTAGCACAGCATTTGGCCTGCAGCCCTGGCCCAGTTTGCCAACTCCTGATCTTTGCTCTTGAGGTTATTTATGTCTGTGATATCTGCCGGTGGAAATACTATATAATGATTACTACAGTTCATCTCTTCCCACTTCCACTTTCTGTGACCTCATGTTGGTAGCTTAAAATAAACCACAGTGGGAATATTTACACCATGGAAATTGGCAAACTCTAATAGTCAGGGCTTCTTTTCCCAAAGAACTGGCTAAACACTCACCAATACACCACTGGGTGTATTTGAATCTCCACTCTACATCTTGATAGGTGGGTGGTCTTAGGCACCTTAGGCACTTTAACTCTCAGAGCTTTAGTTTCCCTATGTGAAGATAGAGACTACTCCAGAGGGACTGGTGAGAGATAAAATGACATCATTTGTGTAAAGTACATAGCACCCGGTCTGGATTAAAAGGGATTCACAATTGAGTCAACAATGGACTTTGGCCCCCAGAATATCTCAGAATCTTGGAAGGAAGAGGCAAAGATCTATCTACATAAGATAAACGAAAGTATTAATGTAAAGTAGAGAGATCTGATCAGCCACTCCCAGCCTAAGGGCCTCTGAGAGCTAATTCTTGGACTTCAGACCTACTGTGTCAAGCCTGAGCACAGCCCCCAGGCTGAGCCCCTTGTGGCCTGGATCTTTCAAGCTGCTGCCCTGATCACAAACGCTGAGCTTCATCACTCTGACCTCTGAGCTTCCTGACACACGGTCACACCTATGACTTTGCTCCCACCACTCCCTTGCCCTAGAACTTCCGTCCTTATCCTCACCCTCAGATCCAGCTCACAGGGCTGTGGTTCACTGGCTTTCCCAGCCATTCTTAGCTTTGCCAATCCAAAGGCTTCCCTAGCCTTTGAAGGTCTTTCCAGTGGCCTTTGAGACCCTATGTGATCCAACCTCATGTATTAATCATGTTTGTGATTTTCTGTTCTATGCTTTGACACCTTGGGGACCTTGCTGGCTGGCAGACGTTCTGCTTGTGAGGCCACCATTTGTACGCAAACCAACCACCTTCTTGATCTAACTTACACATCACAACACTATTTCCCTGACCCAAATCAGCCTTGGACTATATACTAAACTAGAAACCACCCTGCACAAAGCCTCCTGACATTTTCCGACTGGTCAGTCCTAAGCTAGCTCACCTACGTTGCCTGGTCTTCCCCATAGAAACCACGACTGAGGGTGTGCTCATGCTTTTGCCTGGCTCCTACTGCGTCCCCACCCACCTGGGCTTCCCCATGTGGCCCCCCATGATGGGACATGCCACCTCCTTCCAGGACTGTAAGTAATCAACACTTTTTTCTATGGCATTGTCTTCTCCGTGGTGTTACTCAGTCACCTCTACAGATGAAAGGGCTAGGGAGGTATAAATAGGTCCTGTAAACAATCCTGAAACATCTCCCATTTCTCTCTCCAGCCTCACCGCCTAACCCACCTTTGTTGACTTTGTTCCAGATGCATGGCCACTCCTTAATCATGCCAGATATGGTCCTGCTTCAGGGACTTAGCACTTGTCATTCCCTCTGCCAAGACTACTCTTCCCCGGTAGTCTCATGGCTCAGTCCCTCACTATCAACAGATTTCTGCACCATCGATGCTTCCTAAGAGAACTTCTCTAAGCACTTCATTAAAAATTACTTGTCTCCACACTCAGTCCCTATTTCTCTAATCTGCTTTATTTTTCTATCTTTTACCAACACCTGACATAGCATGTATTTATTTGTTTCTGTCTCTTCTCGAGCACAAGGCCCATGAAGACAGGGCCTCTGTCAGTTTAGTTCACTGCTGCGTCCTTGGTACCTAGAATGGTTCCTAGGGTACAGTACGGCTCTAAGTTGTTGGTGCCTCCTTTCTGGACTCAGAACGCCTCGCACACACCTCTAAGCCAGCACAAGGCACCTGCTCATGATCATTAAGTGTTAGTCTTTCCTACTGAGGCAGAGATTGGACCCCATTATCTTAGCATCTCTTCAGCACAGAGCCAGGTAAAAAGGAGGGCCTAGCACATGTTTGTGGCCTTGTTGGAGTACTGGCCTCCAGACCAGTGGAGGACTCAGAGCGGCAAGAGGATGTTTGCAAATGAGAGGACAGGGGAGGTTCCTTAGAGGAGGTGGTATGTGAGTTGGGCAGGAAGGGGAAGGAAAGGATGGACGTGAATTCCGGGCACCACGTGTGCGAAGCAGGGAGAACACGGTGAGCAAGGTCTCTGAGGCAGGCCAGTGCTCTGTGCGGACAGGCTGCTGCTCCCTCTCCACCCTTGGCTTCTGCTACAGCTCCTTGCGCAGTCTGTCCCTTGCATGTGCTCTTCCCTCCTGCATCAAGACCTTTGCACATGCAGCTTCCTCTTTTGGAACACTCCTCCTGTGCCAGCTTTCACGCCTCACAGCATTGTCTTTCTCGTTCATCCTTCTGCTGTCAGCTCAGAGGCCAGAGAAGCCTGCCCTGCCCTTCCCTAACTCCATCAGTCCTCCCGACCCCATGATTCTCTATTTTTCCTTTATTATTTATCTTATAATGCCAAATACTAGAGGTGAGTACTTTGTCAGGATTTGAGAAACATTGCTCATTTTCCTAGGACAAAAGTACAGGGAGGGCAGGGTCCATGTCTAATTTGCTCAGCAGTGGGTCTCTAGTCCTGAGCTCATGCCTGGCAGGTGGCAGGCCCGCGGACTGCTCAGTGCCCATTGAGGTGCTGGATGTAGGTTCATGTGGGAGTTGCATGCCTACATCAGGGTATCACGGGAAACCTCAGGTAGATGAAGCAGGTGGGGCCATGTTGGAAGGGTTGGAGGCAAACCCCTTCTGCCAAATGCACAAGGCCAGGCACACACAGAGTTGATGGGGGTCCTCTGTGCCAGTGGTGGAATGGGGTCCATTGACTTGATTCACTGACTCTGCCTGGGAGAACGAGACCAGCTTTTAGAAACCAAAGTCACATCGGCAACAGGTTTGTTTGCGGCTTTAGCAAATCAGACCTTTAACATCAGAAAGGCAGGCAGCGTGGCTGCAAATTGGAGAGATCATTTTAGTTTAGCTCTTGGTAAATAGCTTTGTATTGAGGAAAGTGGAGCCAGGTCCAAGAGCAAGAAAAATGCAGGTCAAGACTCCAGGTCTGTCTAAACCAGGCAGATGCAGAAAATCTTGGTTCCCAAAAGCAGCAGGGCTGGGTTGGGGGCTATGTGTGTGGCACGTGTGGACTTCCGGTCTTGATGGCTCTATGACTGTGACTGGACCCATGGCAAACCTTGAAGGTCCTACGAATGTCTAAGTGGGTGCAGCACCTAAGATCAGGGCCTGTCTTTAATGTGGGGGTTTGCAGAAGGTAGGTTCCACTGTGACGTATGGGACAGATTCCTATGTTCTTTAAGAGCACAGAATGAGCTGAGGTGGTCTGTTCCCCGCTATCTTCTCGGGGCCTAGATTGGCACCAACAGGCCTTCAACACATATTTACAGGGAGGCAGGACACAGGCAAGGCAGGGAAGCCAGGCTCCTTACTGCCTTTATTCACATCCATCCTTTCCTTTCTCTACCTTCCCAACTCACATACCACTTCCTTAAAGCAACCTCCCCTGTTCCCTCATTTGCAGGTGTTCTCTTGCTGCTCTGAGTCCTCCACTGGTAAGGAGGCCAGTACTCCAACAAGGCCACAAATATGTGCTAAGCGCTTCTTACCTGGCTCTGTGCCAAGGAGATGCTAAGACAAAGGAGTCCAGTCTCTGTCCCAGTAGGAGAGACTTACATGTGACAACCATGAGCAGGTGCCTTGGGCTGACTTAGACCCGATATTTTATTATGGCGAAGAATTGTTGTAGCTCTTCTGTTCACAAACCTCACTGGGTCTCTGTGTTCTTTCTTTCTTTTTTTTCTTTCTTTCTTTCTTTCTTTCTTTCTTTCTTTCTTTCTTTCTTTCTTTCTTTCTTTCTTTCTTTCTTTCTTTCTTTCTTTCCTTCCTTTTTTTTTTTTTAGAAGTTTTTGGTACAGGGTACATGCGTTTACCAGAAAGATAGAGACAGAGAGACAGAAAACAAGAAATCACTCCCTGGGGGGATGGCCATACCATAATCCCTTCTCATCCATTCTCCTCTTGGGACCTCGGGCACGCACACACATGCGCCCAAGGTGTGAGTTTAAGCCACCGGGTCCGGGACTCGGATTGCGGTCAACTACATGGGAGTCCAGCAACATTGCTATTATGGCAACTGCTGGTCCCAGTCTCTGTGTTCTTTAGGTAGAGTAAAGTTGCCTAGTTGCCAAGGTCTCTGTCCGCCTTCCCATTCTCAATCCTTACTTTTCTTCCTTCATGGTTCCTTTCACTCAGGAGGAACCTCTGTTTTCTCATCTGCAAAAATGATAACCCATTTCTTTTCTCATCACTTCTGGATTGCAGAGTATTGGAACTGAAAGGAGCAAAAGAGAAATATGGCCCATGGGCAGGTCAGGATAAAGGTTAGTCTGAACTGTCCTGGGAGATTAATTTAGGAACCTTTAGATATTCATTCTATTGTTCTGATCCAAAATGTAGAAGTGAATATTTTGTCCTGGGCTCTCTCGTCTGCTTCTCTTGTTTGTTTTCTTGGCCGAAGTTGAACAGTAAATCATGTTTGAAAAAACACAAGCCAAAAGAAAGTCTCCAGTCAGGTACACAGTTCTGTGAAAGAGGGGAACCAGTTCATCATTTTGGAAGGACTCCAAGGTCTGAAAAGCCTTCTGGAAGGTATTTCCAACACGACTAGAATATGGATGCTCACCAGCACCGGGTGGGAGGGGATACTGGTATTTTGACTCTGGCAATATTTGAGAATCTACTGAGTGACACAGCAGGTGACATAAAGGTGTCACCTGTCATGGAGGATTTACAGGGTGTCTGTCACCTGCTGCCCTCTGTGATCAGACAGGAATGGCAATATCACTGGTCATCACTCCCATCCCTTTCACAGGGACGGGGTGCTCACAGTACCCAGGCTCTGTGCCAAGCCTCAGAGCACATGTGCATTCCCTGGTGGCTCCGGGGCATCAGTGGTATAAAGAGCCTTGTGTTGTGAGTGTTGCCCCTTTGGTGTGCTACTTCCATGACCTTGTACAAGGTTTTGATTTGCTTACCTATAGAATGGGAATAATAATAATAAAATCTCCCCATGGGGACAGCAGATGGTATAGTAGTTACATCACTGGACTCCAATGTGGCTGGCCATGGTTTAAGTCTCAGACCCAGTGGCTTGAAACTCATGCCAGGCATGAGAATATGCGTGCCTAAGATCCCAGGAGAATAGAGGAGAAGGGACTGTGGTATGGCCATTTCCCCAGGGGGGTGATTTCTCACTTTCTCTCTCACTGTCTCTGTCTCTCTCTCTGGAGAGTGCACATGGCCAAAGGCAAAAATCTCTAACATAATAATAATGATAATAATAATAATAATAATAAAAGTAAAATACCCACCTTCAAGGCTCCCACATCTTGGCTGGCTCCAAGTTGCTGTAAGAATTAAATGAGCTATATACACAAAATCTATAGCAGCACTTTACTATGGTAAATATTCAATAAATGTTAGTTTCTGTTGTGAATGCTAGTGGACCTCCCCACAGCCCAAAGAGGTAGGCATCAATATTATCCACATCTTCCACATGAGGAATCTGAAGCTTACAAAGATTTGGTCACTTGACCAAGGGCTCAGTGCTGGGAAGTGCTGTTGCTGAGATGAAAAGCAAGGTCTCACCTTCAGCCCACTCTTAATCACGACTTTACAGGGCTCTGGATATTTTCTTTGTCTTTCATGGGAAGAAGACTAAGGAGTTTGCAAAGTACCATGAGACAATGTTCGTCTTGTTGAACATTTTTGTACACATCTCCCAGTATCCACGTGCAAGAGTCTCTTTAGGATATGCAGTTAAGAGCGGGATTGTTGGGCCATAGAGTGAAAGTAAATCTTAGTATTCAAACCAGGGCACTTTTGAGAGTGAAAGAGGCTACTGTTAATATTCATGCTTGGACAATAGATATTTTCTCAAGACATTCATAGTCTACCATGTACAAATATTTTAAACAAAATCCTTATGAAAAACAAGAGAAGTTTAAAAAAATCTTTTAACCTCAACACCCCTTCTACCTACACACGCATACGTAAGACTTGTATGCTGTGATTTCTCAGATTTTAGTTAAAATAGAAATTCGTTTAGATTTACTGGTATGTTTTTTATTGTATTTACTTTGAATTAATTTCTCCCTGTAACATAGTTACACTTTTTGTTATTTAAATTTTTTTCCTGATTAATGTCTTTTACATGTTTCCTTTGTGACTTTAGATCTGTTGATGGCAAGCCTCTTACTTTTGAAAAAAATGAAATTATATGAAACTGCCTTTTTAGCATCTTAATTTCTATTGTCATTGCTGAGAAGTCTGCTCTCAGTTTACTTGTTTTGTGGGTAGTATGTCTTTTATTTTGTTTTGTTTTTGTTTTTGTTTTTGTTTTTTGAGAGTTTTTTTGCTATTGAGCATATACACTTGCTAAAGAGACAGAGAGAGACAGAGAAGTAGAAAGCAATAAATCACCCTAGGGGGGATGGCCACACTGCAGTTGCTTTTCCTCCATTCTTCTCTCGGGGTTTTGGGCACACATGCACACACGCCCTGTGTGAGTTTTAAGCCACCAGGTCTGGGATTCGAACTGTGATTGATTAGGTGGGAGTCTAGTGAAGTAACCATTACACCATCTGCTGGTCCCTCTTCTGGGTTGTTTTTAATGTTGTTGCCTTCAACTTTGTTGTCCAGCAGTTTCAATACAATATATCTAGATGTATCTTCTTTTCTATTTTCATTGGATATGTACTTTCTGGATTTCTGGATTTGTCTTTCATTACTTGGGCAAGTTTCTCAGTCATTCTCTGAAAAAAAGTTATTTTCTATTCTTTCCTTCTGGGATTTTGATTAGATATGATATAGAATTTTCAATTCTAATCATCATAGATAATAACATTTCTTCCATATTTTCTATCTTCTTCACCCCAGTGCTTCTTTATAAACTTTTCTTTTTTTCTCCTTGCTCTGCCTGCTTGGAATCCTTTCTTTCTCTCTTTCTTTTTTGATTGTTTGTTTGCTATAAGGTGCATGTGGTTGCTAGAGAAAAACAGAGAGAGAGAGAGAGAGAGAGAGAGAGAGAGAGAGAGAAATCACTCCTTGGCCTAGGGAGAATGGCCATACTGCAATCCTTTCTTGTCCATTCTCCTGTTGAGATTTTGGGCACACATACATACATGCTTGGTATGTTTTTCAAGCAACCTGGTCCAGCACTCAAACTATGTGGTTGACTATGTGGTATACAGCTGCCTTTATCACTGTGCCACAGTGTTACTTCAATAGGTAATTTTACAGCTCTTTTTTTTTTAGTTCACTAGTCTTTCTTCAGTTGTATCTTATATGCTGTTTAACCCATTATATTTATGATTTCAACAGTAATTTTATTTCTAAAGGTTCTATTTGGTTATTTCTCAGATATGCTTATTTTGATTTTTTTATTACTGTTTTTGGTTGCTCCGATTTGAATTTCCTTAAACTGATAGTGACTAATTCATATAATTTATCTAATCATTCTAATTCTTGAATTATTAACAGATTCTTTATTGTTTGATATCCAAGAAACAAAAATATACATCCTTATAAAAACTTGTACATGGGGAACCAGCAGTTAGTGTAATGGCTATGTCGCTGGCTTCCCACGTAGTCGACCGCGGTTCGTGTCCCGGACCCGGTGGCTTAAAATTCACGCCGGGCGCGTGTGCGTGCGTGCCCAAGATCCCGAGAGGAGAATGGAGGAGAAGGGATTGCGGCGTGACCATCCCCCCTGGGGGGTGATTTCTCGCTTTCTGTCTCTATGTCTCTCTCTGTCTGTCTGGCGAGCGCACGCGCCCTACAGTGAAAATCTCTCAAAAAAAAAAAAACCCCAAAAAACAAATAAACAAACAAAAAAAACTTGTACATGAATGTTTATAGCAGTATTATTCATAAAAGCCAAGAACAACCCAAATGTCCATTAAATGATGAATGGATAAACAAATATGGAATATTATTTGGCAATAAAAAGTAATGGAGGGCTGGTCATTCTATAACATGGATGAACCTTGAAGACATACTGAGAAAAAGAAGCCACCACAGAAGACCACATATTGCATGATTTAACTTATATGAAATGTTAAGAATGGCCAAATTCATAGAGACAGAAAGTAGATTAGTGTAAGGCTGGTGGTGTTGGGTGGGGGCAATGGAGAATGACCTCAAGTATTGGGTTTCTTTGTTGGGATGATGGAAATATTGTAAACTTAAGCTGTGGTAATGATTACACAACCATGTACTAAAAAGCATTGAATGAATGGATTATACAATACATGAATTGTATCTTAATCACACTGTTTAAAGATTTTTTTAATTGCCTAAGGATATTATGCTTGCTAGAGAAAGACAGAGAGAGAGAGGGTGAAGGAAAAAGTAATCCCCAGTGGGGTATGGTCATGTTGTAATTCCTTTTCTTTCATTTCTCCATCCTGTGGGATGTGGGACTTGCATACACACATGCCCAATATGTTTTTCAAGCTTCTATTGCTGGGATTTAAATTGTGGTTGATTGTGTGGGATCCATCCCCTTAAGCACTAAGTTGTAGGGTCAGCCCAGTTATTTTCTCTTTCTTTCTTTTCCCCCCACAGTTGGCAATTCTTCCCTCTGTCTAGAAATTTAATTTAGCAATGTTAACAAAATGTTTTATTAAAGTCAGGTTGCCAGATTTAGCAAATAAAAATACAGAATTCCCAAGACCAGCAGGTGGCATAATGATTATATTGCTGGATTCCCACATGGTTGATTGCAGTTCGAGTCCCTGCCCCAGTAGCTTAAAACTCACACTGAACACATGTGCATGTGTGCCCAAAATCCCAAGAGGAGAATGGAGGAGAAGGGTATAGCCATTTCCCCCTGGGGGTGATTTCTCATTTTCTGTCTCCCTGTCTGTCTCTGTCTTTCTGGTGAGCACAAGTGTCCTATAGCAAAAATCTCACTTAAAAAAAAAAAAAAGAAAAGAAAAACTGAGAATTCCCAGTAATTTGTATTTCTGATAATAAAGGATAATTTTATAAAGTTATAAATGTCCCAAGAATTGCATGAAATAAACAATAAAACATTATCTGTCATCTTAAATTCAAATTTAACTAAGCATTCTCTTGTATTTCGTTACCCTAATTAAAATATAATGCAAACCATAACTTTGAAAATAGAGCTACCTCATTTTCAAAACCATCATCTCTCCGTCAATAATACATACTACAACCCAACCCGGTATCAGAAGTGTTATTGTTTCCATTTTACAGAGCATGAACCAGAGGCCCAGACAGTGAGATAAATGACTTCTTCATGTGATCCCATGGCAATGCCAAGATCTTTACCCAAATCTACTGACTGGCAAAGCCAGGCTCCCTCTTTTTGGAAGCTGGGTGTGTGGCAACATCCACATGGTGGATGGTGAGAAACTTGGTTCTCCCCTCATTTGTGCAAGAGAAGGAGAGTCTGAAAGCTTCAGTCCTTGGACAGTTTCTAGCAGAGGCTCTGAGATCTGTCTGCTGAGGGTGCTAGCAAATCAGGACAGTAAGTTCCTATTAGAATGTTCTTTTCTGAGAGAAATAACAGGATAATAGGTATGTTACTTGCTTCCTGTAAAATGATGAGTGACAAAGAGTCACTTGAGATTAGAGTAATTCAGAACAAGTTAAGGCAATACCTGTGCTCTTCAGAGATCAATTTTTATTTTGAAGAGAAGAGAGGGTGGATAAAAGAGATCTAAAATAGAATTCAGTGTTCCCTTTCTAACCTCAACATGCCTTGGGGGCTTTAGAAGGGAGCGCTGAGTGCATAGAGAGAGGGAGCTGAAGGTGGAAGAGAGGAGAATGTCCCTGAAATTAAAGACACGTGGATTAGGAGCAAATAATATCTCTGCACTAAATTGCTTTGTTGGTCTCAGAAAGACACTGGTTTCATAAATGATGTTTTAAAGATGTTTAAAACTCTTGAGTAGGATACAGTAAAAATGATATTTTTCTCTCTTTTGCCAGTCATCATAACCAATTTTTCTTGCCTGCATGATTGGGTCAATGGGGCATCCTTTATCAAGGGCTACCTGCTATGATGCAATCATTCGTTTCACTCTGCTGTCTTCTATGATTTAGACAGTGGTCCCCAAACAGTAGTCACTGAACAAGTGTCAGATTGCATTCTGATTATCTAAGGTGAGATTCTAAAATATTCCTGGGTTCTACCCCTGTGGCTTCTGACTCAGCAAGCCTGACTTGAAGTCCAGAAATCTGTAATTCTTTATTTTTTTAAGAATTATTTTATGTAATTATTCATTATCATTCTTATTCTTTTTTGTTTTTAATTTGACCAGAGGGAGAGAGAAAGGGAAAATGAGAAAGCAAGCTATCAGGTCCAGGACTCGAACCATGTCAGCCATGTGGGAGTCCAAGGGTTCCAATCACCATACCACTTGCCAGCCTCAAAATCTGTGATTCTTTTTATTTATTTATTTTTTTAAAGAGAGTTTTTTGTTTTTGTTTTTGTTTTTTTTTTTTTTTTTTGCTATAGGATGCATGTGTTCACCAGAGAGACAGAGAGATTGAAAGTGAGAAATCATCCCCCAGGGGATGGCCATACCATCCCTTCTCCTCCAGTCTCCTCTTGGGACTTTGGGCACGCATGCACATGCACCTGGTATGAGTCAAAGTCTGTGATTCTTAATATGTCACCTGGATGCAAAGCTAGACTGCACGAGTCAAGTATCCACATATTCTAGTTCCTCATTAGAAAGTTCGCCCTAGACAAGGTTAGGATGTAAGTGGATTTTGTTTTCTGCAAACAGATCTTGCTTTTGTCATGGATCTGTACATGACAAATAATCAGAATTTTAAGGAGCCAAATTGTGCTTGAGGTACATTAGGATAAATGGCTTTTTAAAGAAGTTCCATGGGAAAACTTGTTGTGAGACATGGAGTCAATGTTTCTAAAAATCTGCTCATAAAAGCAGGTGAAGTGGGGTGGCAAGAACCATGCTCAACAGGTTTGGATAATGGGTTCAAGTTGTAACCCTTCCTGTTTTACAGAAGGATGAAGATGAACTTGAACTCATGGCTTAATCGACTAGGACTCAAGCTTCTGATCAGGTGTTGGAACCGAGGGGATGGAGAGAGCCAGTAATAGGAGTAATGGGTGGGGTGAATGGAAGATCCTGAATCCTTTTCCAGCTTCTATAATCTCTTATGGAGTCCCATTACATTCTTCTTATTCTACTTTACCTTTTTAAAAAAATTGCCAAAGGGTGTGTTTGCTTGCCAAAGGGAGAGAGAGACAGACAGACAGAGAGAAGTACCCCAACTCTCCACCATGGGCATGTAGGCACATGCACCCAGCATGTTTTTTTCAAGCTGCCAGGGCCAGTATTCAAACCATGGTCAGCCATATGGGATCCACTTCCCTTAAAAAGAAGGCTCTGGGGCTGGCTCTCTATTTTACATTTTACAACGTAGTTCACTACTGTGTTCTGGAGCCAATAGTCACATTCCATCCCCAACTATAGTCCAGGGGATTGGCTGTTGTGGGCAGTTGTGGGATGCTCTTGGCTCCTGGCTGAAAGCTGCAGTCCTTTGTCTTCTTCGTGCCTCTTGTGAACATCACCATCAGGCTCCAGGATCTCCTCTCTGCTCACCTCTGCGCTTTGCTGCCAATGCCCATGGACAGATACATGTTTTTAATGAATGTCCTAGGTAATCTGTTTTATTATATAATTCCCAAGAGAGAGTTCTCATTCTCCACCTGGGACTGCTCCTAGAAATACTGGAAAAATACTCTCATCCAAAAGCGATAATTAGATTTTTAATGAACAAGAAGTACATTATAAACACATACACTAGACTTTTAATGGGTATGTGATATTTAAGCCTCCAGAATTTCAGAGAATCCCTTAGCCTATAGAACAAATTCTCTTGCCTGTAGGCCTTGAATCTTTTCTTTTTTCTGAGAAGACATGTGCTCCTTCCTAGTCTCCCAGTGTCCCAGGACTCCAGTGCACTGGTGGAGCCTTGGAGGCAGTCAGAGGTGACTGAGATGCCCATGCACCTCTTTCCCACCTAAACAGCCTTTCCTGGTGCTATCTGTGTACAATCCTGCCCAGTGGGCAGGCAGCCTTCTGCATGGGGTCTATGGCTCACCTGAGGCCTACGCACCATGGCCAAACTCTTCTCCAGTCTCACTGGAGGAGAACAAGTTTGTTTTCCCTGGATGTCACCTTGTCTCTTCTTTTGCCCTTTGATTTTTTGACTACCTAGATTCACTTGATGGACCCATGAGGTCTTCCTTATTTGTTTATATGCCTTGGTTGTAGTGGTGTTATATTTATGAGGCTTTAAACTTCTGGAGTCCTCAGGAATTGATCAACACCTTGCTTAGAAAAATTTTAAACGTTGGATAAAAAACACGTTTTTGAAAGCAGCTCGGCCTGATTTCTGAAGTTGTTATAGCAAAATGATGTGCTTTCCACCTACCTCTGACGGTCTCACTAGTCTGGGTAACAATTGAACCTTCAGTTATGGTCAGAAACAGGATATAACTGGGATGCAGGATGCTAGGAATTAATCTCAACATCATCCGAACACTTATGATGCAATTGGACTTTGATGATCAATGTCTTTTTGAATGCCACTGATGCTGCATTCCTGGGTCTCAATACCTACCTACTGTCACAAAATCCATACTGATTGTTCAGAAACTGCTAAATAATTAATCTGTTTGCTCAAAAGGTGAGGATACAGCTGTATGAAAGTCATTGCAATGCTTTTAATTCGAAGGGAAATGGCCCACAGTGGTCCTGGGGTCACCTTCAGCTACTGACTAACCTCAGCACAGAAACCCATATGAAATTTAAAGGGGATGCTGCCAAGTGGTCAGATTTTAATTAATTCATTCGAAAGGTCTATAAATTAATGAGTCTGTGGTTAAACTTTACTCATGACCCTGAAAAAGAGGTGGTATGTTTCAGGGACAATCGGCTTAACTACCACCCAAACAGCCCCATTGAATAGCTAATAACTCAGAGAGGCAACCAGATGCACCTAGCTGTTTGTGATACTGCTCACAGCATAAGGGATCAAGGGGGAGTTTGCAGCGTCATCAAGGTGCCTCCAAATTCTGCATTTATCCTCTGCCACAGGTCTTGGCCTTGCAGACAAAAATTAGTTTTCTTAGATTAGTTTTCCAACCTGTGGAAGGTTAGGTGCTGAACTAGCTGCCAAGGGGAGTATACAAATTCCATGGATTATCCATCTATATGCATAAATAGGTATTTAATGAATTCTCTCTCTACAAAAGGAATTCAAATACAACCACCACCACCATAAATAAATGTAAGTATAGTAGGCTACTGTACTGCATACACTGTACTTTCATTTATGTGAATAAAGCTATTCCTTTAAGAGGGAGAGGGAGATAGAGATAGCTAGATTGACTGATTGTTTCGCATCCTTCTACCTAAGGTAGATCTGAGATGGGAATGGTGACTCTCATAATCTGTCCCTGTCTCTATTCCTGTGTCCTGTGCTGTCTGCCTCTCCCAGTGAGACTTCCGGGCATGCTGAGTGAGATTCTAGGGCTCAAACATAGTCATGCGACATGGCTCTTAAATGCAAGTCAACTCAGCATTCAACTTGGAGAAACTGTGGTTTCTTCTAACCCTGGAGGGAAACCTGCTAGGAGTGGACTTTGGGAGACAGTATGTTGGCATCCAGCAGGTGCTTCCTAGAGGATTTCCCAAGGGTCTGCTGGTTCTAGATGATTAAAGTCTCACATGGCCTTGGAACCTGACCTCGAGGAAATTCATTTCTGATGCATCCCCTTTTTTTTCACTGTACCCTTAAGTTAGACTCTTAGAGTAAGAGTTTATATCTTATTTTAGATCCCCAAATCCTCTTGTAGTAAGTAGGATAGGTATTTATTATTAGCCTCATTCTTACAGATAAAGAACTGATGCTTGAGTTTGCCCGTTCAACAGTACGAGGCTAATGATTCACAGCTGGGCTCAGTCCCAGGCCCCGGGGTTCTAATCCCTCTTTCTCTACTTTGTAACATCTCCTTAGGATGCTTACTTACTCTTAGATTCTTCTGCAGGCCAATAGACAAGCTGATTTTCAAAGCCAATTAAATAGTTTAGCCTGTTCCTTTTTCTATGCTCCATGTGCCTCAGTTATTTCCAAATTGACTAGTGATAGTAACAACCGCAATATATCCTTTTCAGGCACTCATTATAGTTGAGGAAGAATGCAATGCACTTCACATACTTTACCTCATTTAATTTTCAGAGAAATAGATCAGTTACTGTTCTCATGCCCATATTTCAGACAAGAGAACTGGGCTTACAGAAGTTGCCTATAGTTACTGTGAGATAGGCGCTCACTATCTTTGTACCTGGGGTTGCCAGAACAAAGTAGCACAAATTGAGTTGCTTAAAACAATAGGAATTTATTCTCTCACAGTTCTGGAGGCTAGAAGTTCAAAGTGAAGGTGTCCGCAGGCCAAGTCTCTATGGGAGGATCTGTCCTCTCCTTTTCTTAGCTTATGGTGGTTGCTGGTGATCTGGTGTTCCTTGGCTTGTGGCAGTTTGGCTACAATTTCTGCCTTTGTCATCATGTGGCCACCTCCCATTGCATCTGTCTCCATCTCTCTCCTCTTCTGACAAGGACATGAGTCATCTTGCAGGAAAGGCCCACCCTATACTAGTATGATTAATTAAGTTAACTAATTACATCTTACACTACCCTATTTCCAAATAGGATCACATTCTGGGTATCTGGAAGGGACACAAGGACACATATTTTGGGGAAAGACTAACCCAGTATACTTTCCAGTTCTGTTTCTTCTTTCTGGACATGTGGGAAGACATTTCCCAATCTGCCTTGAGCAAGGTTGAGACCCTGTATCTGGCTTTTGGCCAAAATGTGGGAAGAAAAGATATTTATCACTTCTAGGATTGGCTCTAGAACATCCATGTAGTCTTTCCCAAGTTCTCTTCACCTATCAGCTGATTGAATTCTGATCAGTGAATGACTCTAGTGGTGCCATAAGATGGAAAAGCAGGCTCCGGGGCTGGGCCTAGAGGGCTCTCTTCTGAGAACCAATTGGGTTAAAGAAATAACCCTTACTCTGGTAAGTCATTGAGATCAGGGGGCTGCTTGTTTTAGCTGTAAGCCTCACTAATACAGACATGTAACTGGTAAACTGCAAAGTAGGATTCAGACACAAGTGTTAGCCCCAAAAGCCTAGGCTCTCATTTGCTGGGCTATTTGGGTTTCTGACAATGCTCTTGCTAATCTAGCTTCTGGTATATTTGTATATGCATATCAACAGTTTAGTAAGTGATGACACTTGTTTGCAACATGATCTATTGTGATATTGCTCACTGAGAGTGTACTTTTGGGCATGGAACAAGAAAATAAAGTCCAAAGATGCTAGAATATTCTAGCATCTTCATCCCTAGCTCTGCACAGAAGAACCTAATAAAGAACCTCCTATCAACTCTTTCTTGGGTCACCAGTTTTCCTTCCATTGCTTCTCTTTATACTTCTAGGTTATGCCATGCCTTTTTGAAACCCGCACCTTCCTCACTGCTCCTTCTGAGAATTATGGGTGGGTTCTTATTCTAGTCCTCCTATGATTTCTTGAGTGGACACCATATACCAGGCATGTGGGAGGCACAGAGGAAGGAAACCCTGTGTATTATACACATACACAGAAAGTGTGGGAACCTACCAGCTGCCAGAGTCATTACTAAATGATTCATCCTATATGCAAGAGTGTTAGTTTTTGCTCACCAGTTTCTACTTTATTTACTTTTGTAAATTTAAAAATTGAAGTAATTTAATTTTTTTTGTGAAAAAAGTTATTGCTATTAATTTTATAAGAAAAATGTGATGATGTGGTTCATTTGCTTTTTTGTTTGTTTGTTTTTGTTATAGGGTGTGTGTGCTCACCAGAGAGAGATAGAGAGAGAGAGACAGAGAGAAAGTGAGAAATCATCCCCCAGGGGAGGTAGTCACGCAACAATCCGTTCTCCATCCTTTTCTTGGTATTTGGGGCATGCATACATGCTCAGTGTTGCTGAGCATACAAGCTGCTGGGTCTAGGACTCAGTATGTGATGATCGCCATGTGGGATCCAGTGCCCTAACCTCCACGCTACCTGCTGGCTCAGTTTCTAGGTTTTTAAAAGCAGGTTTATTAACATAACAATAACCCACCTCTGTTTAAAGTACAGTTAAAAAATGCTAGAGGGCATGTATACATACACAAGAGTGTGTATGAGAGAGAGAGAGAGAGAGAGAGAGAGAGAGAGAGAAGAGAAGCGAGCGAGAGAGAAAACATCCCCCACTGGGCCTGGTCATGCCATGATCCTTTTTCCTCTAATTCTCTATCCCATCAGGATCTGGGCACATATGCTCAGGCCTGTTATGTTTCTCAAGCCACTGGGGCTGGAATTTGAGCCCTGGTTGACCATGTGGGTTTTGGTTCCTTCTGTATAGCTGCACTATGGGGTTGGACCTAAAATGTAACTTTTGAAACATATATGCACCTATAACTTCATCACTGCCATCAAAATAATGAGCATCTTTATCCCCTCTGTGGCAATCCCTTCTCTTCTCCTTGCACTTCTATCTGCTTTCTGTTACTGCAGATTAACTTGTGTTTTCCAGAATTTAATATAAAGGAAATGATATAGTATTACATTTTTTTAAAGATTTTTTTTTTTTTGCCATAGGGCACAACATGTGCTTTCCAGAGAGAGAAAGATAGAAATAATGAGAGAGAAAGCGAGAAATCATTCCCCACCACCACCCGGGGTGGGGGGTGACCTCACTGCAACCTCTTTTTCTCCATTATCCTCTTGGGATCTGGGAGACTCGTGCACATGCACCTATTATGATTTTCAAGCCTCCGGGTTCAAGACTCGAACTGTACTCGGCCATGTAGGAGTCTAGCATCTTAACCACCACATCATCTGTGGACCCCAGTATTTATTTTTATTTTGATTTGGCTTCTTCTATTCAGCATAGTTATCAAGATTCATTGTTACTGTTGTGTGTATCAATAGCTATTTTTTATGGCTAAGCAATATTCCATTGTATGGATATACCACAATGTGTCCACTCACCTATTGATGGACCTTTGGTTTGTATCCAGTTTGGAGCTATTACAAATAAAGCTCATGTATACGTAAAAGTCCTACAGGCTTTTATTTGTATGGGTAATTTAAAAACATTGACTTTCACATTTCTCATGATCAGATAGTTTCTTTTTAGAGTATGCTATGTTCCTATTCCATTCCCATAGTTTCTGCACAGACCAGGTAGGATGAAGTGAGGGGTGTTTGTACACTCTAATTTGATACAAATGGAGTCAGCCAGTGGGTCCTAGTCTGAGGAGCAAGTCTTTAACTTGACCTCTAAGGTTGCCATGCATAAACAAAATAAAATAGCTAAATTAATAAGAATGATTACCAAGGCTACTGTTTATAAAAACTAACATGAAAGGGTAAGGAAAAGCCATCTTTTTCTTTTATCTTATCTCACTAATGTTTTCTCCCTGCCAACAATGTATAGGAACCATCTGCAGGTTAAATACATCTTTGAAGGGTCATTATTATCTGTTCCCAAAGCAAATGACACAAAACCAACATGAGTATAAGCCTGGACAGGCGTTATTAATGGTGTTTATTTTTCATTAGGAGGCCAGAACAATTCCCTAATTGCTAGCAGATTCTTGGAACTGCCATATTTGTAAACAGCAGTTTGCACCAAAAAAAAAAAAAAAAGTCATTAACAGAATTAACAGCCAATTTGGAATGAGCAACTGCAATTATAAAATGTATTTAACGGTTTAAAGAATATCAGTGCTATTTGATAGCTTAGTATCTCTCCCACATTTGAACAGCTGAGCTTGGCCCACCAGGTTTCACCCACATGCCCCCAAAGACAAGGACTATTCAGCTGGTTTTATTACTTCCTTTTAAAATGTTAAGTTTCTGATTATAAAGCTAACTCATCCTTATTACAGAACATTGGCCAAATACAGAAAACAATCACAAAGAAAATAAAAATCTCTTGTAATCCCACTTTTTAGAAATAACTATTGGGAACCAGCAGTTAGCGTAATGGCTATGTCGCTGGTATGTGCCCAAGATCCCGAGAGAATGGAGGAGAAGGGATTGTGGCGTGACCATCCCCCCTGGGGGGTGATTTCTCGCTTTCTGTCTCTATGTCTCTCTCTGTCTGTCTGACGAGCGCACGTGCCCTATAGCGAAAAACCTCTCCAAAAAAAAAAAAAAAAGAAATAACTATTAACATTTTAGTTTATTTCCTTTCTCCTATGCAAATACTTTAATCATTGAACTCAAACTCTATCTATTATTGTGTATTCTAATTTTTCTTTCTCCTCAGTGTTATTGCATAAACATTTCACCAGTTTATTAGAGCTTTTTTTTTTTTTTTTTTTGTAAACACCATGTTAATGGTTAAAAATAAAAAATCCCAATGTATTGACTGCCTGCCCATAATTATGCTCATGTGGTGGGTATTCAGGTGATTTGGAGTTGTTTCTTAGTATAAATAGTATGGAACCACCATCTCTGTGTGGAAGTCATTTTTAAACTATATTTAGAAATGTGCAGAAAAATTTTTTTCTATATTTTTGCATAGAAAAATATGTCATGACTTTCCTGGAAATCCAATAAAAAGTTGTTTTTTTTTTCTTTTTTTTGGGAGAGGTTTTTGCTGTAGGGCACGTGCACTCGCCAGAAAGACAGAGAGACAGAAAGAGAGAAATCACTCCCCCAGGGGGGATGGTCACGCTGTAATCCCTTCTCCTCCGTTCTTCTCTCAGGACCTTGGGCACTCACGCACCCTCACCCGGCGTGAGTTTAAGCCACCAGGTCCGAGACTCGAACCGTGGTCGGCTACATGGGATTCCAGCGACATAGCCATTATGCTAACAGCTGGACCCACAGTTGTTATGTTTCTTAATTTTGAGAGAAAAAAAATTGAGACTCAGAGTTTCAGGAATTGTTCTGCAATAGATGTAGATTGTGTACCTACTGCTTTCCAGACATTGCAAAGGTAACGATGAAAGAAAAAAACGGGAATTTCTTATCCTGGAAAGAAGAATGAGGGGAAAGTCAGCATTTATTAAGAGGCAACATCATTTAAACTTGGTCTGAAGATATAGAGAAACCTCTCCACAAAAGATGGAGACAACCGGAAGGATGGACAGATGAGACATGAAGGACTGTCTAGTATGAAGGGAGTGCTGGGAGCCTTCGAAAAGTTGGTGGGTGGAAGCCAAACACAGATGTGGTTGTTTAAGCCTTGCCTCCCCCCAAGATTGGGGTGACCATCAATATGAGTTTCAATAATCCAGTATCTTCATCTTCTTTTGGGGCCCTAGAGGGTCTTCATGAAATTGTAACTCCTTTGAGAGTCAGAAGAAATTTCGTTGTTGTTAGTTGAATTCTCTCCACCTTTTTATGAGTCTGGGTATCCAGTGGGTGCTTACCACTTTAAGTTCCCTAAGGACAGGATCAATATCTGTCTTGATGTTTTTTTCTATCCACAGTATCTAGCACAGTTCCTACCAGGTAGCAGACATTTAGTAAAATTGGTTTAATGGAACTGAATTCATTTAAGTACGTAATTGCTATTTAGTAATCAGTCAGCCAGATTCATTCAGACAAGTATTTGTGAGAGGAATAATAATAATAAAAAACCTTACCTTAAGTTTGGCTGAATCCATCTTCTTGTTCTTTCCTAGTCCTCCTTATCCTACTTTGCCTGGCTGATCTATGAGACAACCCAACCAGTGAGTAATATGATATTCATGTCTCTTAACGCGAGCCCATTGGGATAATGCCTGCTTTTTAACTGCTTAATGGGTGAGGAAGCAAAGTTGCTGAAGTGTCTTTTTCATCAGAGATGTTGAGCTTGCTCATGATTCTGAGCAACAACCCCATCTCGATCCTACTCTCTTTGGAGAAGCTGAGTTGGTTATTTATTCAGTTTTTTCAACTACTAACTCATGTTACTTAGTGTAGTATCCCAGGACTTACTTCAGATCCCTGCAGCAGTTTCCTTTTCTTGCTGTGACAATCTCCTGACTTTCCCAGTCAGTGAGTGGGACTCAGCCAAGTTTCTAGCAGGCTGACATTTCACTAGGCATCGCTGTCATTGCCACCATCTCATGTGGAACCATGTTAGCCTTGCATTCACCATGGCAACAGGACAATGTGCAGTTTCTGTCCTTCCATTATCTTTTGTTGGTTTCCTAAAAGTGGATATTTTCCATGCCACTATTTTCTCAGCTTACCAATTATACTTTAGAATTCTTTTTGTCTGAGGTTTGCTTCTCTAGCATTTGGAAAACAAATTAATGAAAAATGATACGATTTCCAAATTGTAGGAAATGAAAATTGGCTTGGGCACTGACTAATTCTAAAATTTGAAATTAAAGAATATTTTGAGGCTGCATATAGAAAAGAGGTTGATTAAAACCATACCATATCTTTTATATAGAGAAATCAATTCTTGTTCAAAGTGTGATTAAACTTGTAATCCACTTGTATTAGTTAGGACAGGCCGAATGAAGTTCAGTAACAAATGATCTCCAAATCTCAGTGGCTTTAATATGATGCAGGGTCATTTCCCTCTCGGGTTTAATGTACACTGTGAGTCATCAAAGGGTTCTATTCCATCTAGTCACTCAGATACCCAGGGTAACTAAGATGGTATCATTAGGAATATTACATTTTCCATGGCAGAAAAGAAAGTCAGAGAGTTGCCACTGCTTCCAGAAGCAGCACACTGGCCAGAACTAGTTGCTTGAATGCTCTCAGCTGCAAAAGTGGTCAGGAAATGTAGAGAAGCAGAATAATTTTTGAGCACCACTGATTCTGCCGTGGCTGATGTCAACAGTTAACTCTTTGGTCTATTTCTTTCTAAAGTGAACTGAGAATTAGATTTTTCAACTTTGCATCCCACATGTAGCCTGCTCTATTGGAATATCAATATTTATCTCTAATTAGAGTTTGAGTTCAGAAGGGCTAGAAGTTTGCTGTATTTCTCTTTGTATTCCCAGTGTCTGATAGACTGCCAGGCACATAATAAGTGTATGGTCGGAAGTTATCAAATGAAAGAGTGAGTAACTGCATGAATGGGATATTTACACTGCCAGAAATTATGCTGTGATATCGTTGAGGAGTAATTTTCACAGAATTCTATCGTTCCAGAGAAGGATAGACTCTTTTGGTCTAAAACATTTGATTTAGACCATCCTCATTGACCATGGGAGACCTGTCGGTTGAAGGGTCAGTGATGTTCTTTCTCTGGGACTTTGTTGAAAGGTGTTATCCTAGATCTGGACAAGCCTATGTTTTCTTGGGAAAAAGGTGAGAGGAAACTGGAATCTCAATTTTGTCATCGTGCTGCCATGCCTAGTTCATTTCTTTCTATTTTTCATTTTAGTTTCAGCACCGAGAAGACTTTTTTTATTCAAATTCTAGGAACTTTATCCAACCCACTTGTTGGGCTTCTTTGAGATTTAATACTTCTTGAAGCAGCACAGTGTAGTGGAAAGAACTTGAACTTCAAATAAAGAAGCTTTGGGTTTAGATCCTAACTTCCTCAATGTAATTTCTGCACAGCCTTGGGCAGGTTCTTACCACTGAGAGCCTGTGTGGTCAACTGGGAAGTGGGAAAATAATGTACCTCACTGGTTCATTTTGATGACTTAATGAGACAAAGTATAGATAGGGCCCAGTTAGTGAGCAACAGGATGATCTTATCTCCTGACACAAGTTTATCACCTGAGCCCATTGGCGGTAGCGGCGATGGTGTCCTTCAACTACTTAGCTAATGAGAAAGTAAAGAGGCCATTTCTTCTTCCTCAGAAGACAACTGATAAACCAGGATTCAGCACATAGCTGGGACTCAGTTTATAGATCTTGATAATAATATTAATAATAATATAAACTTGTTCTATACCTTTTTCCAGCTGTTTCTTATTCCTAAACCATAGCCCCTTCCCTTTTAAAATAAAAGTGGAACCACTATTTAACTTCCCTTGAATAAAGAAGGATGACTGCCCTGAGTGCTCTTTAGACACTAGTAAATGCCAGCTTCCTTCCCACAGGAGTGGGTGGGGATTTGCCATTTAAAACCCAAACAGCAAACATTTGTCCCTCTTAGCTAGGGGAGGAGGGATATGGACACACCCATCTAAACACCACACATGTCATCTGGGCTGCCAGCTGTACATGACTTTGAAATGGTTTGTAAATATAATTGTCTGCAGACAGTGTGTTCAGAACGATTAGGTAAGCAGTGCATTTGGTAGGATGGTAGCTCCATTTACCATCTAAGTATACCTAATGATCTTTCCTGGGTACAAATGCACCAAAGGCACTCAAGGCCCAATGAGAGCCTTGCGTTGGAAGAGTCAAGTGTCACAGAGAGACCAGGAAAGTGTCTGAGGAGAGCAGGCTATCTGGGTATTGTTGTGCTGAGGCTGCTCTCAGAGCACAATGGTTTTCCTCCAGACATTGAAGAGTTGATTTCCTCTGCTTTCTAACTAGCCATGGAATCTTTATTCAGTGGATAGAGTTATTGACTATGAGACACCGAGGTAGATGCAGAACTTGACCATAGGAAGGAGTAGGAAAAGATGGAGGAACTAGAATTTATGTGCCAAACATTGGGGTGTGTGTGTGTGTGTGTGTGTGTGTGTGTGTGTGTGCTCCTTTTCTGTGCTCTTACATAATATGCTCTAAAAGATACAGGATAGTATGTCCACTTTATAGTTGAGATAAATGAAGCTTTAACAGGTTGAGTACTGGGCCAGTTGGTGATGTGGTGGTTAAGGTGGCTGGATTCCACATGGCTGTACAGTTTGAGACCTGGACTTGGTGGCTTGAAAAATACACTAAGCACATGTGTATGTGTGTCCAAACTCCTGAGAGGAGAATGGAGGAAAAAGGACTGTGGCATGGCCATCTCCCCAGGAAGTGCTTTCTCACTTGCCCTCACTTTCCCTCTCTTTCTGTTTCTTTTTCTCTGTCTCTCTCCAGTGAAAATCATACAGACTCTGTCAGAGCTTCCTACTCAGCCCACACTGGTGGACTATTTTTCTTTTGGAGAATGGTGGCCCTGGAAAGATGACCAGAAACATCTGAGCATAAGCCTTGGTCTCTTTTGCCACTTAAGTAACCACAAATGATAGTACTTTATTTATTTATAAAATTCTACATATTTTAAAAATTTACATTTACTCAGTGTACATATGTACAGCATACAAAATGTTTTTTTAAGCATGAGTAGAGTATATATCAGCCCAGTCAAAAATATTACCATATACATTATCATTACCAAATAGATTTTCATTTTTGTGTCTTTTAAATGATTTTCCTCCTGATTCTTTCCCTCCTACCCATTACCCACCCCATCCTATAGTGTCTCTAGTATCCACAGTTGCCTTCCCTCCTTTCATATATTCCAATCTCTCGGTTTCTGCTATAAAGTGCAGACATTTGGGTATATATTAAGTGGGGACATACAGTGCCTCTCTTTCATAGTGTGACTTGCTTTGCTTAGCAGTAAGTCTTCCATATTTGTTCACTTTGTATCAAATGTTAGGATCTCATTCTGAGTAGTGATGTATATGTGCCACACTTTTGTAATCCATTTATCTGCTTTTGGACATGTGGCAGTCATTTCATGTCTTAGCAATTGTGAATAATGTTGCAATATACATGGATGTGCAAGTGCTTTTTTTCTGATTGAGGGCTTTCCTATTCTTTGAATAGATACCCAGGAATGGAATTGCTGGGTTGTATGATAGTTCTAATTGTAGATTTTTGAGAAACTTCCATATTGTTCTCCACAGTGGCCATACTAATTTACATTCCTTCCAATGGTATAGGAGAGTTCACTTTTCATGATAGCCTTGCCAGCACTTATCATTCTTTATTTTTTTCTTAGTCATTCTGACTGGGGTTAAGTGATATCTCACTGTGGTTTTGATTTGCATTTCCCTTATGATAAGACATACTGAGCATTTTTTTCATATACTTTTTGGCCATGTGTATGTCTTTTTTGGAGAGTTGTCTGTTCAGATCATTTGCCTATTTGTTAATTGGGTCGTTCATTTTTTTTGTGGATAAATTGTCTGAGTTCCTCGTAGACTCTGGTTATCAATTCCTTATCTGAAGGATAGTTTGCAAATATATTCTCTCATTCTGAGAGTTGTCTCTACATTTTAATTATTGTTTCTTTTTCTGTGCAGAAGCTCCTGATGTAGCCCACCTGTTTATTTTTTGGATTATTGCTTGTACTTTGGCAGTCTTATTTAAAAAGTTTGTGCCTATTCTTATGTGCCCGAGAGTTTCCTCTGTGTTTTTCAGTAGTTTTATAGTTTGAGGTTTTATGTTTAGAACTTTGATCTATTTTTAAATTGATTTTTGTTGGTGGTGAGAGGTAAGGGTTCAGTTTCATTTCTCTGCACGTAGATATCCAGTTTTCCCAGCACCATTTGCTGAAGACAGTTTCTTTTTCCCACTCAATTGTCTTGTGCCCTTTGTGAAAAATCAGTTGGCTACATGTTTTGGGGCTGCTTTCCGGGTTCTCTACTGTATTCCATTGGTCTACATGCCTATTTTTGTGCCAGTACCATGCTATTTTGATTATCACAGCTTTGCATTTTTCTATGTAATAATACACCATGACTTTCCCAACTATGCAATAATTTGTGTAGGATTTACATTCTGATTATATTAATTCTTACAATCCAAGAACATAGGTGTCTTTACACTTCAGTGTATCATTTTCTATTTCTTTTAGTTTTCCTTATTGAGGTCTTTCAACTCTTTGGTTAAGGTTATTCATAGGTATCTTATTTAATTTATTTATTTTTATAGCTATTATAAGTGGAATTGCTTTCTTCAATTCTACCTCAGTCTATTTATTATTGGTATATAAAAGTGCTATAGATTTTTGTATATGTTGTTTATGTAGCCTGTCATTTTACTGTATTCATTTATAACTTCTAGGAGGTTTGTTTTGTGAATTCTTTAGGGTTTTTTATGTATATAGTTATGTTATTTCCTAATAGGGATAATTTCACTTCTTCTTTTCTTGCTCGTATGCCTTTTATTTTACTCTTTTGTCTGATTGCATTGGCTAGGACTTCCAGTACTATGTTGAAAAGGAGTAGAAAAGTGGGCAGCCTTGTTTTGATCCAATTTTAGTGAAAAAGCTTTTTGCTTTTCCCTAGAATTGATAGTACTTGAACAATTATTTTTAGGTAAAACTCAGATTAAGATAAAATTAACCATTTTAACATGAACAATTCAGTGGTATGTAGTACATTCACAATTTTTTGTAACTACCATTTCTATCTAGTTCTGACCCATTTTTATCACCCCTAAACAAAATCCTATGCCCTTTAAGCCGTCACTTTCCATTCTCCCTCCTGGAGCATGAATCTGCTTTCTGTCTCTGTTGATTTACCTATTCAGGATATTTTATGTAAATGAGATCATTGAATGTGTGACTTTTTGTGTTTGGCTTCTTTTACGTGGCATACAGCGTGTTCAAGATTCATCCGCATGGCAGCATGTGGCAGTATTTCATTCCTTTTTATGGCTGAATAATATTCCATTGTGTGGATTTACCATATTTTCTTTATTCATTTATTAGTTGATGGATCTTTGGGTTATTTTCACATTGGCTTATTATGAAAAGTGTTGCTGTGACTATCTTTTGATATTTTTCAAAATCACAGAACAATTACAGAGATTAAGCTAGGGTTGGGGCCCAGGTAGTAGTGCCAGCTTGTCCTGGCAGCCTCCTGTACAGGGTTAACACAGAAAAGGTACTCTCCTTCCACTCTGACAGGTTTAAATGGTAATACTCAGGAGGAGCGTCTCTATAGGCCTCTCTCAAATCCACCTCTTAAAAGCCCACCCTGAGGTTGCTTAAGAAATTACTAGGTAATTGAAGCAATAACTTTCAAGACCAAAAAATATTATTTCCCTCCTCCATAGAACACAGTGCCCATAACTCCTGTGATGCTTTTAGCTGTTCTTGGGAATAAGTTGACATTCCTTCTCCTTCACTCCTGCTGTTTTTTGGGAAGGAAAAAATGTGCAACCCAGTGGGAATCATAAACAGAAAAGAAAGAAATGCTCTGTTTAAAAAGTCTAAAAATATTTAACCCCCAGAAAAGTGCAAATAAAACCAATGCCTCCTGACCCCAAGAGTTGGAGCTCTTGCCTTCTCTGTGCATCAAGGTTTGTTGATTCTGCACACCTTTGAAGGCAAGATCATTCTGTCGGAATCATCGTTGGCAGAGTCTCATTTAAATTCCAGTTGCGTGCTTGAGCGTTGTTTCTTCCGGAAATGTCAGCTCTCTTAATTCTTTCCCCTTTTAAACAGATCCAAATGATTTTCCCCTGATTGAAGTAAAAAGAGTGTAAATATTTTAGCATTTCATAAAACTGGAAACATTAGAGGCTACTTTCACAGTCATTTGAATAACAGCAAGCATTTCCTACACATTCTAATCAATTAACTTTCTAGGGTAATTTTTCAAGGGAGCAGAAAGGTCCAACTCCAGCCCAGTCACACTGCTGCCTGCTCACATTCCTGCCTCTTTGGATGTGGGGAATTCACGCATAAAGGGAAAGGGAGACTTTTCTTGCCTCAGACACAATAAATTGAAGATGTTTGTGAAAGAGCCAGAGCAGTGGCCATGGAAGCTGGTTAGTGTTTATGCTCTGTCTGGGGTATGCTAAGGAAAAGACCTTTCCCCAAATCATCAGCATCAGGGTGAAGGAGAAAGAGCAGGATTGTTGTCTTTCTACATAGCAGAACTACATTCACAAATGAGAGTTTCCATGGTCCAAGCAGGTTGTCTAAGCAGGTACTTGGCAGAGTGTAATTTCACATAGCATTTTATCCTTGCCAGGGCTCTCTTTACTAAAGGCCATCTGGAAGAACTTGGAAAGCTTAATGATGCCCTGAAAGGTTGCATAGAAGAAAAAGTATCAGCATCAGCAAGTGCTAGAGAGTCCGCGGGCTTTGCTGGGAAAAGACTTGAGAAGGTGCTGTCTGTATCCTGCAGAACCTCCACCTGTAATGACACAAGCCCAGCCTCTGGGATGGAAGCCCAGACAAGTATTCTGTTTCCAGATTTCAAAGGGTGGCCTGTCCTTTGGGTCTGGGAGTTGGCAGAAATTTTGAATTTTCATTTTAGCCCCATGCAAAAGCTAAGCATGGGCTCACTGGCTACTGTTTCTTATTGGACAGCTGGCTAGGAGCGGAGCAGGAACTTGAACGAGGTTACCTATTAGGAGCTAATGCATGCTTGAGATCTGGTGGATTAAGTTGGCTCATCTGGCCAGGGCTACCGTACCTCAGGAGAGGCCTCATCTTGGACAGGTGTGATGACTGCCCAGATGGCAGAGATGCAAACACAGAAGAGGGGTTAGGGATAGGGACACTCTGTCCACCTGACCTTGAAAAGCAAGTAGGTGAGAGTAGAAGACAAAGGAGGAGGCAGAGTCTCTTGTCTTTTCCGCCAAATGAGGCTGAAGCATCTGCAGGGGGACCCAGGACCCAGAACACAGGCATGTTGAGATGCCTTCTCACTGGTCAGTGATGACAAATGTAGCAACAGAACCATAAATATCCCGAGTAAGAGGAGATGGACAGCGAGAAGTCATTAGCAGTGACAAAGAGTCTCAGCAGTTGAGCATCGCTCGCCTAAAAATGATTGCTAAGGTTAAAGCTGGCGATGAACGAGAGGGAAAGA
>NW_006159577.1:3756729-3782378 GCF_000334495.1 Tupaia belangeri chinensis | reverse complement strand
TGGGGCGGGGGGAGATGTGGCTCTGCTCAGAGTGGTTTCATCTGAGATGCCAGAGTTTGACTTGGCCCTGCCTCCAGTCCACACCTACCCCCAGCCCCAGCCAAAAGAAGTTGACGCTCCCTTGTAGGCATATTCAGGCTGGAATTCTGCAAGAGAACATTGCATGCTGCAAATCGAGCAAGTCACTGAGCTTTCACAAATGGTTGCACTTGTGCATTTTAGAATAGAGAGTGATGGGCAGGAAAATCCTAACGTTTTCCTGAGAAGTACTGTCATAATTAATGGTCTATATTGCTACATAGCACTTTATTTTATTCTATACTTTCACTGGCAAACAATTTTACTGTCACAAACAACCTTGTCGGTGCTCCAGCTCTTTTCCATCTTCTATTTATTTTTGTCATAAAAGTAGAGGTAAGAGAATGAACATCACTCCTGTAACATTGCCAGATCAAACACTTCCCTGCCGTTTCCTTGGGGGGGAAAAAAGAAGAAATGAAGATAACTTCAGGTGATGCTTCAGGTATCTAAACAGGAAAGTATCCACCGATATGTTGTTGAAAATCGAAAATAAAATTATGGAGAAAATGCTTTATTTGATTCTCTGTTTATGGGAAATTCATTTTATTTGACTTTTTTATTTGTAATATCAACTCCGGAGCAGAGCACGGTTTCCAAGGTGTTCCCTTATGGTCTCATTCCTCTAAATTATTAATGCCGTGCTGTTGATATATTGTCAGCCTTGTACATACATTCTATGAAAATGAGTTTTACAGTAGGTTGGGATTTATAACAAAGCTTGACATATGCAGCTAATTCACCTACACAGTCCTGTCAGTTTTCGGTTCATAAATAATTGATACTCAGGGCTTGAAGTTCAGCTACTGTTAGTACTTCAGCTGTTAAATTTCAGCAGCATAATGGATGAATATTTGTTTATAATTTCTGTACATGGTCCCGATGTCAGCTCCCTCGCTTCATTTGCATAGGTAGATTGAGATGTTGGAAGTGTAATGAGCGCATGAAGATGACGAATTGTTTGCCGGAATGCCGGTACGGTTCTGTAAATGTTTGATTAGTTCTGAATGGATTACTGTTAGATTATCTGGTTCAGAGGTTAACGTGAGCAGCTCTTTGCTCCCAGAGCTTTTGTGATCCCTTGCTGACAGATTTTAAAATTCATACCGTGAGATCGGAGCTGCAGAGCGAGGGGGTGTTCTAGGCAACAGATGTTTAGTAATTAAGCATACGGTTTCTCTGTTTTGGAGAGCTGGAGGAATTTCAAATTGGCAAGACTTGTTCAGTCTGAAGAAACTCGAGTTCTAAAGAAAATACTCTTACTCCCCACCCAGTCGTTCATGCTTCAGCTTCCCAAGGACAGTAATTCGAAAGGCGAGGCACACTTAGAGACCCAGGGAGGAGGGAAAGGATCCAATGTCAAGTAAGGGCAGCTTCCTGTGATCTGGCCACAGTGGAAGCCATAAACTTGATCTGCAAATCATGGCCAAGGAAGTGTCCTAGCCGGACACCAGCAGGTAAACACGCCCAGGCATCTCAGTTGTGTCCCCAGAAGTTAAATGGCCTTCGAGTGTGGAGAGGACTTTAGGAATCCTGTCTAAGGCTATCTGACAGAGCTTTTTTGCCAACCGAGGCTGGCAAGTGGCTAATAGGAAAGAAAGCAGAAGTCTGGAGAGGCGTCTGCGTCCTTCCATACACACCACCTTGAAAATGCTGTGTGCGCGTGTTTCAACCCCAAGAAAGAGAGAGCTGGAGGAGAGACACGCACCAGGTCTGTTACCGTTCTTGATTCGTTTCCAGGAAGAGGATAAGCCTGGAGACTCCCTTCAGGTCTGACACAGCCCAGCACGACTGGGCCACCTTTTGCTCACTTGCACCGAATTCCAAGGTTGTGCAAAATGCCTACTTAGTCCCCTCCATCCCCACCTGGCACAGCCTTCTCTCACCACCCATGCTCGCTCATTCATACCCACACCCCTTCGATGCTTCTTTGCTCTTCCCCATCTCCCCAGAGCTGAATCAGAAAATGGAGGCAACAGGACCTTAATGAAAAGATTTAGTGCTCGCAGCTAAACAGAACTGAGTTCCAGCGCTCTCTTGAACTATATTTTTCCAGTCCCACATCCAGTTCCTTAGCTTGTCTGGCAATCATGTTAGTGATTATATGGGTAATGAAACACGTGCTCTTTTTGTCTGAGCCTCTGATTAATCTGCCTTCTCTTTAGCCTTGATTTATGGTGCTCAACTCTGGAGGTGAATGCTGGCCCATCAGTTCCGTAGCTTATTACAGACGCAGGGGCTGCTAAATGCCTCGGAGGCTTGAATTGTTTCCTGACAGCCAGGCTTCTTGCTACATTCCCTCCAATCTGTTTTGGTTCCTGGTGTGACCTTTCATACAGTAAAATACATTAGTTGAATAGCACAGTCTCATTAAAAGAGTGAATTAACCGAAGAGTCTTTTTAACTAAATGACAGCCAAAGGACTGAGTGCTAATAGCCACGAGCAGTTGGAAACTTAACTCATGAATCAGCCCTGTTAATACTGCCTCATGCCTGAAGCACCGAGGGTACCGCGCTCTCTGCCGGCTCTCGTAAGAAGAAAAGCTCATTACTTTCCTCCTGATGGGAGAGAAAGAGTGAGCGAGCAATAATAAAGCTTGAATTTTTCAATACTGTTAAAAATGGGGCTGACAGATTGCCGACAATAGGAGCAACGGGCCCAGACGCTGCGTCCGGAGCCGCTGAATTAGCAATACCATATATCATACAATCTAATTAAATCAACCCGGAGAATGAAATTAGTTTTCTGTGAGTGAAATGGCCTCTGAAAGAGCTCTATTAAATGAACTGGAGAGCATTAATTAAATAATTCACAGTGAGGGATTTTGCATTTATACAAAAATTGTGCACTTAATTGTCCATGCTGTATTACAGATCTGGCCTTATGTTAACAATGTGTCGAAAGCACACTTATTGGAGCATATCAGGAACAGTTTAACACAAATGCAGCTTGGAAAGTTTTATGGGTTGGGCCAAGGAACCTAAGGAAAAGCGTCTGGGGACACCTTGGCCTCATAAGAATACCAGTAAGGTCTTTGGGCCTGGCAAAGTTTGTTTCCAAGTACTTCTGAGAGTCTTTGGCATGTGTTGTAATGCTTACTAGAGATTCTCCTAGTGTTTGGGTTAGCAAGGTCTTGGGGTGTCAGAGGTTAACTTCTGGGGTCTTGGTTAATTTGGAAGCTTGGTAACTATCTGGCACAATTTTATATCTGTAGATATTCATCTGGGAGAACCAATTTTCTGCTTCTTTTTTTTCCCCTCCCAAATGTATTAGCCAGTTATACAGGCTCATTCATGTAAACCCAAGCATATTGGGTGCACTGAAGGAAAAAGTGAATTTAGATACAATATGTTAGAGAAATCAGACACCATCCTATTTAGAATTGTGGATTTCAGGGTTGAAAGAGACCATAAAAGTCATTTAGTTCAGACCTTCTTCCTCCTATACAGCACCAGAATTTCCTCTATCATATTCAAGCTCACATACTTACCAAACTGGGAAGTGGATTCTCAGTCTAGGGAGTTTACTCTATCAGTGGGCAGCTCTAGCTTGGGGTAGTGTGAGTAGCACAGGACAGCAGTTGGCGCACAGACGTTGGGGTTGATTTCTGGGTTTGAACACCAGCTCCTCCACTTATTAGCTCTATAGCCTTGGCCAAGTGACTGGCGCTCTTTGTACTGCAATTTCTCCATCTACTGAAATGAGGATAATCGCAGTACCCAGCTCATAGTGCTAAATGCCCAGCTCATAGCACTATTAGGGGAATTAATTAACGTATGTACAGCACTTAAAATAGAGTATAGACATGAACATTAGGCAGTACTATTTTGCTATTATTTAACCTCTTCTTTCCTACTCTTTTTTTTTTTTTTGAGAGATTTTCACTGTAGGGCGCATGCGCTCGCCAGACAGACAGAGAGAGACATAGAGACAGAAAGCGAGAAATCACCCCCCAGGGGGGATGGTCACGCCGCAATCCCTTCTCCTCCATTCTCCCCTCGGGATCTTGGGCACGCACGCACACGCGCCCGGCGTGAGTTTTAAGCCACCGGGTCCGGGACACGAACCACGGTCGACTACATGGGAGTCCAGCGACATAGCCATTACGCTAACTGCTGGTTCCTTTCCTACTCTTCTTTTGATAGCTTTGGACCAATAATAGCTTGAAGTTTTAAAATATGACTTAATAAAATCTTCCTTGTCCTTATTGTTTCTTATTATTAATTAAGAAAGCTGGTCATTGAAAAAGTCTAACTCGGGACCAGCAGATGGTGTAATGATTATGTCGCTGGACTCTCACCTAGTCAATTGTAGTTTGAGTCCCACACCTGGCAGCTTAAAACTCATGCCAGACACATGTGCATGTGTGCCCAACATCCTGGGAGGAGAATGGAAGAGAAGGGATTGTGGCATGGCCATCTCCCTGGGGGGGGGGTCATTTCTTGCTTTCTATCTCTCTGTCTCTCTGGCGAGTGCATGTGCCCTATAGCAAAAATCTCTCTAAGGAAAAAAAAAATGTCTAACTCTTTTTCTTCTTTTGGTTTGTTTGTTTTAAAGACTTCTCCTACATTGAAGCCAGTCTTCTTCATCCGTGCATGTACTTGCCCGGGGTGTGTGAGTGCTGGTTACGGGGATGAGCAAGATAGACCAGACAATGTCTCCATGAAGCTTTCATTCTTGTGTTTTCATCAGCACTAACTGTGTTAGACATTTTGAAAAGTCCTTAAAATGGTGAAGATTCAAATGTAATAAAAATATCTGTGGAATGTCTGAGTAGAAAAATAGATATGAAAACATTACAAGTAATAAGATTACCCTGCAGATAACGAAAACATCCTTAGACTACACTCCCTTTGAGGCCTCTGGTTTTTAGGGACTTCTCACTCCCAACCCACATATAGTACTAGTCTGCCAAGGCATCATCTTAATTTCTCAGTACCGGTGGTCTGAGATGAAGAAAGCCATCCTGAGACACAGCCAGCAGCATCTTAAAGATACATGCATCAACACACAGCTTTTGTTCATTACTTTTTAAATCATAAATTGGTTTATTTATTTCTAAAGTATTTGCTATAGTAATCCTATTTTTGTTACATGCCTTTACCAAATTGCTGTGGAGATACTTAAAAACAACTGTGGTCTTCCATTTCATTTAAAGGAAAAGTAGTGGGCTTTAGTAGGCTCGCACGTCGCTGGGTGGCTCACTTATCAGGGTTTCACACATGGACAGCTTAAGCTCCTGCCATATTCACAGGCCCTATGATTCTAAGTGAGATAAAACAGAATCTTCAGACCAAAATTGCTTCTCTCTCAAAGGAAAAATGTAGCAGCACCAATTAGACAGGGCAAAGAGATGAAACAAACAAACAACAAAAACAAACAGAAAAGAAAATAGCAGGAAGGAGCCTGGTTTGGATGGAAATTAAAAGTGAAGAGGGAGAGTATAAAAATCTTTGGGACATTTCCAAAGCCTGTAAAGTTCTAATGTCATATGAAACAGTCAAAAAAAGATATGAATTGCTTTTGGTTGTTAGGGTATGTTTCTTTGAATGCTAGCTTAGGTCACTTAGATCTCCTAAATTTATTTGGGTTACAGAGCCATATGCATTTTATATACCAGTGTGGGAAATCAGGTATATTTATTCACAGATCCACCAAATAATTATCAAACACTTACTACTTGCCACAATGTGGGGATGCTATAGGAGGTATAAAGCTATTCAGGTAGCTTGACAATCTCCATGGCCTGATGGTTAAGGCAGCCAGATCCCACAGAGCCAACCCGGGTTTGGGTCCTGAACCTGGCAACTTGAGAAACATGCTGGGTATGTGTGTGTACATGCCTCAAATCCTGACAGAATGGGAAAATGGAGGAGAACGATTTTAATGTGACCATTCCCCACGGGGAGTACTTTCTTCCTCTCCTTCTCTTAGTCTCTCTGTCTCTATCTGGTGAATGCGTGCACTCTCTGGAAAAATTGAAAAAAAAAAAGATATTCAGACAGCAGTATTGCCTCCAGGAGTTCTAAGACTTGCATAATAGGTGCCAAATAAATCTTTGTCAAATAATGAATGAATAAATGAATGTATATTGACTAGAGGAACTAAAACATGTTTGTGATGAACGCTAGTAAGGGAATAATAACAAAAACAATAATAAAATAATAACTAACACTTATTGAGCTCTTCCTATTAGCCAGGCAATCACTTTACATGTTGTGTTTTACTTATTTATTTATTTTTATTTATTTTTCTAATGTGTGTCTTAAGAGAGTTAGAAAATGCTAGGGGAGTTCAGAGGGGGAAGATGATCTTTCCATTTTGGAGCAGGGGACAGAGCAAGAGAAAAACTGAGAGCTGGCACAGTCAGAGAAGCGTGCACAGGGCTCAGACAGACGGCAGGGAGGCTGATGATGTCTATGGGAAGGGTGCACAGGAAGGAGATTGTCTTGATAGAAAGCCAGGAGGTTGGGTCGATGGGGCAGAGTAACACAGGTTCCGGGAGGGGAGGAGTGAGCCATCAGGACAGCACGAAAGCTTCATGCTGGAGTGTGGGACCCTGCGTGCCAGGTTCAGGGGCTGTCATCACTGCTGGAAGCCTCCTTCCACCTTCTGGACGCCTCCCTCTCCACTAACCAGAGGACAGTTTGGGAGGATGTCCTTTAGGAAAAGCACAGTTGTGGCTGTGGCCAGGAGGGTCTGGAAGGCACAAGGTTGGTCAGAGGTGTTTGCAGGTAACCAGTGAGGGGCCAACATACACCCAGGTGCCAGTGTCTGGGAAGCGATGTTGACTTGTCAAATGCCTCCCTACCTTTCTAAGAGGAACCTTGTTCTGATCAATAGCAACATTTCAGTTATGAGATTAAACAAAGGCTCAGAAAACAACGGCACACAAATCCGATCTCGACCTCCAGGGCTTCGGCTGGTGGTCAGTGATGGAAGGGTGGGAAGAAATATGTATTTCCCTCTCCTTCAACATTGATTGTTTCTGTGAATTGTGGGCATTGAGCCTCATCTTTTCCACAGAGTAGGAAGGAAGGGGAATGCAGGGCTGGAGATTGAGGCTTTGCAGTTCTGTGTGATGGTTCGGGATTTTGGGTCGGCCCAGACCAGCCCAGACTAATGGGCTTGGGCCCCAAACCTGGCCAGTTTCTGTTCCAGGAGCAGAGATGAGGGTAGAGGGGGAGGGGGTACTGAAGAGAAGCCTATCATGGTTTTGGCTGGGAGGACACCCTGTCCTGGGCCAGGTATCTGATGAGGGACCAGTTTCCAATAACAAGAGAGCAAGCGCGGCAGGGCCGGAGTACAATGGCCAGTTTGGCATCTTAGCTCTGTGACTTTCTACCATCAGCTGGGATAGTAATCAAGGTTTCCTTTGTGGGGTGGGTGGCTGGGGAGGCACCCAGAGTGTCTTGGGGGTTGAACAAGGCATGCAGGAACATGGCCTAGAATCACTCTGAGGGTACAAGAGTCCCCCAGCAAACCCAAACTGGTAACACTACCTGTTCCATTGTTACACTGACACGACACCATTGTCTAATCAGACAGGGAGGGCCAGCTGAGTTCTGTGTCCAGACCCTGGAAAGGGAATGTCTCATTGCAGAGATAAAGGGGATTTGCACACTCTGGGTGAGTCCTCCAGTCTTACAAGCCCTGGCCTGGGCCCATTCCAGCCAAGTTGCCTGTAACCCTTTGACATTGGCCCAAGTTTACAGCCTTCCCTTTTCCCAAATCCTCCCCCTGCCTGAAAGCAACACTGGCATTTGCTTTTCTGTAAGTGGAGCTCTCGTTATCCAACCTACAGACCCACCTGAGGCAGATTTGAGGGTTGGGCTGTCGAGCTATTCAATCATTTGCACTATTACCTTTAATATTAGCCGTGTTTAGTTTATTCATAAAAGCCTGTCTCACATGAGAGAATTCTTTCCATAATCGTGACAATTGTATTCACGCTCCCTTCTGAAATGTGTCATCTATCTCCCTTTCAGGTAACCAGTAAAAATCTGAATGTTTTTACTTTTGCTAGGGTTGGAAAGAGGAGAGATTTCTTTGGTCCTCTCTCAGGCTCTTTCTAAGAAGCCTGGTCTTGTCTGGGGCATGAGCACAGCCTGTGGCCCCACATGGATGTCTCTGAACACAGCAACTGCCTCAGCAGTGGCCCTTGGGGGTCACAGGTGGTAGAAACAGAGGGAGTCTTGAGATCAGGTATTATAAACTCCTCATTTTACAGGTGTGAGGGTTGAGGCCCAGAGAGGCTTCAAGGGCAACTCAGCAGGTAGTTGTTCATCCTAGATTTGAACCAGTCTTTCATTCAAGGCCTTTTCCTGCTGCCTTCCAGGCCCTCACACTCAGTCTCAGGACAGATGCTACAGTGAGGAGTGACTCGGAAGCTGGTGGCCAGTGCTCTATGTTCATGGCCTTAGTCGTCACAGTAACACAGCAAAACCAAACAAACAACCCCCGCAAAAAACAAAACAAAAAAACAAAAGAAAACAGATGCTCCTGGTTTTCAGACCAACAAATGGAGACTTGAGGAAAATGAAATTGGTGAGTTCTTTTTTTTTTTGGAGAGGTTTTTGCTATAGGGCGCGTGCACTCGCCAGACAGACAGAGACAGAGAGACAGAAAGCGAGAAATCACCCCCCGGGGGGATGGCCACGCCTTAATCCCTTCTCCTCTATTCTCCTCTCAGGCTCTTGGGCACACACGCACACGTGCCTGGCATGAGTTTTAACCCACCAGGTCCGGGACTCGAACCGTGGTCGACTACATGGGAGTCCAGCGACATAGCCATTGCGCTAACTGCTGGTCCTGAAATTATAGCCTGGAGGTGGCACCAGCATTTGGACGCAGACTTGAAACCTAATCCTCAGTGTGATAGTGGTTGGAGGTGAGGCTTTTGGGAGGTGATTTGGTCATGACAGTGAAGCCCTCCTGAATGGAATTTGTGTCCCCATAGGAAGAGGTGTGAGAGTTCTCCTTCTCTGGTTTTCACCGTGTGATGACACAGCAAGGAGACAGCCATCTGCAAATCAGGAAGCAGACCTTTACCAGACACCAGATCTGCCAAAACCATAACCTCAGTGCCTCTAGTGCTCTTGGGCACACACGCACACGTGCCTGGCATGAGTTTTAACCCACCAGGTCCGGGACTCGAACCGTGGTCGACTACATGGGAGTCCAGCGACATAGCCATTGCGCTAACTGCTGGTCCTGAAATTATAGCCTGGAGGTGGCACCAGCATTTGGACGCAGACTTGAAACCTAATCCTCAGTGTGATAGTGGTTGGAGGTGAGGCTTTTGGGAGGTGATTTGGTCATGACAGTGAAGCCCTCCTGAATGGAATTTGTGTCCCCATAGGAAGAGGTGTGAGAGTTCTCCTTCTCTGGTTTTCACCGTGTGATGACACAGCAAGGAGACAGCCATCTGCAAATCAGGAAGCAGACCTTTACCAGACACCAGATCTGCCAAAACCATAACCTCAGTGCCTCTAGTGCCATGAGAAATGTGGTTTACACCCTGCCTGTCTATGGCATATTTGTTATAGCAGCCCAAATGACTGAGACAGAGCTTCCGGGTGTTGGTCATCACAGGTTACATCCCCTCTCTGCTCTGTGCTATACTTTCCCTCTGACTACTGCTCTGCCATGCCCTGAGCCTCTGCTCAGCCATCTTGGTAGGCACCACTGGAGGCCCATTGCTCTCATGCGACCAGAACTAAGGAAAACTGGGTATGCCTCAGAGTCTTTCTGTCTGCCTCACTCCCCCTTTGCTTGGGTGACCTTGCCATTTGTGCAGGCTCTCTGAATGCTGGTCCCCTCCCAGAGTGGGGCAAAAATCTCTGGTCCATGGAAGGAGAGATTTCCCATTTCTTGTCATTTTGTCCCTCTTTCACACATCCCGGGGGGCCAGGACAGGGTACCTGCTTCTTCCGTTTGCCTGTCTTTCCTTATCTAAACTTCTAGGGCTCGGTCTACTTACGTAATCTAAAGGCTGGCCAGAGGAACTGAGAAAAATGTCCTCTGTCCCAAAACCTAGTTTTCATACACATTGTTCTGTTGTAAAATTCCATTTGTTCCATTTTGAATGTCAGAAACAAAATGTAATCTCCTTCCTTCCGAAACAAATTCTCGTCTTCTGTTAAGTAAATTGTTCATGTAGGACAATAGGAGAGAAAGCAAGGTACTCAGTAGAGGTAAAAAGAAATATTCACATTGATATTAATATTTAACAAAACACTTACCCTGTTATTTATTTACTTACACATGTGTTTATGAACTTAAACCATGTTCACTATTTAAGAATTACAACTGATGAGCATAAAGAAGAAAATACAAAGCACTGTGGTCCTACTAGCCGGAACATTACTGTGAACATTGTGGTGTATTGCATTTCAGACTTTCCCTAAGCACCTTCTATATATTTTTCAAAATGAAATCGTGCTCTACATATTGATTTGTATTAATAGCTTACATTTCTCACTGAACAATTTGGAACTTCAGGAACAGCTTGTCCTTGATATGCTTTTCCACCTCTCTTTCTTTCTTTCTTCTTTCTTTCTTTCTTTCTTTCTTTCTTTCTTTCTTTCTTTCTTTCTTTCTTTCTTTCTTTCTTTCTTTCTTTCTTTCTTTCTTTCTTTCTTTCTCCTTTTAAAGATGTCAGAGGATATATTTGAGTGCATGAGAAAGAGTTGGGAGAGAGAAAGTACCTCCCAATGGGACACAATCCTTTTTCCTCCATTTCTCCAGCCCATTAGGATTTGGGGCACACATGTACATGGGCCTGATGTGTTTTTCAAATTGAATGTGTGGGATCCAGCTCCCAACACATTGTGCTTAAGCACATTGTGGTTAACTATGATATTGTCTACCCCATCCACCCCCCCACCCCCAGCAGGTTTTCAAGCTGCCAGGACTGAGCTTGAACTCTGGTCAGCCAGGTGGAATCTGGCTTCATCTGGGCAGCACCTAACTGTTATACTGCAGGCCGACCCTTCCCTTCATACTGCTGGTCCCCCTTTCACTTCATTCTTAGCTGCTTCTGTGTATTCCTTTTTTTTTTTTCCCCTTTAGTTTTTGCTATCAGGCACATGCGCTCACACAAGCACAAGAGAGAAAAAGACAGAGAGAAAGTAAGAATGGTCATGATGCAGTCACTTGTCCATTCTCCTCTTGGGACTTCAGGCAGGCACACACATGTGATTCTCAAGACCCCGGGTTTGGGACTTGAATAGTGCAGTCAGTCATGTGGGATCCAGTACCTTAACCTCCACACCACTTTTTGAGAAATATACTCTCATTTATTCAATCAATGCTTTACTATTGGACCTATTGTAGACCTGAATGTTGTTAAGCTACAGCACAGATGTTCGGCTATGCAGAGGAACCCAATTTCTCTCGTCTCCACATTTCCATGAATGGCTTTGCTGTAAGCGCCCAGGGCAACAAAGTGAACATTTATCCGCATGTTGGAAATAATATCTGACGTTAAGTGGATAGAGACTATCTGTAAAATACAGACCTGCTTTTTTTTTTTTCCAATCCAGATTTTTTTTTTTCTAGATATATGGTATCTTGTAGAAAGTATCCTGGAGCCCACAACCCTCTCTTTTTCTTGTTTCTGCATTATTTTTCTTGTGCCGATAGATGGGCTGTCCTATTTTCACTCATACTCTTGCTTCATGACATTCTGGGAATTCTGGGTGTGCCTGTTTTTATCTTATCCCAGTATGTTCTGTCGTTTCAGATTCCTTCTTATAGATGAGACTTTATGTTTTACATTTTTAATAGCCTTTTATTTTAAAAACCTATAAATAGGGGCCAGAAGGTGGTGTGGTGGTAAAGACTCTGGACTCCCACATGGCCAACCATAGTTCGAGTCCTGGATCTGGTGGCTTGAAAATCACAATAGACGTGTGTGCGTGTGTGCCCAAGATCCCAGGAGGAGAATGGAGCAGAAGGGATTGCGGCATGACTATCCCTGGATTGGGGGAATTTCTCACTTTCCCTCTCACTATATCTCTCTGTCTCTCTCTAGTAAGCACATGTGCCCAGTTTGAAAAACATGCAAGGCCCACAGCTGGATCTCACATTGCAAAAACCTAAAACAAAATAAAACAAAACAAACAAAATCCTGTAAATAGATAGCATTGAACAAACGAGACAGTAGACAAAAGGATATGCATTGCTTAGATCAACCCTTGCTTCAGTTATCTAGTGCTGTGTAACAAACTGCCCTAACTATTGTGGCATAAAATAATACAGTTTATAAGTTCTCATGATTCTGTGGGTTGACCTGGTGATCATTCTGCTTTACATGGTCTGGGCTGGGCACTGGAATGGCTGGAATGTCCGAAGTGGTCTTGGTCCCATGGTAGGAACTCACAACCAGTGCCTGGTGCTGTGGTTCTCACCATGTGGCAGTTCAGGCTTCTTCGTAGCATTGGTGGCTGGCTTCCAAGAAGAAATAGGCCAAGAAACAAAGGAGAAACCAGAAAGACATTTTATGACCTCACCTTAGAGGTCACACAGCATCCCCTTGCCACTTTTCATTCACTAGCCTTCACTAGTTGAGATCCTTGGGGAAGGAGAATAGACTTGCCCTCTTTCTGGGTGAGGGCAGGTGGGGAGAGAGTGGGAAGGTCACATTGCCAAAGATCATATAGGAGGACAGCAGGGTTGCTTTGGAAATGAAAGCTCCCACAGCCTTCCCTACGGCTATGGACATTCACATTCCTCTCACACAGGAAATACTCACTCACTTCTTCCCCTCCAATCTCGTCCCATTATAGCATCAGACTCAAGAAGGAGATGACTTTTACCATCTAAGTCAGGTCCCTGCCCTGATGAGGCTCCTGGATGTGGTGGGACGTGTGACTAACAGACACAGACACAACATACTATGTGGAGACAGGAAGATGACGACCACAACAGCCCTGATCAGAAGCGGGCAGGGCATTACCCTAGCAGTGCTCCTGTCCTTGTTGATCCCTGCAGATGAACAGAAGTGACAAGAAGCATCTTTTGGTCATGAGCACTGATCTGGTGAATTGATCACAACATGAATTCAAGGCACAGAAATCCTATCACATTTCCTCCCAGACTTGTATACTAAAATGGCCTTTACTTATAACAACAATGACTTCTGGGTTACTAAATCTAATGGACAGTTTTACATTTTTAATAGCCTTTTATTAAGGCTATTAATTAAAAGCTTTAAAAAAAGGATTTAAAAAAGCCCCAAAAAAAGGATAAAAATTTTATCCTTATTTTAGCAAAATACAGGCTAATACCTACTGTCAGTGGGTCAGTGAGCCACACTTTCATTAAAAAAAAAAAATACATACACACACACACACACATAAGGGGAACAAAAAAACACGTCAGATGTCTACACCCCAAGATGAAATGGTTTAGGGTTTCTCAAGATTTTCAGGTTCTGAGGATTGTCTTAGCATCCTCCAGAGTAAAAAGTTCCCCCTGGGGAGTATGCTATTTAATAAGTCTGTGACAGTGGTAGTTTAAGTAGCGGGATCCTACGTGACTGATCCTGTGGTTCGAAGCTCAGACCCTGCAGCTTGAGAGACATTTGAGGTGTCATGTATGTGTGTGCCCAAAGTCCCAAGAGGAGGGAGAAATGGAGAAGGGATTGCGGCATGACTATTCTCCATAGGATGCTAAAGCAGATGTCGGTCTTTGTTCCTAATCCATTTTACAAGGGCCATGATCAATGTGGACCCACCCACTCCTTTCCTGGGGGGTGTTCTGTTCTGTTCTTCTCTCGCTGTCTCTCTATCTCTGGTGAGCACATGTGGCCTCTAGTTTAAAAAAAAAAAAAAAAGTCAGATTCCGGTTTGGTCTGTATTCATAGTCTTGATTTTCTTCATGGAATGGAGCTCAAGTACCGAAGATGGTATCCAACCATCTTAAACAATCTCCTCTTTCTAAAGACAGAGAGGCCAGAGGCTTCCTGGAGAGCAGCCTCTGGGTCACGTTCCTGGGGTGACTTACTGGCAGAGCGGGGGGCTCCGCACCTTTGTATAATGACCTGCAGTTCTAGATAAATACCCTACATTTCATGCATGCTTACGATGTCTGCGAGGCAAGAGAACTACAGAGGAAAAGACATGTCCTGTGCCCTGGAAATGCTGAGTCCCTACCAGTGACACTGTCAAAGAGGAGCTGCTCTGGTTGGAGCTATGTAGATGCTGGGTCTCTTGGAAGCTTCTCTTCCTAGGAACCAGTGTTAATAGCATTACTTTCAAGGCCTCTCTGGCTCCTGATTCTTGATGGGGGGTCAGGGCGCCGCTGACTGGCTCAGTTCCACCGAGGTTAGCCATGCGCGGCAGGAACAAAGTGGGTGGGGGCACATAGGGAGAAATGGAGAAGGGATTGCGGCATGACTATTCTCCATAGGATGCTAAAGCAGATGTCGGTCTTTGTTCCTAATCCATTTTACAAGGGCCATGATCAATGTGGACCCACCCACTCCTTTCCTGGGGGGTGTTCTGTTCTGTTCTTCTCTCGCTGTCTCTCTATCTCTGGTGAGCACATGTGGCCTCTAGTTTAAAAAAAAAAAAAAAAGTCAGATTCCGGTTTGGTCTGTATTCATAGTCTTGATTTTCTTCATGGAATGGAGCTCAAGTACCGAAGATGGTATCCAACCATCTTAAACAATCTCCTCTTTCTAAAGACAGAGAGGCCAGAGGCTTCCTGGAGAGCAGCCTCTGGGTCACGTTCCTGGGGTGACTTACTGGCAGAGCGGGGGGCTCCGCACCTTTGTATAATGACCTGCAGTTCTAGATAAATACCCTACATTTCATGCATGCTTACGATGTCTGCGAGGCAAGAGAACTACAGAGGAAAAGACATGTCCTGTGCCCTGGAAATGCTGAGTCCCTACCAGTGACACTGTCAAAGAGGAGCTGCTCTGGTTGGAGCTATGTAGATGCTGGGTCTCTTGGAAGCTTCTCTTCCTAGGAACCAGTGTTAATAGCATTACTTTCAAGGCCTCTCTGGCTCCTGATTCTTGATGGGGGGTCAGGGCGCCGCTGACTGGCTCAGTTCCACCGAGGTTAGCCATGCGCGGCAGGAACAAAGTGGGTGGGGGCACATTCAGCCACGTTGACCACGGCCCCCGTAAAGTGAATTAGGGGCAATTGCCAAGTGGACCAACATCTGCTTCAGAATCTTGAGAAAGCTGAGAATAAAAATCGATACGTGTAAAATTAGGCTGTCGAGTGAACCCCAGAGCACAAGTAATTGCAATCTTGAGTTCAGGCTGCTGTGACTATCCCGAACAGCCCAGAAAACAGGCATCTTCCCCCCACCACACGCAGCGTCTATATCCTCAGCTCCCTCTCCAGTGAGAGTTTCTGGCTTATAGAATGACACTACTGGCAATCCCTCCAAATTTAATTTTTTTTTATCATCCTCTCCTTGCTTGACATACGCCTATGTATGTCCCACTATTTCAGAGAAAGAAGTATACAATAATTGTGTTTTAGAAATTGGAACAAGAAACTAGCAGATGCAAGTTTGGTGAATATTGAGTTTTAAACTTGTCTGGCTGTGATTTGTGGCCATGTCACGGCAAATATTTTTCAATGTCATTGCCTTAGCCAGTGCTGTCACTAAGGCAGTCAGCTGGGGAATAGAGGGCCGAACACTATGATCTCAATATTAATGGGAGCTGTTGAAAGTGGCAAAGGTGATAAAGTATTGTTTAGTTATTGGTGCCATACTTTGGCTGCGGGACATTATTATAAAACGCACTCTGTTTTTGTCAGATTTCAATCACGGCTTCAATAACACGTTTAGAAACTTGGAGTAGAGGAGCCCGCGTAACAATAATATTTCTTTTCTTTTCTTAAACTAAACAGGTTTAGATTGCAACCTGAAGAAATAGGATTTAGAATTTAGATTTTACTGACTTTATTAATTTTTCCCCAAATTATTTGGTGATGTGACATCCTTGCCTGATTTCCAGTCAGATGGGTTAGAAGTGGCTTAACGGAGTCGGGAAATTGATGGTCTCTTCCCTCACACTCTCGATACGGATGATACCTGCAGGTTGTGCAAAGAGCAGGCCCAGTTCAGTGGGCAGAGTTTCCCATCTCACTCTCCCCCGCCTCCCTAGACCAGTCCAGGAAGAGCGAGTTATGCAAAGTGTATCATACTTTAAAAAATAATATCCTGTTTTGCAAAATTGGATTTCATTCAGGAAATAACAGGATTTCCCAGCTTGGCCACAACCCCAGGGAGAAGGTGAATGAATGCTTTCTTGGAGGAGGCTGCCCTGTCATTAATAGTGCCTGGGTTTAAACTTATAATTAAAATAAAACTTTAAAATTCAATTTTTATAGATGGAGGAGATAACTTGATTTGAAATCCTTCAATGCACACATTTTATGTAGCACTCACCCAAATCCAATGGTACCATAGAAAAACGGGAACATAAAACCAGATGATGAGAGTTTATATAGCTTTTAAATATCAAGCTGTCAGGCTTTGTGCCTGTAGAAATATTGTAATTGGACAAGAGTAAAGAAAAAGAGTTTATATTAGCACTGAGGGTTTTTGAGTGAATTCAGACCAAACAGAATATAATGGAAACCCCTTTAAAAGAAAAATGACAGAAAAACTCGAGGTCCAAGCACAGTCTGACCTTCTTTTCAGAGGAGATTTGCTTGATAAAACAGACACAACCCCAATAAAATACTAACAATAGAAAAAAGTAAATAGAAATCACATTAAGCAGTGGCAATATTGCCTGAATTGAAACAAAAATTAGGTATAATAGCCTTGGCGGGTTTTAATATGGTCCCCAATCACATCACAATACAAAGCATATCATGGTGTTTCTAAATAATGTTTATCGTCTTGAAATCTCCCTGCCTGGTAGACAACTTGCATTATTTGAGGTTTGTGGATCTTTTTTTAAGAACTCATAAATATTTAATGTCCAGAATCAAGAATGGGGCTGGGGGAAGGGACGCATCTCTATGAATAGCCATGTTTCCTTGTGTGACAGGTCCGACATTGTCTGAAGCTCTGGACTGTGCGAAGCTTTGGGACAACCAGCAGAGTGTCTCTCTGAGGACCTGAAACCTGGAGTCTGAAACCAGAGAGCCACTTGGTGCCAGGGCCTTGGAGGTGAGTCCAGATGGCAAAGTAGCCTGGCCCAGGTACATCACACCTGCCTGCTGTGTCTTGGCAGGACTAAGTTCCAGTGATTTTTCTCAGTATACTTCTTGGAGCACAAGGGCCACAGAGAAAAATGAAATAGGCAAAATGGGTCATGTTGGCTATACACTAATGCTGTTTCAAATTCCAAGAGTTGGTGAACATTTGGTCAAAGAATAAATCACACTAGTATTCCAACTGTTTCTTCCACTTGTCAACCAACCCTTCTAATAATCGCTTCCCTTGGTCAACCAACTAATAGCTAACTGTGAGGACCTTTCTCGAGTTAGGCACTATAATCCGCAAATACTGTTTTTTGTTGCCTGTCAAATTCTTTAGAGAGTATTTCCAGCCTTTTCTTTACTGTTTTCTGTTGCCTATCAAATTCTTTTTGGAGAGGTTTTTTTTTTTTTTTGCTATAGGGCATGTGCGCTCGCCAGAAAGAGAGAGACAGAGAGGCAGAAAGCGAGAAATCACCCCCCGAAAGCGAGAAATGGTCACGCCGCAATCCCTTCTCCTCCATTCTCCTCTCGGGATCTAGGGCACACACGCACACGTGCCCGGCGTGAGTTTTAAGCCACTGGGTCCGGGACACGAACCGCGGTCAACTACGTGGGAATCCAGCGACACAGCTATTATGCTAACTGTTGGTTCCCCCTATCAAATTCTTTAGAGAGTATTTTCAGCCTTTTCTTAAGTTTTAGAAACCCATGTTTTCTTCAGTATTAATGATACATGCACTATTAAGAGTTCGAAATCTGATCTTTTCTAGACTTTTTGGTTAAGGGCCTCGATTATTTCAAATATTCCAGATGGGAAAGAAAGGTGAAGATAAGAAGGCAGATAGCCTGTGTATTAGCTCCTTAAAATTCCTTCAATTAATTTCTAAAAAGTGAATCTCAGTGATTTTGCAATTATGTTCTTCAGTATCCATTTATCCATTTACCCATCCATTCATTCTTTCACTCCCCAAGCATTTATTGAGAACCTGTAATATGCCAGGTACTAGGGCTACAACAGTGGCTAACCTAGCACGTTTCCTATTCTCCTAGAGCTTAGCGTGGGAGTGAATATTGCACATTATTTGAAATTTGGGCCCCCTGGGGACCAGCAGTTAGCGTAATGGCTATGTCGCTGGACTCCCACGTAGTCGACCGCGGTTCGAGTCCCGGACCCGGTGGCTTAAACTCACGCCGGGCGCGTGTGCGTGCGTGCCCAAGATCCCGAGAGGAGAATGGAGGAGAAGGGATTGCGGCGTGGCCATCCCCCCTGGGGGGTGATTTCCTGCTTTCTGTCTCTCTGTCTCTCTCTGTCTGTCTGGCGAGCGCACGCGCCCTATAGCAAAAACCTCTCAAAAAAAAAAAAAATTTGGGCCCCCTTAAGAGACAGCAAGATGAGAAGCAAATACCTTCTTGGGAATAGTGACTAATTTGGGGGCAAAAGCACCCTACCTCACACGGAATTGTTACACTGTTCTTTTGTGTAGGAGCTGGCAGCCCTCACAATTATGTGGGTGTCGTTGACCTGACTTCAGCAGTCTCTCAGGGGAGGTGTAGTAACACCTCTGAACACGGGCACACTTCACTTACACACGTGTCCAGAGCCTGGCATGCTCCCTTTCTGAGTGCCGGTCTGGGTCCCCATTCCTACTTCTAGAACACGACTATTTCAGGAAGTGTTTGCCCTAGACCTGGCCCACTAACCAACATATAGGTCACCATGTCTCCTGATTCCATGTTCCTTAGGAAGCAGCTGTGGCTGTTAAGACAGCAGCTACTCCAGCGTTCCCACAGCCTAAGTCTGTCCAGTTGTGGAGTTCTCAGCCCTTCCCTGGCTACCAGGTGTTGGGGTCCAACCACGTGCCTCTCAAGGCCCAACTGACCAGTGGAGTGAGGGGACGGGGACCACTTTGAGAGGCAGTCATGGGTCTGCAGAAACCCCTACATAGGCCGCTAAGGAACTTCACTACAGTCCCTGGAGCCAAGTGTTTAGATTTGATTTTCCTTTCTTAGGCCCGGAAGATGGTATAGCTATGAGTCCTGAGATCACAATTCCCATGACACCTCTTAGAGCTAGGAAAGAGCCTGAATGCCAGTTTTCCCAGGAGGCAGGGTTGGAGCTGGTGCAGCAGGAGGTAGGGTGGGTGATTTCCTGCCAGCTGCAGCTCATCTTGGGTGTGGCCTTGAACAATGTATGAGACTCAGTTTTCTTATCTTTAAAGTGGGCCTGAGAAGAATCCCTGCCCTGCCCTGTCCTTACTCGTGGTTACTGTGAGAAATAAAATTAAAAACAATAAAATTATTTATTTTAGAAGTATGTCTGTGTGTATATGTACATATATACATACATGGAAAAATGAAATTAGAATATGAGTCTGTTTCAAAAAGATTAAAATCCAGGCATAGTTTTCTCACAATAAGTACTTTCCATGGATTTTTGAAGACCCTTCATATGTGTTTGTATATACTTAATATAGGTATAACTAAAACAGGTTGTAAGTTGTCATGTCCTAAGCAAATAGCCCCTGTTAGTATTTCCTTGAGTGAATGGATTAATTCTAACTCAGTTACTGAGGGACTTGACTGCTGTAGTCATGCATCTCAGGACTAAACAGCAAGGCCATGAAGAGCTAGCGGAGGTGAACACGGGACTGGCAGAAACCTTTGCTGTGTTGTTAGTCTACTGCATGGCTCCATGCCATCCTTCACCACTTGGTTCAGAACTCAGCACTCTGAGTTCTTCATGAAAGTCATTCCATGCTGAGCCTTGGAGAAGGCAGGTCTGAGATCTAGACTCCGGTTTTATGAAATTCTCTGATCTAAGATGTCAGCTGGGGCAGCTGCCTCTAGGCCTCTCTGTGCTCTCATTTCTAGCTAACTTGGGCAAAGCGAGTTTCACAGAGGAAGGAGCACTGGGCACTGCTGGGAAGCAGCCAGAACGATGCCTGCTTCCCATGAGCCATACCCCACACAGCTCTGTGTGGGCTACTTCGCTGTGCTGGTTCAAGGAGAGACCTGTGCTTAGTGGGAGGTCTCAGAGCTGCTAAGTGCTCCAGGCTGTGGACCTGGAGCCCAGGTGAACCTCTTACCTTAGAGCCATTCTATCCTCTTTTCCAACTTCACATCCTTTATCTTCCTTCCGTTCCCTCCCCAATCCAACCCTATTTCTTGGCTGTGGCTGATTTAGATCAGGAATGGCTTAACTTTCTTTCCTTGATGGTGGTGACCTGGATCGCCACGTGGCCTGGAAACCAAGGAAGATCCAATCGCACAGGAGAGAGGCCATTTCTGGGTTGAGAGGCACTGTGAACACGACCTGGCAGCTACAAACATGAGTTCAGAATCTCTATTGCCTGGGTCCAAATTCTGGCTCTTGTGCTCTCTAGTCATGAGAACTTGAGAAAGTTACTTAAGGTTTCTGAGCCTCATCTTCTCCATCTATAAAATGGGTATGACAGGCTAGCTCCTACTTCTTAGGGTTGTTATGAGCTTATTCATTGCAGGCAGTGCAGAATAACTGTGCCCAGTGAAATGGTGGCGTGAGAAGTGGTAATTATCGTGTAATTTTTGAATGTGTGTGGGAGGGAACTCAATCCGAACTGTCATAAACATTCAGGGTCTCCTTAGGGTGGTCCTACCACCTCATCAGTGCTGTAATTGTTATCTGGACCCAGTGGGCTGGAGTGAATCAACTGTTTTATTTGAGTAGCACAATCATTACTTGAAATGAGAGCTCATAAAGACATGCAGCAGGTAAGAGACTAAACAAGCATGACTGTGTGTGTGTGTGTGTGTGTGTGCGCATGTGTGCGTGTATTAGGGAAAGCAGACCCAGAGCCTCTGCCCTGGGCCCTCTTACCTCACCTTGGTACATCTCACGGAACCCTAATCACCTGTGAGACTGCTGCACTGAAGGATGGTCCAGTTCTCTTCTGGCTCCAACAACATTCATTTGACAATGCATGCTGGGAGTGGTGACTGCCTACTCTGTCAGGCACAAGTGAGTGGTTGAGGGGTTTCTCTGTCTGAAAGGATTTCCATTGAGGGAGCAGAACTTGGAGACCGAAGCAAAATGCCCTAGGCCATAGCATGGTCTGGCATCAGCTACCCTTCTACAGAGGCCCAAGAGCCAGGCCTTTGTTTCTGCCAGGATAGAGAGAGGCCATGTGGGCATCACTAGAGTGAGGCTGCAGAACTCAGGACTGCTGGATGGGTGGTGGGTGGTGGGAACAACCCTCCAGAGCCTATGTAGGGTCACCGCATGTCCACATAGTGGCCAGGTTGAGGTGAAGCTGGCTGCACAGTGGGCGTTTCCTTCTCTAACACGGGAGCAGCTTGCCCAGTGCCACCACTGGACTTGAGTCCTAGCTGCACTGAACAAGGGCAAGAGAAACCACTTTCTGTGTGTGTGTGTGTGTTTTTCTTTCCTAGGGAGAGAATCCATTCGCTCACTCAAGGCTTTCCAGGTCTCATTTCTTTAAAATTTTTTTTTAAAAATTTGAACTTCATTCATTTATTTAAATTTGACCTGAGAGGGACAGAGTGAGAGAGAGAGAGAGAGAGAAAGTGAGAAAGCAAGCCGCCAGGTCCAGGACTCGAACCGCCATCAGCTATGTGGGAGTCCAGCGCTTTTAACCACCACGCCACCTGCCGGCTCCTCCAGTTCTCATTTAATGAATTGTTTCTCAAACTTGATTCCCAGACATCGAAGCCCACATTTGGGTCCCATTCTGTGGGTGGGCAGGCTGAGGCCCAGAGGGCACTTGCTCAGGCCACACAGATAATAGAGGGCCCCAGTCAGAACCTATAGCTGCCTTGCCTTCTTGTAATGTCCAACACCCAGGGAGCATTTGAATAAGCCCAGGGGGTTTATTCATCAGGGTGGATGGCTTGACCACTCACTTCAGATGCAGGCTAGAGGAAGAAGGTGAGGCCCACAGAGTTGCAGTGACTCACCAGGGTCTCATCATGGGCCAGAGCTGCTTGCCAGGCCAAATCAGCAGTAGCTGCTCAGGTAACAGACAGCATTTTAAGCAAAGAACAATGTTTTATTCCTAACTGCTTCTTGCTTTTCCTTTTCTGCTCCTGGCTTCTGCTCTGGGGACTCAGAAGTCTTCTGGGTCAAGTCTGCTTTCCTAGATGATGAGCAAGCCTTATGTTTTGTTGAGGTGACTTTTTGATCTTTGTTTCAGCAAGGTAATCCAAGAAAATTAGACCCTGCTACTGAAAGAGGTCCTCCTCCCTGACTTCCTGACACTGGTGGTGGTGAGACAGGGTGTGGGACCTGGTTATCTGTTCACTTAATCCCCGTTGCTGCCCTTGGATTATGGTGGCACAAAGTAGAGAGTGTTTGACGTCATCAATGCCTTCATTTATTCGTGCACCAAATCTATACCGAATACCCTCTCTCTGTACTAGTCACTTTACTGGGTAAATATAGACATGAGCAAAATGTGACCTTCCCTTTGAGAAACTCACAATCTAGGGAGAGAGAAAGGCAGACATCCAACAATACTCCAAGTCAAAGTGAGGGAAGCATGACAGATACAGCCCTGCTCTGAGCAGAGAGAGGAGTGGATATTCAGGCTTAAAAACATCCATGTTATCTTCGTCTTTTGTCGGGCCAAAGGGAAGGGACGAAGATGCCCCAACCTGGAACAAGTCAATCATTTTAAAATTTCATGGCCGAACACAATATAATTCAGACCTCACATCTGGCTAATGCATCAGTTCATTAGAACACAAAAATACACTATCAAACAGACAATCAAATTTCATGTAAAATAAGCTTCAGCTTTAAAACGGTTCCCGGTGTTTTATGTGTGTGACTCGGTGGGCAGATATATTTCTTGCTACTGGAGCAAGACTGATTTGTGTGAAGGCTCCCGTCACCAAATCACTCCGAAGGTTGGGAGATAAAATGTCGCTTAGGATAATGTAATTGGCCTTAAGGTACAGGAGTTGAATTATTTTCAGTGATTTATAATCTGGAAATTAAAGACTCACTCATTTTCTAATTTAATTCCATCTTCAATGGAAAAATGTTCACTCTGATCTAAATTGGCGAGTAATGTTGCTAATTCAAATGCAGATGTAATTTCGATTCTGGTAGCAGTTTGCAGTGATTGACGGGTCTCCAAAGAATCATTATGATCCTTATCTCCCAATCTCACAAATTCCCCGGCAGTTGTGATAATAACTTCAGCTAAGGAGAAAAGGGAAAAAAAATAAATTCTCCCCGGCCCTGTCGGTTTGGGTCTTGCTGTTTGCTGGATGTGAATTGTAATCTCCACAGCCTATGAGAGTCGATAACTGATGCTTCTTTTGACCAGATTTGGTGATGGTGCAAACACTGTCGTTTGAATTGTTTATTGGTGCCTTCCCTCTAAAATATGAATGAAATGGGCCTGGGATAAGTTATCCCTGGTTCCTTGTTAATTCGCTGAGGTTTTACAAAACATTTGGCACAATTCATTGATAAGTCTCGGCTACCCGGGGACAGGCAGACAATGATGAGCCATAATCAGGCAGGCTTTGCACCCCCTCTCAGCTGTCACATGGCTACCACATGGTAATGTGTCTTCATCTAAGACTCCAAGAAGCCAGGGTGGAGGAATTATGAGGTCACTCCCGCCGGGTGAGAAATGGCTGGGTCAGGGAGATAGTTGCCTGCACCATCTGTTTGCCCGGCAAGTGGGCAGTGGCCGGGCTGAGTCACAGCTTTGGTCTGCTGTGCACATTAACACTCCTGACCCGACCAAGCAGTGGCTCTGCCAACTTCTAGGCAAAAGGCAAAAGAATTAATTTCTCTGGTCGACAGCTATTTAGACTGAAGTCAAGTCATCAGATTCTGAAAGCTGGTGGGTGGATTGCGTCCAGTTTCAAGTTGGATATATTCCTACATTTCTAGAGTGGCCAGTAGGCATGAACGAGGGGTGAACGCGTCCTGGCAACAGGCTGGCTCCACCTGCCAGTGCTAGCTCTCACCACGCATGAGCATTTTTTCTGTGTAAGGTTTTATAGCAGAATGTATTGATTTATATCACTATATTAAGTCTCCAGAGGCATATAGGTCATGGTTGTACAACTTCAGGGAGCAGAGGAAATGAATCTCAACCAGCTTGAGAAAGGAATAATTTTGATTTGGAATAGGAATAAAAGCAAAAGCTTTTATAAAATATTTATTGCCATTTTATAATATGTTGAAAGTTTGATTTTTGGGATATTAAGCTTTGTAGCAGAGACTGCTCATGGTCAATAACATCTATGCTCTTGTCTTATTTGTGGGCACACCCCCAGACTACATTTCCCAGCCTTCTCTGCTGTTAGACTAGACTTGATGGCTGAATCTGGCTGAATGCATGTGTTCAAACCGCACTTCCAGGTCTGGCCCATGAAAACCTCCTATGGATGACCTCCAGTGGATAAATGGAGAGGACTCTACTTCTTTCTTCCAAACACACCATGAGATTTTACTTGAACTAGGAAGACTTTCCTATTGGGTTAAGATATTGAGATTTGGGGGGCAGGGGTGTGATGTTTTAACAGTTAACATTACCCTGATAACTTATATATCAAGCACAGTAGTATGAAGAATAGATTTATCAATTCTCCCAGCCCCCAGTTAACCTGTTTGTGATCTCACATGTGTTATGCCAATAAATAAGCATTGGTGGGTCTGCTCGATGCGCAGACTAATGAGCAGTGTTTTCATTTTGCCTTTAATCACTGTAGCACTTTGTGTTGAACTTTGCCTCAGATATGAGCACTAGAAATGAGAAAGCATTTTGGTTTTCAAATATTTACAGGTCACTAATATTACATTTGTATCACAGTAGCCATGATCAGCCAACAAACTTTGCATTTCTTTTTTTTTTTAAAGAATTATTTATTTATTATCATCATTTTTTCAATTTTGACCAGAGAGAGAAAGAGAGAGAGCAAGCCGCCAGGTCTAAGACTCAAACTGCGATTGGCTGTGTGGGAATCCAGCACTTTTAACCACCATGCCACCTGCCAGCCCCATAAGCTTCCCATTTCAAGAAAGACATTTTTATTTCAATATGAAGACCCACTGAGACAAAGCAGTTTTGGAGATTATTTTCCTGGTTGTAGACTTAGCCAATATTTGTCTTAGCTACCTTGTATGTGATGGACAGAAATAGCTGGGTGGAGATCACCCACATTTCCACTTCCACAGCTCTTCTAGTGGCCTTCTTCGTAAACCTCTATATATACCCATTTATCATGTCATTCTTGGTGGTGTCGAAAGACTTTTCTGTTGAAGGTCCTGCTGATATGACAGGCTTTTATGCAACTAAAGAGATCGCAAAGACCATGGCATGAACTCAGAGCATAGACATTTCTCTGTTTTTTTGGGGGGGTGG
>NW_006159577.1:3716358-3755875 GCF_000334495.1 Tupaia belangeri chinensis | reverse complement strand
GGGTGGGGTGGGGTGGGGTGGGGTGGGGAGGGCATCAAGGACGTACATGTGACTGAAACATGGCAAGATGGCAAGATATATGGTGTAATGTTGGTGACCTCACCCTTGTCCCTATCTGGCTTGGTGTTCAGCTCACCTTCTGTGCCCCTCTAACAATCTTCAATCCCTTGGTGTTCACTGGGTAAGCTAAGCTCATTACTATCCCCTGGCTTTGCATCTATTACTTGTCCTGTTTAGAATGACTGACTAGGCTCTTCATCATTTTTGGAATAAAAATCCAGATTATCTTGAAAGTTTCAACGGAAGCATTAGTTGATCCTCGAAGCCTTCCCTACCCGACTCCCCTCTTATCCATAGCAGAACTGGTCTCTTTTGTTAGATAACTTTGTCATAGTACCTCAGACTTTAGACCAATCTAGTTTGTTTACCTATCTCTTTCCTTCTACCTCAAGCTTAATTAAAGACAGGATGGTGACACTAATTGTCATTTCCATATTACTCATATCTTATCATTGTTATTGCCACCAGTTGCATTGCAGATATATCCGTGATTCCTTATTCACCTTGGGCCTAGCTCCTGCTTAGTTCCTGCCTTTGACCTTCGCCATTGAGAGTCCTTCTCATTCTGATGCTTGGCAATGAGGACAGCCCCTTCTGAGGATCTTCCTCTGACTGCTGTTATCGATGGGAAGCTGCTTCAGTTCTTGGCCAGTTGTTGCTACATACTGAGCTACTCATGTCTCAGCATTTGGGCAGCTCTCCTGTAAACCACCTGGACCACTTGATGCCAACAAGAGTAACAACCGAACTGTGCTGTCATCCATGTACACCTAATTCCTTTAAGCCATTCACCTAAATAATAACCTGTGACCTAGAGTTCTGCAGGTTAATGATACAGCATGTACATAAGTATTTCCTTTTGTGCTTTCCAGACTTTTTTCTTCCTTTTAATTTCATCAAGTGCCCTCTTGTTCCTGAATCATCCAAGAGTACAGACACCGATTCACCTGCTCTTGGGCAGTCATCTCAGTACACAAGTGTCCTCTTACGTGACCCTCTTTTAGACTAAATGCCTGATCTTTTTAACCTCTGCTGATACGGCCATCCCCTTGAGGAATTTTGACTCTGAAGCTTCAGGAGCAATCTCGCAGTCCGTTTGTTCAGCTCATTGTTTTTTGATGATAATACCAGTAACAACTACTAATTATTAAGTGCTGACTATGGGCCAGGTGTTGTATAAAGTGATTGGCATGCATTTTCTCATTTGAGCCTCATCACCAATGACATTAATATATCATAGATACTACTGTCTTCCTTTCGTGTATAGAGAACCTGAAGCCCAGAAGGATCAGACCAGGGTCACATGGCCAAATAGCATCAAAGGCTCCTTTATCCTGGTCCCTCACCATGCTTCCCCTATACTGCCATGGACCTGGCTCTCAGTCTGGATGCTCCCAGAGGGTGACAACCAGGCCTGCATCTGTATATCCTCAAGGAGCCTGGCTCATACATGTCACCTGAATGAAAGAATGACCCCACTCAAAACTCCACATTCTTGGTGTTCAAAGGGCTAACGTTTTAACTGTGAGTGTGCGTGTGTGTGTGTGTGTGAAAGTTGGTCCACATGATTATGGAGGCTAGTGAGTCCAAAATCTGCAAAGTGGACCAGCAGGCTGGAGATCTAGGAAAGAACCAAAGGTGCATTTCAAATCCAAAGGCTGTCTGCTGGCAGAATTTCCTCTTACTCAGGAGAGGTCAGTCTTGTTCTTTTTAGGTCTTCAACTGATTGGGCGAGGTCCTCCAACATTATGGTGGTTAATCCACTTTACTCAAAGCCCACTGTTAAGCTCATCCAGAAACAGCCTCCCAGAAACATCTAGAATAATGTTTGACTGCACATCTGGTTACTGTAGTCCAGCCAAGTCGACATATAAAATTAGTCATCATGGCCCCCTTGTTCTGTTTTGAGCAACACAGTCAAAGATACATTTGATTATTTATCCAGCATAGTGTAATTGCCAAGAATGGACGCTGGAGTCTGTGTTTGAATTCTAATTCCTCCACTTATTTACCATGAGATCTCAGGAAAGTAGCTCAACCTTCATTGTTAACTGAAAATAGTAATTGCTGGGAAGAGTAACCCCAGGTTATTGGGGAAATGGGATGGGGATATGTGTGGGAATGTGCTTTGAAAGTGTTAAAGTGATTTATAAAGCCCACCAATCTGTATTTCCTATTTCCTGCTTAGATGTGGACTTCCTCCTTGAAGCCATCAGCATGGAATTTCCAGCCATTAATTACGAATGGTATAGATGTCTTAGATACCAAAGATAGTTGTCCTTTAGTGGACATGATATTGGGCACACCTGGGCAGTTTGCAAAGCTACAGAACCATGGGCAACCAGAAAGTGGCCCAAAGTCCAGTTGAGTGATAGGAAGCAGGGACAATGGGAGTCCACCCCCAGAGATGATCCTTCAGAGATGGTAATTTAGAAGTGGAGGATGTGCACATGCCTCTGGGGCTCCAACTGGTGGCTCTTACTATTTTTTTCCTTAAGAACCTTCAGCAGGGAACTTTCTGAGCACTTTGTGTTTTCGCTCACTTGATCTATTTTGTCAGTAGCATTCTTCCCATTTTAACATGAGAATCATAAGATTAAATAACCTGCCTAAGAGCACACATTGGTATGTAGTAGGGTCTAGATTTGAACCCAGGATGTCTAACAGAAGAACCTACGTTCTTAAACTGTACTCTATGCTGCTGCTGAGGGCTGTCATGTAATAGGGCCCATTGTCAAAGACTGCTATCTAAGGAGGTTCAGTGATTTGTTGCATAAACACTCATTCTGGCATGATTCCCAGACTCCCTTTGTGACCTTGGGCAATTCCTTTCTTTTAGGGTTTCACTTTCCTCATCTGTGCAAGGGGAGCCCTCTCTGTGCAGCCCTTCTTGGCCTTTGGGGTTTTCTTCTCCCCAGAGGTGGGACCTCTTTAAACCAGGGCTCTGGCTCCAGTTCTGAAGCTCTTTTATTGTCCTAGTCCTGGGCAGCAATTTGCATTGCTCAGCAGGAGCAGGTGCACCCTCTGGGATGGCGATTCAACAGTTGCCCACATGTAATGAGAACTGGCTTTTGCCCCACCTCAATCTCACTGCCTATTCCACTTCCCAGCCTTTCCAGAAAGTTCTATGCTAAGTAGCCTGGGTAAGACAGACAGGTGAGCTGGATGCTTGGGTGTGACCTCCAGAGAAACTTCTCATTTGTCCTGGCTGTTCATAGACGTGGCAGCCTGTTTCAGAGTGTCCAGCCAATCACAAGGGAAACAAAGAAGCTAATGGGGGAAGGAATTAGAGACTGGGAGAAAGGGTTAAAAAGCATTCCAGTCTTGGAGTTGCTAAGGTGGGGGCAGTGGGAGAGTTAGTGCGCACACAGTACATGCTCCATGAGCCAGGAAAAGCTAGAGGGGAAGTGTGGCTGTGCACAGGGCATTGTGCTAGAGCAGTCAGCTAGATTAGAAAAAGTATACAACTGAATGCCAGGTCAGGAGGTAGGGAGGGAAGGGGCCTAGCAGCTCCCCATTACCTAGCACATGCCAGGAGTTTGCTAGGTACTTCCTGACCCCCATCTCATGTATTCCTGTTAATAGCTCTATGAGAATTCCCTTTTTTTTGGAGAGGTTTTCGCTATAGGGCATGTGCACTCGCCAGACAGACAGAGACAGAGAGACAGAAAGTGGGAAATCACCCCCCGGGGGGATGGCCATGCTGCAATCCCTTCTCCTCCATTCTCTTCTTTGGATCTTGGGCACGCACACGCACGCGCCTGGAGTGAGTTTTAAGCCTCCGGGTCCAGGAAGCGAACCGCAGTTGACTACATGAGAGTCCAGTGACATAGCCATTATGCTAGCTGCTAATCTTCCAGAGAATTCCCATTTTGAAGCTAAGTTTCAGAGTCTTAGAGAACCTGTCCAAAATCACACAGCCAGCCAGTACTAGATGGAAATGATGGCCTAACCCCAGAGACCCTCTGTCTACTAGGCTCTTTACTAGGACCAAACCATAGCAAAACTTCAGAGAGGAAGACCATTGGGAGCCTACTCTGTCTTTCTGGGCCATCTGGGGAGGGACTGCCAAGTGGGCTTGGCTTTGGGAGCCTCTTCCAGGCCATATATGCAAAGCTCATAAATGGTGTGCTCATCTCTCTGTACATAACATCTCCCTGATCATTGAGGAAGCCCCTTGGATTTTCTGGCAGAACTCCTAGCTAGATCTTGCTGGCTTCTTCTGTAGTCTCAGAGCTCCAAATTGTTGGTGAGGAGACTTCATCAGCAGAGAGCTAATGCTCTAAAAGACACACCTCTGAGCACAATGATCAATCCCCTCCCAGGTGAATTCTCAGCACCCCTTGGAGTCCAGCTCTTTATAGGAGTTTCTTAGTTAGGATCAACCTCCCTCCAGGGAATGTCTCAGAAGACAGATGCCATAAAAAGATGGGGCAAAAGCAGGACTGAATATCAAAATAAGAACATAAAAGTTTTCTAGTTTACTTATTAGTACAATATGTAATTGGATAGAAGGAGCAGGGGCATGTGCACTCGCCAGACAGACAGAGACAGAGAGACAGAAAGTGGGAAATCACCCCCCGGGGGGATGGCCATGCTGCAATCCCTTCTCCTCCATTCTCTTCTTTGGATCTTGGGCACGCACACGCACGCGCCTGGAGTGAGTTTTAAGCCTCCGGGTCCAGGAAGCGAACCGCAGTTGACTACATGAGAGTCCAGTGACATAGCCATTATGCTAGCTGCTAATCTTCCAGAGAATTCCCATTTTGAAGCTAAGTTTCAGAGTCTTAGAGAACCTGTCCAAAATCACACAGCCAGCCAGTACTAGATGGAAATGATGGCCTAACCCCAGAGACCCTCTGTCTACTAGGCTCTTTACTAGGACCAAACCATAGCAAAACTTCAGAGAGGAAGACCATTGGGAGCCTACTCTGTCTTTCTGGGCCATCTGGGGAGGGACTGCCAAGTGGGCTTGGCTTTGGGAGCCTCTTCCAGGCCATATATGCAAAGCTCATAAATGGTGTGCTCATCTCTCTGTACATAACATCTCCCTGATCATTGAGGAAGCCCCTTGGATTTTCTGGCAGAACTCCTAGCTAGATCTTGCTGGCTTCTTCTGTAGTCTCAGAGCTCCAAATTGTTGGTGAGGAGACTTCATCAGCAGAGAGCTAATGCTCTAAAAGACACACCTCTGAGCACAATGATCAATCCCCTCCCAGGTGAATTCTCAGCACCCCTTGGAGTCCAGCTCTTTATAGGAGTTTCTTAGTTAGGATCAACCTCCCTCCAGGGAATGTCTCAGAAGACAGATGCCATAAAAAGATGGGGCAAAAGCAGGACTGAATATCAAAATAAGAACATAAAAGTTTTCTAGTTTACTTATTAGTACAATATGTAATTGGATAGAAGGAGCAGGCTTCAAAAATTTGTCTTACTGTAATGACTATAATTTTTTAAAGATTGAAAATGAATCTGACTAGAAAATACCATTAAACTACCAAGTTGCTTAAAATTTAAAGGGTAATTCACATATAATGCTTTTATTTAATAGCCCAATTTACAAAACGTCTAAAATTAATGCAGATCTTTTCAGGACAAAATCAGCCGTAACTGCACCAACTAATTTTTGCTCATTTGAACTGAATTATTAATAAGAGAGAAATATACCATATGTTCCCCAAAGAGCTAGATACATTTATTTCAAATAAAAGCACTGTGTTTGGTGGAATATAAGAGGTTTAAATGCTTTCAGAGAAATGGGTTACTTATATACAGATTTAATAGAGTATAAATCAAGCAATGTAATTAAGGACACAGCTGCTTCCGAACCCAAAGCTGGCAGCTTTGGCTTCTGAAGTTCCTTTATCACCTGCATGGTTTTCATCAGCAATCATTTGTTCTTACAGAATAATACTAGTTCATCAATGATTTTGCGGTTTATACTATTCTGAAAAGGAGTTTTATAGCAGATTTAACTAACCTTGGTCATTTCTATTGACTTCATCTATTTCTCTCCTAAAAATATTTATTGAGGGCCTACTGTGTGTCAAACAGTAGATTATTCTCTGAACAAAATGGACTTGCATCCTTCTTGCATTTTCTGTTTTTCCTCCCTCCCCCTTTTCCTTCCTTTTCTTCTTTCTGTTTCTTCCCTTTCTCTCTTTCCTCCCTTTTTTCCTCTTCCCTTCCTTTCCTCGCTCTTTTTTGTTCTTTCTTCCTTACATTTATTTCTCCTACTGCTAACTCAGGATGTGGGAGTTCAGGGTCAGTGTGACTGAGCCCTGGTCTGCTCGGTGGGAACAGGTCCCTGTTGCTGTGTGTGTGCCTGGAGAGGTTTTCCCCACTATTGTGGATGGCTCCCTAGCCTTTGTCCTGGCTCGGTGGCCTTTCAGTCCTGAGACAAGTCAGACTTTGCTCTCTATGTCCTCTTCTTTGCTTTCAGAATCAGGACATCTCATAGAGTGTCAGGGAAGAGCCTACAGGTGAGCAGGTTAAAGTATCCTAAACACAGAGAGGACTCGAGACAGACTTCCTGATCCATAAATTCCCCCAATCTTACTGTACATGCTAATGTCTCTTTTTGTGTTGAGTTATAGCTCTTGAGTTTAATTTCTGATTGCTATGACTTTGGGAACATCTCACTCCATCCAAAGGTTGTCAGCATGTAGGTAGCTCTACAGACCACATTTGGTGACGGCTGGTCTCTGGGTTCCACATGGAACTTTCTGGGCTCCTTATGCTTCAATGGCATGGGCTGATGGGAAGGCCCTGCCACATGGGCACTCCCTGTGTACTCCACTTGTTCTCCTATTGCTTTCATATCTGTTTCTACCCCTGGGCTCCCAGAAAGCCCACATGGGCAGGCGTTGCGTCTGCTCAATTAACTATTATACCATTCCAATTCCTTGCAAAAGGCAATTGTGTACAGTCCTTTAGGAGGTCCTCAAAACTGTGGGCAGAATGAACAAATGAATGAATGAATGGGCATGATTTTTTTTTTAAAAGCCTGACTTTTGATGCATCCACTGCATTTGTAGTTTGGATTGTGTTGGCTGACTTTGGTGATAAGTTTATGGCAAGCAGAATTTAATTCAGGAGGACGTTTTTGTTTCCTGGCAGGCCCCTGGGCAGAGAGACTCTGGGATCTATAGGCCCTGGAAATTAGGTGTATGTGTTTCAGCAGCTCGAGCAGCCGCTGGTTGAAACCCCAAAGCACTTGCATGTTAAATTGCATCTCAGAGTGAGGTTTTTGTTTTAATGAAAGCAGTTATCCAACTAGCGGGCTTCAAATGGAAATAGCAGCTCTCTCTACATAATGGGTGAGGGGCACTTTAATTAATAGCACCTCTTGGATTTTAATGACAGTGGCTTTGGTTTCTGGCCATCTGATGACTACTCAAGCTATTGTTTTGGGGGTGCAGGGACATGCAAACCTGCTTGAGTCAGCGTGGACACAATGGGCATCTCAGAGGTGCTGTAATTTGTGGGGAGTCTAAGCCTCACGCCCATGCCTCATTTATGTCTCAGGGCAAGCACTGTACCCTGTGGGAGGGGAGAGAAGTGAAAACCTCTCCATTGTCTCTTTTACTATGGCACAAGTTCAAGATAGAATTTCTAGCTGACCACAGAGCAGCAACATAGCTTCCTGATTTGGCACAAAGTGGTAGTGTCCAGAAGAAGAAGGTTGGCTTCTTTCTACTCCTCTCAGCTCTGGGGAATGATAGTCAGCCTCACAGGATCTGTGGGTGCAGTATTTGGCTGGCTCGTGGTACCCTGGATTGGATGTAGCCAGGAAACCATTCTTTTACGACATAAGGCTTTTCTTATGGCTGATGGGGGAAAGCAGTCATGACTCGGGGTGGTAGGCTGGGGATGGAGCTGTTGCTTAATGAAATGCCACTAAATTTGGGTTGAGTGTACAGAGGTGAAAGAGACCATTGAGCTCCCTAGGAGAAGATAGGCATGTGAAGCTCCCTGGGAGAAGATAAGCATGTGAGCACTATAGGTAGGGTAGGTACAAAGGGAAGTGGGAGCAGAGGCAAACAGAGGGGAGGCAGGCATGGAAGTGGCACAGTTTATAGTCTTTGGACCCTCTTCCTGGTCCTGTTGATCTGCATTTTGCTCATCTGTCCCCGTTCTGGATGGGCCTAGAGGCCGAAGTCTTATTTTTCCTCCCTAAGACTTTGGCACCATCTGACATCATTCAGTACCTAAGAGAGTAGAAGAGGTAACCCATCAGCAGCCAGAAGTCCCTGAAATCCTCCCCATAGGCTTCCTTGTGGGGACCCTGGTTTTCTATGGCCATGAGAGGGCTCAGGAGCAGTGGTGCCCTCACCCAAGGAGCTCCAAATCTCTTCACACTCAGGCTCTCCTCTGCTCTCTCCTGCCTTATCACCAGTCTTTATGGAACATGGTGGGGAGAAAGGGTGGTGTTCAAATACATGGATCATGAGGATGCTGGACTTTTGGTGTCCTTCCTCCTAGCTAGGCCGGGGTCCCTGCTTTGGGTTTAGATTCTGGTCCTATTGAGACTTTGCAAAGCTGACTGGTTACTTTCTGACCTCACCCAGTATACATCATGCCCTCCCATGAAACCCTCTAGCACCTTTCTCATCTACTTTCTCTGGGTAAATTCCAGAAAGAGGGATGTGGATTCCTGGTCTGGCTCCTCATTGACTGGTCCTCCTGGTCTGATTCATTTACTCCATACCACTCTCCTCCCTCACCTTCCCTCCAGTCCCTGATCTCCTTTCTCTTCCTTTCTCTAGGCATGCTACCTCATTTGTTGAGAATGCCCTTCTCTCTTCAGTGCTCCTAGGTCTTATCTGGTCCTGTCCTTCAGGTCTCAGCTCCTCACCCCCTTGGGAAGTCGCCAACTCTCCCAGTAGAGCAAATCCCCCTATTATCAGACTGTGCACCTCCCCTTCTTAGATGCTGACTTTTGGGAGAGTAGACACTAGCCACTCCTCCTAGAGCACATTCTGGGGATCTGGGAAGTGCATTGAACTGACTGGCTTTCCCATTCCCTGCTGTCTATGCTGGGAAGCTGACCAGAGCCGTGGTTACTTGGCCCACTACATTGTCTAGAACAAGCTCTGCTGTGAACAAAATGTCGAACAAGCAGATTAAAGAACAGTGAGAGTGTGCATGGGGTGGAGTGATGAGAATTGGAGTGCCCCCACTCAGAGGTGGTGTGTCCATGGGGTTGCCTGGAGGATTAGCCTCAGTGATGCTGTCTTTCCTCTGCCACTTCCCCTCAAAGATGCAAATAAAAGAGCTGACTTCACCTTGGAGGTGCGTAATTAACTACTTTCAGGTACTCTGGCTCATCAACTGGGTATTTAAACCTCCAGACCGAACTGTCCATTTAAATAATTAATTATAATCTAACTACCTGAAGCAGAAGAGAAAGCCTTGGGCTTCAAACAGGGCAGGTCCTTTAACCCATGAACTTTGATCCTGGCCCCAAAGGTCAGCCATTAGCCGCTCATACTGCAGCCTGGCCGAGGCTTAATTACCCAATTAATGCATCGTTTTATAGCTGGGTGGTTTAAGGGACTGTGTAAGGAGAGGGTGGTATGCCAGGGCCGCAGCCTTTGGTTATGGTCCTGTGGTTCTAATGCACGAATTAAATATCTGTCTCTTCTAAAAGTCAGTGTGTGATTTATTGGAAAATTGGTGGAAACAGCCCTTGGGGGGTTGTGCTCAAAATCTGGTTTAATAAAGTGGCTGCTGGCTATGACTTTTTGATTTTCTCTATCCTATTGAATGTCATTAGCCCCCTTTCATGTAAAATAAATGTTTGAATCCAGCTCATGGAGGGCTTATTTATTCATTTCGTTCCCTTCATTGCACACTATCATTATTTCTCTGTTGATTCTCTTCTCATGTAGAATAGAAACTAAACCCTCCCCTCTGAGATACATACTTGGAATTCAGACAATGTGGAAGCTCCATGCGCTTGCTCCCCACCCCTTTTGCTGAGAAGCTGTAGGTCATGAATTTCAGTCCTGGTAAATCATGTGTAACTCCAGGATGGAAAGGACTCTGGTGTTATTTTATTTGTGATTTGTTATTTATTTATTGGGAAGTGGCCTTTCCCCAAAAGGAGCACAGTATGCAGAAAAACATAAAAGAGCACACGATTCATCTTATAAGCCAACACGAAGAAAACCTCCGTCACCATTTTCAAGAAAGGAAGGGCATACGTTTCCCCATAAATCATATCCTTATTAAAACATGCTGGTCTAAATCTAGATGTGGACGGCCTGGATTTTAACTTCTCTTTGGCTGCCTGACCCTCCCCTGACCTTTAAAGAAGCTCATTTATTTAACAGGTTATTGTGGGCATGGGCAAAATGGACCTGCTTAAGACACACACAAGAAAGAGAGTTCATAAAAGGACAGCTAAGATGGAAATAATCGCCTCGTAGGCAGTGAGGTCCCGGTGGCTGAGGGTAATCAAGTTGATTTCATTGGGAGGACATAGGATGCATGGAGATGCAAGTTCTGGAAGGGAATTTGAATCATTTAAACAATGGTTCCATCTACCTCTGTGCACCCAAGAGCCTAAGAACTAAATAATTTACATTTAAAAAGCATAACACTTTTGTCAGCTTTGTTTTTCCAAAGGATGGTAAAGCCAAAATGGCACAGAAGATTTCTCCTGGGCCCAACCTGTGAGCTCCTCAAGAACTCCATTCACGTGTGCCTTTGCAGAATTTATGTAACTCACAACTGTCCCGCCTCTATGGGCTGCTTTCACATTTGATTTTCTCCTTTCATTCCTTTGTCCCTCTTTCACTCCCTTCCTTCCTCCATTTCTCGCTTCCTTTCATCCTCCATTTCTTCCTTTTCCTCACCACAAACCTTGGCACACCTATTTCAGAGTTTAGAAAACTGACTTCCAGAAGTTAAGCATCCAGTCCAAGATCATGGTGCTACCAACTAGCAGAGTAGGACTGAGACTGTAGGACCTGTGCTCTTTCTGCTCTTCCTTGACCAATTTAGTGTGCAGGGCAGTGCCTTATATATAGTAGGTGTTTAGTGAATGCTGATCAAATAAGGGAACATGGCATGTTGTCTAAAGAGGAACACCAAGGGTCATGTTCTCCAACACATTTATTCCACCCAACCAGAGGCCCAGCTCATACAGCACAGGGTCTACAAGGCAGCAAGATCTCAGTGCACTGTAATTTGTGGGCTTGGTTGGAGTAAATGTGAGGCCAACAACTTGGTGCAGTGTCATGCTTAAGAGAATGCCCTCTAGAGCCAAACAGCCTGAGTTGAGGCCTCAGCTCCTCACATATTTCCTCGTTACATTGAGTAATGCCTCTACTTCTTCCTCTGTAAAATGAGTTAATGCTAGTACTACTTACCAGCTCTTGTGAGGATGAAACGAGTTACTGTATTCAGAATGCTCTGGTTAGCACATGAGAAGCACTGCGTGACTGTGAACTATTTCTATGAGCATTCGCTGCCTACCCATCTTCCTTTCACAGATGTGAGTTCTCTGGAAAAGAGCTACTGAGTCCGGTGATAGTTCTTTTCAATAGTAGTGCCATAGTCTAGCTTTATGAAAATGTCAGAGGGTAAGGAAGTGCCTCCTTAGGGATCAGGAGTTAGAATCACTTTGATATTAGAATGGAGTGTGCCAGTAAGTCACCTCTGGAAGGGTTCACCTACAAATAAAATACAGTGACTTCCTCCCTGACCTGGATTCCACCTACAGCATTCCACTGGACCTCCCCCTTCCTCCTCCTTTAGTTCTTCCTTACTCTGAAGACACAGTGATCATCTGAGTTTTCATGTCAGATCATGCTCCTCTCCTGCTATAAAACCTCCAGTAGCTCCCAGATACCCCCCAAAAATAAATCCCAAACTCTGCTCATGTTCTTCTCAAACCAGTGTGATGTGGCTTCAGCCTGTCTCTCCAACCTCATGTCTAACTGCTCTCTCCCTTATTCTAACACGCTTTGGCCATATGGTCATCTTTTAGTTCCTCAAACACTGTTGGTCTTTCCTGCCCCAGGACCTATGCACAGGATACCTCCTGGGTCCTGAACATTCTGTACTTATGGGTAGTTCTTCTGCATTGTTTTTAGTTCTAAGTATGAAGTCACCTCCTCAAAGAGACTGTTTTTGATTACCCAACTAAAGTAGAGCATTCGACTTTCTGTCCTCTTTTTTTTTTTCTATTATTTCCTGTTGTACATTCTTAGCGCATATCAAATTTAGGGATTGCTTCTTCCTGCTAAAATGTAAACTCAAAGACAAGCTCTTTTTGCCTTATTTTACCGCTATTCCTTCTGTGCTTGATAGCTAACACATGGTATACAACCTCAAATGTTTGTTGAAGGCACTTTAGCACATGGATTTTGGGATACTTAATTGACCTCTCAGTCTGTTTCTAAATGTTTGTGAGAATTAAAGTTGCTGAGCAAATGCTCTTTACATAAGCCAGGCATCACTACAATAATGAAAATGTATTGACTATAATATTGTCATATGTGTAGGAATGATTGGTATGGCAGACACCACCTCATATCCCCTCCCCTGAGGCATACATTCTCTGCAGCAGCAAAGGACATGTCCCAGCTCCCCAACAGCCTCTAACCTCCAGCATCTGTCTCAGTCTCTCTGCTTCTTGACCTGAGAGCTTCCTGTGGCATGGGGAGTGTGCTCAACTCACATTTGGACAATACAGAAGTGCCAGAGATTTAACTGTCTCAGGCACAAACTTCTATCAAGAGGGCTAGGACTACCTAAGAGGGCTAGGACTCAGCAGGTAAGCACTCCAACCAGCCTGCTCCTTGATAGGACCATCTAGGGATGTACACAATTCCACAGAGGATTCCAACAGGACAGAGCTCCAATTGCCTGTGGTAGTAATCTGCTCATTATCACCCATGACTGGTTTTCCTCCTTTTGTTTTCCTCCACTTGTTAAACAATCTTACATTTACTTTCTAAGACCCTCTTCCAAATAATCTATTTCATCTACCAGCATTGTGTCAGGGTCTTCTTTTAGAGAACCCAAATTAAGACATATGGTGATATAAAATATGGGAATATTGTAAAAGCATTTTTACTTTGCATTTGATAATTTGCTATGGTTTAAAAGTTTGTGCTCCCTAAAAATGGATATATTTAACCCTATCTCCAATACAACAGTATTTAAGAAATAGGGATTTCAGGAGGTTATTAGGTGTTGAGATGGAGTCCTGTGAGTGAGATTAGTACTATTTTTAAAAGATGCCAAGCCCTGGGACCGGCAGTTAGCATAGTGACTATGTCGCTGGACTCCTATGTAATCGACCGCGGTTTGAGTCCCAGACCTGGTGGCTTAAAACTCACACTGGGCACGTGTGCATGCATGCCCAAGATCCCAAGAGGAGAACGGAGAAGGGATTGCAGCGTGGCCATCCCCCCTGAGGGGTGATTTCTCGCTTTTTGTCTCTCTGTCTGTCTCTGTCTGTCTGGCGAGCACACGTGCCCTATAGCAAAAAAAAAAAAAAAAAAAGAAAAGAAAAGAAAAAATATGCCAAGCTATGCCAAGCCCTATGCCATGGAAAACTAGAAGACACCATCTATGAAACAGAGAGTAAGTCAGACACTGACTCTGCTGGCACTTTGATCTTGGACTTTCCAGCCTCCAGAACTGTAAGTAATACAGTGCTATTGTTTATAAATTACTCAGTCTAAGGTGTTCTGTTACAGCAATCTGAACAAATTAAATAACTGACACTGAGAAATGGGGTACTGATATAGCAAATACTTAAAAACAGGGAAGTGGCTTTGGAAATGGATAATGAAAGAGGATGTAAGAATTAGGCACAAATTAGGAAAAGCCTATATTACTGTGAATGGAGTGTTAAAGGTGATTCTGGTATGGGCTCAAAAGATAAGAGCTATAAAGAAAACCTATGTCTTCTTAGAGATTACCTAAGTAGTTGTGGTTAGAATGTTGGTAGAATTATGAATGGTAAGGGCCATTCTGATGAGGTCTCAGATGAAAATAAAGAATATATTATTGTTGTAAAGTGACAAAGAAATTGACTGAATTGTGTTTATGTCCTACTGCTTTGTGGAAAGAGGATTTTCTGAGTGACTACATAGACTATTTTGTGGAAGAAATATATAAGCAAAGTGTTGAAGGTGTGAAATGGCTTGCCTTTATTGCATATAGTAAAATGCAAAAATAAAGAAATGAATTAGAGACAAAAGATTTTTTTTTTTTGGAGAGCTTTTCACTGTAGGGCGCGTGCGCTCGCCAGACAGACAGAGAGAGACATAGAGACAGAAAGCGAGAAATCACGCCCCAGGGGGGATGGTCATGCCGCAATCCCTTCTCCTCCATTCTCCTCTCGGGATCTTGGGCACGCACGCACACGCACCCGGCGTGAGTTTTAAGCCACTGGGTCCGGGACACGAACCACGGTCGACTACGTGGGAGTCCAGCGACATAGCCATTACGCTAACTGCTGGTTCCCGAGACAAAAGATTTTAAAAAGTATCAGCCTGATCGTGCTGTAAAGAATAAATGTGTTTGGGAAAGAATACTAAGGGTGTAGTCAAGCAAATTTGGATAAGGAGATTAGTATGAGTAGACAAAACCAGTGCTATTCATCAAGACAATGGGAGAATGACCCAAAGCCATTTCTAGAGATTTTTCAGGGTTACCAAGCCCATTCAAGGTCTAGAGTACCAGGACCTTGGGAAGAGAACAATTTTGAGGCTCTGCTGCTGTCATTCTGGTGCAGTATTCCTTAGTCATCCCAAGTTTGGCTCCAGTAAGCCTAGCTGTAGTGATGGCCACTCCTCCAGAGAACACAGGCAGTAAACTTTGGTAGCATCTGTACAGTGCCATCTCCATTGGTGTGCAGAGTACACTGACTGTGAGAGAATGGCTAACTCCACCTAGATTTCAAAGTAGTTCTGGAAAGCCTAGAAGCCTTAGCAGAGAACTACTACAGGGGTGGCACCACCATGAAAACCCCAGTGGACCTGTGGGGACAGAGCCACTGAAGAGAATTCTCACTAGGGCAATGTCTAGTGGAACTGTAGGGCAGGGATTCCTCTGAGATCCTAGACCTATAGACCCACCATCTCCAGCCTGGGAGAGCCACAGTCATCTAATACCACCCATGAAAGCTGCTGCACGGGGCTACATCCATCAATGCTGTCGGGCACAGCCACCTAGAGCCTTAGGGTCCTAATCCTCATCCAGGAATGTCTGGAAAGTAGGACATAGAGCCAGAAAAAAAAATTTTCCCCAAATCTTAAGATTTGATGTTGTTTTTCCTTTTGGGCTCTGGACTTACTTAGAACTTATTATCTTTTTATTCTTTTCTATTTCCCCCTTTTAGAATAGAAGTATCTGCTTGTCTTAGTCTGATATCGTGTTTCTAACAGAAATACTTAGGACTGGGTGATTTATAAAAATAGAGATTTATTCAGTTCACAATTTGAAGGTCCAAGATCCAGGGGCCATCTCTGGTAGTCGTCTTGCAGAGTCCTGATTACATTATGAGGGTGAGAGCCAAGCATGTGTCCATGAGTATCTCTGTTTTGGTTTCCTTTCCTTTTTCCTTTCCTCTTCTTACAAACCCACAGGAACTCAATCATAAGGATTCCACCCTAAACAGTTAATCACTCCCAAAGGCTGCACCTCTTAACACCAAAATTGGATCAAGATTTCACCTTTTTATTCCTGTTACAATGGCTCAATTTTCGGGAGACATATTCAAACTGTATCACTATCTTATGCCTGTCCCATCACTGAATTTTGTAAGCAAGTAACTTATTTGGTATCACAGGTTCATAGCTAGACAGCAGTTTGCTTTAGGATGAAACATGTCCTTGAGTCTCACACATATCTGATTCAGATGACATTAAATGTCACTTTCGACTTAGACTTTAAATTTGATGTTGGAATGAGTTAGGATTATTGGGATGGAATGGACATAATGTGCCTGTGAGAAGGACGTAAATTTGGGGGTGGAATGTTATGGTTTGAATGTTTGTATTCCCCCTCCCCCAGTTTCTTAAGATTAGTTGGAAACTAATCTTCAGTGCCCTAGTATTAAGAGGTGAGGCCTTGGGCCAGCTGGTGGTGTGGTGGTTGAGGCAGCTGGTTCCTACATGGCCAACTATATGGATCCAGCAGCTAGAAAAACAGATTGAGCACATGTGTGTGTTGAGTCCAAAATCCTGAAGGGAGGGAGACATGGAGAAGAAGGGATTGTGGTATAACCATTCCCCCATTGGTGTGTGTGTGTGTGATGTCTGTGTGATGTCTCACTCCCTCCCCACTCTGTCACTCTCCAGAAAGCACACACACCACACACCCTCTGGCAAATTGTAAAAATACAAAAGGTGAGGACTTTAGAGATGATTAGGTAATGAGGATGGAGTTGTCATGAATGAAATTAGTGCCATTCTGAAAGAGATTCAAGGGAGTTTATGTGCCCTTTCACCAAGTGAAGACATATAGAAGGCACTATGCACAAAGAACAGGGATTCACCGGACAACAAATCTTATCCTTCCCAGCCTCTACAATTGTGAGTAATAAATTTCAGGTACTATTGTAATTGCTTTATATGTTTCCTAACTTACAATAGTTCTATTAGGTAGGTGGTAAAAAAAAAAAAATCCCTATTTTGCAGAAAAGTTGTATTCAAGTGTCTAATACAGTGCTTGGCATATAGTGAGTTGCTTGCTAAATATTTGTTGCATTACTAAGGCTCAGAAAGATTAAATTGTTTCCTCAGATCACATAGCTAGTAGGTGGAATCTGTCCCATTCCCGGTCCATCTGTCCCAGTCTCAGTTCCAGTCCCAGAAACTTTCCTCACATTGTGTGGTCACAACCCTCCATTAGACTCTGTCTTCTTTGTCTCAATACCTGCTTTGGCCACAGAGTGATGTTCACTTGGGTCCATGAACTGAAAGAAACACCACACACTTCGTTAGTGAGGCCCTAAATCCCTGAGTAATTGGTCCATCCTTAGCCACATCCTGGCATCACTTACTGTCCTTCAAAAAGGGTTTATCTCAACTGGGTGGACACAGGCAGGGGGACAATGTATTCCACATACCCTGACATGCTGCCATCCCATTGACCCCATCAGCGACCCACAAATGAAGAAAAATGCACAGAGCTAACTATAACAGGTGCTTGGAACCCTGATAGTCTATCAACCCCAATCTTATTTTTAAAACATAGCAGTTGACAGGCTTGTTCCCTACAACTGCATAGTTAAGGAACAACCAGACATTCCTATCACCAGAGGCATCCATTGGGGAGAGGGTAAACCACAGCTCAGGAAGGCATCTCCAAGAAGAGCTTGGCAGAGCTGATGGTGCCATTTTGCAAAGGCAGAGGCTTCTGTGACCTGTCAGAGACTGTATACATCTCTGTAGTTGAGGCCCTTACCCTAACTAAGCATGGGACATTTCCTTAGGTTTTTGAAGAAAAATGTGCTATCTCAAGGCACAAAAATAAAAATGGGCTCAGGTTTATGACAAGCACATAAAGAAAAGAGGAACTGGGGGAGACTCTCTGTTGAAGGCACCATGTGAGGTGCTTGTGCTAGAACAGTACACCATAGAGTCAATCAACAGTTAGCAATTCCAACGTATGGATATGTCCCATGTGCTGGAGACACAGAACAAGTAAGCCGTGGTCCCTGCACTTATGGAGTATATGGCCCCACGTGAAAGGCAGATGACCAAATAGGCAACCACAACCTGAATAGAAAATACCAAAGAGGATGCATTCATGGGGTTCTTCTGAATCCTTCCTAGAATTTGGGGGATGGGGAGGATCCTAGAAAGGACAGGAAAGATGAGATTCTGGAGGGATTCAGCTAGGCAAAGAAGAGTAGATACAATAGGCAGGGGTGGATGTTCCCATTTAACCCTGAAAACAATCTTAAGTAGCAGGCTCTATTATTTTAAAATAGAAGCATGGAAAACCCCAGTAACTTACCAGCCCTTGATACGAAACTACAAAGCAAGATAGTCAACAATTAGAACCTAGTTAACATTAGTTCAAAACTTGTGTATTCTCTATTCTTTAGTCCTTCATGAACTTCTCTCTCAAAGGGCTATTGAATTCGGGGCAGAATCTGTTTTTTTTATCTTGTTGGTGAAAAAAATCACAGCTTTTACCAAGTGGAAATTCAAGGAGCTGATTGAAATCTGCACAAAAAAGTGCCTCTTTTCCAGGCACTCTCTCTATTCTCAATTGTTCCAAGGTAGAGTTCACAGAAACCCATGGTACTCTGAAGTTGAAACTTCTTGATTTTGAAGCTACAGGCATGACACACATGGAGAACTACCATTATGACTGGAACTCATCAGAAAGATGAAGAGGAAAGCAATGGTCAGCTTGGACTTGACCTAGCAGATAACAGAAGATTTGTAGTTATCAAATAAGGAAATGACTCCCATTGCTGAAGCTGTTTTTCAACTCCACCTTTGAACTGCATATTTCAATCAAAATAGATTTACTACTTTCGAAATGTGTTCTATATCTCCTGTTTTGTAAAGAATGGGGTAGAAGATGAAAGAATTAGAAGCAAGAAAACAGCTTAGGAGGATTTATAGTAATAGTCACGTGCACTAGGCAAGTGACCAATGGGCTGGCTGTGAGAGGGATGACCTTGAGAAATACTCTGGAGAGTTAGAAACATCTGGGCTTGCTGATCACCTGAATATACACTATGTGTGGGAAGGAGAAGGTGTGTCTGACAACCAGGTTTGGAAGGTAGGCTGCTGGGTGTATTATGAGGCCATTCACAGAAGAGCAAATTGAGCAAGAAAGGAAGGCATAGAGATTAGGAGTTATTAGATCATCGGGAAAGTCATGAAGTATTTTTCCATGCAAAAATGCATCATGACTTTCCCAGTGATCAGTATATTTTGGGCAGCTTTGTTTGAGCCAGTGGATAATTAGAAGAGACATTCAGGAGGCAGTTAGATGCCAATATCTGGAGCTTAGGATAGAGTAAGGTCGGTGAACAGCAGTTGAAGTCTCACTATTGCTACTTTAAAAGAGGGAAAAAAGGAAGGAAAGAAGTGGGTAAGGAAGGAAGGAAAAATGTTACAAATTCGGCTGACAGCCTCTTGGATGGTATCAGACTGGCAGGTCGGTAGCACTGCGCTAGCTGGTCATTGACTTTCCATGCTGATGTCTTTTGGGTCTGGACCAGATCAAAGAGAGAGGCAGCCTAGATCCCTTTCTTTGCCACCCCAGCACCCTTGGCCAAATGCCAAGCATCAAGGACAGTACCCTAGCCTCCTTTGGATTTCCTGGGTTTTGTTGGGCCTGGGTCACCCCATTTATGTTATTTAAATCTAGGGTTTTGAATTGAACCTTATTAAATGGCTCCTCAACCACATGATACTTGTGATGGGCCATGGTGAATGGGGGATTAGGCAGATAAATTGCCATTGTGATTCTAACACTATCACCAGATTTGCTTAGGACAATAATTATGTAGCTTACAGTGTTTGGAAATATTGCCTAAGTCTCCTCCCCACATGTTGTTTGTGATGGAAAACAATTAGACAAAAGATCCTTTTGGTAAGCTGCCTGGGATTCAGATCAGCTTGATGAATGGGCTTTCTCCCAGACCCTGAGCATTTGTTAGAACTAAATTATATGTCATTTCAAATCCAAAAGGTCTGCCTCCCCATGTTTATTGGGATAAATTAAATCTTCTAAGAAGGGTAAACAGAAGGCCCCGATAATTATTTGCTTCTGTATAATTTAAACTGAAAAGGATGTCGCCAAGAGCAGGACGGGGGTAGTAACACCCCCTGCATTGTGCCTACTAAGGAGAAGGCACAATAGGGAAATTTAATTTGATACTGATCTACACACATCATATCAAGTCAGGATGGGCAGCCTGCTCTCCAACTCTATTTTCAAATGTTTTTGAGTTACAAATTTCAATCAAAATCATTCTGATTTACTATTTAGGAATCAATTTTTATGATTTCAAGGAGCTTCCTTACAGAGGAGATGCTGCTTCTGTTACAAACAGGCTTTTTGTTCTCCTGAGACCAGGATAGGACTGCCTGCAGCCTTGCCTCCGCCCAAGGCTTTTCATCAGTGTTGGTAGGAATCCAGTAACTCATCCACCTACCAGTTTGTCTATCCACCCAAATATCCATCCATTTATCCATCCATCTATTCACATATCCATCCATCCACCCACCCGTCCAATATTCACCTATAGGTCTACCTATCTACTCGGCGTTTCACAGATCAAAGGTCTCAGTTGAATACTGACTCTCCAAATACCACCAATGCAAACCACTGATAAGACAAAGCTGAGGGTTTTTTTTGCTAACTACAGTAAGGGAGAATCCCATCTCTATAATGCTTTGGTAGTGTTTCAAAGAGGAACAACTAAGGTTGGAATTTATTGAGAACTGGGAATTTGGTTTAAGGGGAGAGATGTCTTTTGAAGTGAGAGGTGTGAAAAGGGTTGAGTATGCATAGAGAAGAATCATAATACAACAGCCTGGGATTGGTGGAAATGGCAAGGTAAGTCTTTTTGAGGTGAGAGGTTTAAGTACGTTAGGGTGCAAACTGTCTGCTGATGCTTCCCATTGAAGAGCTGACTTGACTTTAAGATGTATCTATACTGAACTACCAAGCCATTTACTGAAACAAAAGGCTTCCAGAAAAAAACACAACATGCTAATGATGACAGTGGGAAACACAGAAATGTTGGTATAGATAGGTTTGGTTTTTGACTTTCAGTGTCCAGGCTGAGTGTGGGGGTGGTCAGGTTTCATTCTCACCTCTGGGGCATCTAGCTTACCATTGTTTCACCAGGAGATTTCGACCAAGGTAGTCATGACCCTACATATCAGACTTTACGTTGCAGGGGAGAGGTAGGTATTAATTCCACAATGCAGATATAAATGCACTCAAGAACATGATAGATTTGGGTTGTCGGAAAAGTTATGACATATTTGTTCTGTTTTCCTATTCAAAATGCATCATGACTATTCCACTCAATAGTAAGGGGGTCTGACCTGATCAAGGAGACAAAAAAAAAAAAAAAAAAGTCTTGTCTGAGGAAGTGACACTGGAGTGGACATCTCCATGTGACTTGGCATGAACTAGAGGTAGAGTAGGTGGAGGGAAGTGTGCCAAAGTGGGACCTGGGGGGAATTTCTGAGTCCAGCGAAGGTGCCAGTTCAGGCAGGAGCAGCTCTCCTGGGATTCTGTTTCTCTGCATTCTCTTGGCATCTCTGTCCTACATTCCTGCCCAACACCTGGCAGCAATGCCCAGTCATCATGAGGAAGCCACTTGGCAACTTTGTTCCTGTTCAGGTGTAGGGGAAACTGAGCACCAGACTGAGAGGAAGAAAGAAGGGGAGAGAAGGAGGGAAAGCAATGGCAGCGTAGTCGGCATCTCTACTGCCTCAGGCCCGGAACAGCTCCCTGCCTTGATCGTGGCCTGGCGTCTGCCCCAGGATGTCATCTGTGGTGAGGGCCAGAGTGTCCAGGCTCATGTTTCACTGGCTGAACTGTGATAATATCTGGCCCTTGGGGTCCTAGGCCAGTGACCTCTTAGGCTCCCTGGTGCCTGGCAGTCTGCAGGGAAAGTTTCTGTGCTCTTTAGCTGACAAGCATCCTTTACTGATCTTCATGGATGCGGAGTTAGCTCAGCCTCCTGGCCCCTCCTCACACTAACTGTCTCTTTCACAACAGTCCTCCAGTGTGCTGCCTCTGGGGCTCTGCCTGGTTCAGCTTTAAAGAGAAATTCCATTAAGTATCACCTCAGCCTGTCAGCCTGAGCAGCCCTGCAAGGATCAACTTATGAAATCCCAAATGTTATCGTTTCAGCTTCTTTCGTCCACCTTCATAATGAAGCTGCTTGGAGATAATAGACACTTCCTAGGGCCTATTACTAAATGCTAGTGTAAAGTGCTGCCCTTCCTTGGTGCAAACCAAAGCATGTCAGTGAGAGCACCCTTTAACAGAGGAGGCAGATTAATACGGTGCTGTGGTCGCTTCCCAAGAATGTGTCCCTAGTGGTGAAGACTTCATGACTCCCTCCTCTGACCTGACAGAGGGTAGTGGCAGTGAGGTTAGAATCACTTGTGCCAGACCTGGTTTCAAATCCAGACCTGCCTCCAACTGCCCATATGTCTCCAAGCAGGCTGTATCGCTTCTTGATGTCTGTGAGAAACCTCCGCTGTGAACTACATCATCACATGAATTTTCTGAAAGTCAGGGTCAGAGAGCTCATGGCATCAGAAATATGGCTGAGTCTCATGCAGTAGGTCTCTTTCCTTTAAAAAGTAGACACATTGCCTCTGTCACCTATGTTCCTCTCCCTATTCACCCTACACTTGCCCTCTGCCCCAGAGTCTTGCGGCTGCCTCTCCCCTTATTTCTCATCTTCCTCTTGCCTGACTTCTCTGTGAACTGAAGCACAACCTCTTTCTGGACCTCCATCTGCTCATGGAGAACACTTCCACACTTTCCTGATTTTCATTCTTTCACTCGGACCATCCTGTCTGTTCCCTCAAAGGCTGCTCCCTCCACTTCATCCTTCAGGGATGCTCCTAACCCTCTTGGGACCTCCTCTCCCCTTCCCTCCTTCTTCTCTCCACACGGGTAGTCCTCAAAATGACCAGACCAGCAGCCTCAGCTGGTAACTTAGGACTGCAAATTCTTGGAGCTTCCTCAGACTCAGTGAATCAGATACTCAAGTAGGGTAGAGAGGGTGGGGTAGCATCTGGGTGGTGCCTCTGAGAGCCCTCAGTCTCCACTCTTCTGGATAATGCTTATAGCTCTTCAAACCTTTCAAAAATGAATAATTCTCAAGTTTCTCTGCCCTGAACTTCTTCCCCTTGTGCCCAGCGACTCTATAAAAGTTTGATGCTTTCTCAAGATGATAAGTGAGATTCACAGAAAGGATTAGATGCAGCTTCAGGCCAGGTCAACTGGTACAGCCCTTTTACTTTAACAATACAAATCCTAACCTTGGAAGGGTGAAGTGGTCAGTGCAATGTACATGGGTTCTCATGTAAAGCGGCCTTTCTTTTCCAGCAGGTAGACTCTTTCTGAAAATAATCCACAGATTTTTGGGAGTATGGGCACTCATTGCATGGCCATAGGGACCAAAAGAAGGGTTTTAGAAAACAGCTTGAAAGTTCCTTCTCTCTCTCTATAGTCTGCACAGAGTCTGAGCTTGCCCTTCACACTTGGGCCCAGTAATGTCTTGGCCATTTACCAGAAATGAGGGCCACCATTGACTTCCATTAGAAAACACAATATTAAGAAATGTGAATCAATATGTTCCTGATTAGACACTAATTACTCTCATGCCCATGAGCCTGTTAAAAACCTCCCAGGCTGCCCCACACTCTGCACCTGTTCTGACAGGCCCCTCAAAGGCAAAAGCTGTTGGGAGTCAAGGCTTGCCTGGGCCTCCTCAGGAAAGCTGCCTTTCCTACAGGCCTGAGCTGTAGTCAGCCTGGTCAGGGATTAGGCACGGGTCAGAGCCGGGGTCACAGGACAAAGATCAAATGTCGGCACTTGGGGCCAGGGCTGGGCCCATGACACAAGCAATGTTATTTTCCAGCATGGCTCAGCTTTCAGTCTGAGGCCAGATTTAAGGGAGGGGAAATGTCCAAGGGGCCATAGAGAAGGGGTGTAGAGGCTGGGACCTGGGCTGCCAAGGTGGCTCCACCAGCAAGCTCAGCGTCATCATGTGAGGGGACTTCCAAAAGTGCATGGAAAATAGAATTTATGCATGAGTTTATTTATTTAATTTTTTAAGAGAGATTTTGCAAGGGTGTGTGCACTTGTGAGAGAGAGAAAGTAAGAAAGAGAGACAGAAAGCAAGATATTATCCTCCACGGGGGATGGCCACACTGCAATCCTTTCTCCTCCATTCTCTTCTCAGAATTTAGGGCACACACACACACAGACACACACACACAGACCCAGGTGCCCGACATGTTTTTCAAGTCTCTGAGTCTGGGATTTAAATTGCATAGTTGGCCATGTGGGATCCAGCCATTTTAACCATCATGCCACTGGCTAGCTTCATAGTATTTTTCATAATACACATTTTCCAGAAACTTTTGAAGACCTCTTGCAGCTGCTCTTTACTGCAGTTTATACCAGAAGCTCAACAGAGCTTCTCCATTCCTCTAGCACCAAGGAGATTTAAGTAAAACTCATATCGTATAAAATTAACCAGTTTAAAGTGAACAACTTGGCATTTAGTACATGATAATGTTGTACAATCACCACCTCTACTAATTCCAAAACGATTTCATCACTCCCAAATAAAGCACCATTCCCATTAAGCAGATTTTCCCCATCTTTTCTATAGCCTGGCAACCATCAATTTGCTTTCTATTTCTATGGACTTACTTATTGTTTTTTGTTTTGTTTTGTTTTAATTTGCTATAGAGTACATGCTCTCACCAGAGAGAAAGAGAGAAAGTTGAGAATGCAAGCCGCCAGATCCAGGACTCAGTCTGCAGCCAGTCATGTAGGAATCCAGTACCTTAACCACCACCTACCTGCTGGCCTGGATATATTCATTCTGATCTCATACAAATGAGGTCATACTATACATGGCCTGCACATCTGGTTTCTTTCATTTAACATAAGATTTTCCAGGGTAATTTGTGGTATACCATGTGCTAGCAAGTCATTCCTTCGTAGGGCTGAGTAATCTATTGTGTGGATAGACCACAGTTTATATGTTCATTCCTTGAAGGATACTTGAATCGTTTCCCTCCTGGGGAGTACATACTATTATTTTAAAATATATATTTATTTATTTTCATTTGTTATTATTATTTTTTAAAATTTTATTACATTTACAGGTAAGGAAATTCAAAGTTTGACATTTGTTCCCAAGAGCACTCAGCTGGTAAGTGGCAGAAGGAGGTATTAAATCTGGGCTTTGAAATCTCCACTCTTACCTCTCAACATACTGAAGTGACTGATCCTGGCTAAAAATAAGGAGAATTGTGTACTCTGGCACTCCTGTCCTTATTGGCCTTCTGAGAAAGGGATGTTTTGACTGCTCTGTGTTTTTTGGGTTTTTTTTTTTGGAGAGGGTTTTGCTATAGAGCATGTGTGCTCACCAGAACGACAGAGAGAGACAGAGGGACAGAAAGTGAGAAATCACCCCCCGAGGGGATGACCACGCCACAATCTCTTCTCCTCCATTCTCCTCTCAGGATCCTAGGCACACACACACACACACACGCCCGGTGTGAGTTTAAGCCACTGGGTCTGGGACTCGAACCATGGTCAACTACATGGGAGTCCAGTGACATAGCCATTAGGCTAACTGCTGGTCCCAACTGGTCTGTGTATTGAATACCATTTTTCAGGTAGAAAAATGAGAATTCTCAAAGAAAGTTATTTTCTAATTCAACATAAATGACCTTACCATCATGATATTTGTTATTTCTTTTATCATCCCTATTAAGGAATAAGTTACATGTATTAATTACATGAGACTAAACTGGTGCAATAAAATTCTGACTTTTTGACTGAAACATTACCGATTTTCTTCTATGTTTTGTCTCCCAGATTTAAGGATTTTTGTTTTCTTTTGAGTTGTTGATAGGTTCAGCAATTTGTTAATTTTTTAAAAATTGAAACATAAACTTTTCTTCCTGACGCCTCTGCAACTAGAAAGTATTTGTGTGCATTCTTATTTTGTGGCAGAATGGTTATTTGCATAAGTTCAATAATTCAATAGTATTTGTTGCCTGGCATCAGAAATTAAATTCTTGTGGGGCTTTGTGCAAATAACAGACCAAATTGAGACTAAGCTTATAAGTTAGTTCATACCTCTCTTTAGTAAAGGGGAGAATGGAGAGAGAAAAAAATGTTTCAGAAGAAAATCACAGTCGCACTTGTCACTAGATTTTAGCTTTGTTTATCTTTTTAGTTTAATTAAAATCTTTTGTGAATCAATAAAAGGTGAGAAAAAGTTTAGTACGGGAGGGAGGGAGGAGAAAGAGGAAGGAAAACAAGTAAAAGTATGTTTAATTGACAAAAAAATGGGAAGCTATTTGCTGATGATAATGTATACAGTAATATCTTTGTCTTGACTGATATGTATGGTATTCACGCTGGAAAAAGAAATGTACACTGTACAGAAATACGTGATTAAATGTAAAAGAATTTTAAAAATGTTAAAAACAAAAAACTTTCACTAGTATTAAGTATACAATTTGATGAATTCTGAATTACGCAACTATCTCTAAAATCAAGACATAAAATATTCCCAACACTTCCCTTTGATAGCAACTCTCCACTCTAGGTCCTAGCTTCTTTCATTGAGTGTAATGCTTGGAAATTCACCCATGTTAGTGCCATCAGTAGTCTGTTCTGTTATTGCCAGGTAGTATTCTTTTGAGTATGCCATGGTTTGTTTATTCATTCTCCAGTTGATGGACTTTTGTGTTATTTCCTATTTGGGGCTTTTATGAATAAAGCTATTATGAACATTGGGGAAGAGGTTTGGTTTGGACCTTGAATGCAATTGCTGGGTCGTACAGTAAATGTGTCAGCATAGTTCTGCCCAGAGAGGTGGATTCCTATGGTGGTCCTGCTCTTTGGGATCCAAATGGGTCTGACCCACAGGCACTAAGATAAGATCCCTGAGTCAGTTCTTCTTAAGATGGGAGAGGCCCGTGCTTTCCCCTCGGTTTAAGGTTTAACTGTCCCTGTCTGGGGTGATCTCATGGTACTCAGAGGGTGGCCTTCAGACCTTCTGAAAGACTCAGGCAGTTGGTAATTGGATAAAGTTGGCATTTAGAAAACTCTCATCCTAATGTTCTGAGCTGTCAACTCAGAACATGTCAGTCCTATGGTTTGCTATGCCTCTTTTCAAGAGACATCCTCAGTGGGCTTCCTTCCAGGTGCCTTTGGCTCCCTGCTGGTGACAAATGGCCTATCTTTTTTATTTAAAGAGAGATTTTTGCTATAGGGCACAATGTGCTCAGTCTGAGGCCAGCTTTCAGCCTGAGACCAGGTTTAAGGGAGGGGAAATAAATGTCCAAGGGGCCATAGAGACAAGGGTGTAGAGGCTGGGTCCTGGGCTGCCAAGGTGGCTCCACCAGCAAGCTCAGCATCATCATATAAGTGGACTTCTAAAAGTGCATGGAAAATAGAATTTATGCATGAGTTTATTTTTTATTTATTTTATTTTTTAATACAATTTTGGTATAGGGCAAGTACGCTTGCCAGAGAGGCAGAAAGTGAGAAATTACCCTCCCACCCCACCCCACCCCCACCTCTGGAGGACTGCCATACTACAATCCCTTCTCTTCTATTCCTTCTCCTCCATGCACACACATGCACCTGGAATTAGTTTTAAGTCACTGGGTCCAGGACTCCAACCTCAGTTGACTATGTGGGAGTCCAGCAATGTAACCATTATGCCATCTGCTGTTGCCTGGCCTGTATTTTTTTCCCACTTTGTGTAAGATGGAGCCCCTGTTAGAGTGAGGATTTCTAATTGCTGAAGCTAGGCCTCTCCTCCCTACCTGGCTGGCAGGCAGTTGCTTAACTCTTCTGTGTCAGCAGTCCTCTATTTAACAGTTAGAATTTTACTAGGCAGAGAGTTGTGATAGCCCTACAATGTTTGGAATGGAAAAGGGAAAGGAGTTAGGGAAATGACCAGGCAAATCTCTGTGTGTTTGGAAACAAGGCTATTCTCCAGATCTTTTCTAGTGGAGTCATTTGCATGCACATCTGATAGCAGCGGCCCAGCCAGGCCCAGCAGATAAAACCCACCTGGGACTTTTGAATGAAAAATAAACATTTGCTTCTTTTTTTCCTCTGAAGGCCATTTGCATAAAAGCCTGATGGATTTCCAAGGTCTTGGGGCTGGACTAGAGAATGGGAGGTAGAGGAAAGGACCTTTGCATGATTCCGGGAAAGCGGAACTAAGTGGTTCAGGTTAACCCTTATTGCTTCTTTATAATTTGCAAAATAGAGTCCAGAGAAGTCAAGGAAAGGACTATGATCTTTTTCCTGGTTCTATTTCTAATTTCCCACTTGACCTCTTTAGACCTTAGTTTCCACTTCTCTAAACTGAGAGAATGGGACAGATCACTGAGATCCTTCATTCATCCAAGTCATTGGCATTTATTGAGCACCGATTGTGTGCCAGGCACTCTGCTAAGGAATTAAAGTAAAATACAATAGCATAGATAAAATCCCTGCTTTCAGAGAGTTCCCAACCCAGTGGGGAGTTGGACAAGCCAGCCGATACCCAGCCTAAGCGGTGCAATGATATTTAAGAAGAGAGAGCTACTTGGTGCTGGGGGACAGGAATGATAGAGGATGGGGTGGAGGGGGTAAGAAAAGGATTTGGGGGGAGAAGATAATACCGTTTTTCAGTTCTGATCTTGAAATCGCAGATTTCCCACATGCCTTCACCAGGGGCTCAAGGTGAAGGACATCCGGGGTGGCTGGGAGCAGTCATACCCAGACGACAACCAATGTTTCTCAGATACTGACAGACCCCATGTACAGATGCTGGTTAAAACTCCTAAGTGACATATGCATCTGAATGAGGGCTACCTTTTCCTCCCTGCTGTACCCCCCTCTCTGGATTACCCATTAGGTTTTCCAGAACAGAAACATCGAATGTGAGCCACAGTGAACTTGATTTCACACCAGCTCCAGTCTTGATGTCTATGCGAACTGCATCTCTGATTGGGCTCAGCTTCTGGGTTTAGAGATGGCCAGGAGAACTTTTGCTATTAATATAAGCATGTAAGAAGAAACTGGATGTAATACTGGAGCAAAACATATAAGTTCATTAATTTTTTTTTCCTGTGCAAGAGTGAAAGTGTAAAAAATAAATAAAATAAGTGGACATTACATGAGGATACTAGCCAAGGTCCTTTCAACCAAGAGGCAGCACCGTTAGCAAAAGGAACCTAGAACAGGAGATGCGGCTTTTGATGCTGGCTTTGTCTCTCACCAGGAAAGGCCCCTGGAACTGCTTTTTCATTTGTAAAATGAACAGTTCAGACCAACCAGGCTGTATCTTTGATGCTTCACTCTGGGACTGGGTTAGCTTCTTAGTGTAACTGACAGGGGAAAACCTAATTCGAAGAATCAGGTAGGACTGGGCTCTGGCCTCACCAGCACCAATCAGACAATAGAATGAACCAGTGTGAAAGGGAAGCTATTTCACTAGTTTTTGTCCTTTTTGAAGGAATACATTACATAGAGACCCCCAGAGGAAAGCTATTTTGGTGAGTACAAACCAGTGCTTCCCCAGGTGTTTTTAGGTGCATTACCTAGGTGTGGACATGCCCTTTTAACCCAAATTCTAAGTGTCCCTGATTTTATCAAAGAAACACAAGCCTTAGCAACCCCAGACCATCAGAGACCTCCCTCCTCTGGTCCCCTTTGCCTTTAAGAATTCTTGTGACTGATTGCACTCTTCGGCACAATTAATTAAATCAATGGCCCTCTCATAAATTTAAAAATACATCTTCCACATCTTTAAATCTCCGAATCTCAGCTGGGAAACTGAGAGGCGTGAAATACACAGTCATCACGTCACAGCCATGGAGATGGGGTCCCGGAGCTGTAATTCCGTGATAAATGTCTCCCAGACACACACCCACAGTTTGGTTATGCCCTAGAGGCCCCGGGGAGGCCAGAAGGGACAGTGGGTGGCTGGTTACTGGACTATACTGCTTGTGCTTTGGCGATTGGTATTGACCAGAGGTTTAGACAAAAATGTAGGGCAAGGCCAAGACTTTTTTGAAAGTTCCTAATATAGTTGTCTCTATCTGTGATTTGGAAGGAAGCTCAGAAATTTTATGGAGACTGCTAGGAAGCCATGAGAGTGCTGCTTACATTCTGTCCATTCCTCTGTGTGAGGAGAGGCTGAAAGTGACCACCACTTTATTGTTTCCCTTGCTGGAAGGCTGGACTGCTCAGACCTGGCCTTGCAAACAGCCTCTTCAAACAGGTACTTACTGAGGACGTGCAAAGATCAGGCACTGACCTAGGCTTTAGGGATGTGATGAGGACAGGTGAGTTGTCCCTGTCCTGAGGTGGTTGTCAGCCTAGAAGGTGTTGCAGACACAACTGGTGCAGGCAAGGCAGCATGGTCACGGGACAGGGGCCAGTGGGAGGCATCCATGGGCAACCTGACCTGCTGGGATAGAGTCTTCCTGCAACGGACTTTGAACTGATGCTGGGAGAACTAGGAATTTCCCAGGCACAAGTTTAGGATGGAAGGTGGGGTTGGAGGAGGAAGTGTTCCATGCAGAGGGAATGGAGGTGGGAAAGAATGGTACAGCACAGAGTTGGAGGAATTGAAAATTGTCCAAAGTGACACAGGCTGGGAGAAGATGGAGGGAAGGGCAGGAGCTAACCAGGTGAGATCTGGACTTGGTGTGGGGTTCCTAACCGTCTGGGAGGTGCCATCTTGGTGAACTTAGACTGTAGGCCTAGACTCTATAGGTAGGACTGACTGACTGAGTGACTAAGGGAGGTGGGCTGGGGGCTCCAGGTGGGCAGCAAGTGCCCTATGGTGCATTTTGGGAATTCATGTCATCACTCAACTTGAAACAGTGTTGATGTCAAAGTGCTTTCGTCCCCTTTGGTTCCCATAGATCCTGTTATTTTTTTCATTATGTATTTATGTATGTATGTATTTTGGGTCCCTAGTTCAGTGAGAACTATATTTTAGAAAAATGCCATTTTCTGAACTCCTTAATTTTCACTCCAACAAGTTGTTTTCTTTAGGGTAAATGAGGAAAGACCCCCAACACATGAGGTAAGCTCCCAACATCCTGACCTCAGAGCACTACTGAGCGATTCCAGGAGGGAAGATGGAGCCAGTGGAACACTTTAAGATGCACTATGAGATGGGGTGGAAATGTATAAACCCCAGCTGCCTCTCAATACTGATGCACATAGCCTGGGCTCCAGTCTGATAACAGTACCTCACTTACTCTCACTAGATCCTGCAAAGGGGAGTTTCTTCTCCAACTGGTCTCAGCTAGGACTCTGAGCAATCCCATGGCCAGTCAAGTAAGAAAGTGCACCAAGACTTGAGCCCAAGAACAGTGCTCCTTCTGCCAGCCATGATATCTACATGTCAGAGAGTGTGATGTGGAACTCCAGTAACAGTCACCCCATGCTCTCCGCTGCACCCCGCCCCAATGGAGCTGGTGATGCAGACAAGCAAGAATGGACCCTGTGTGGTCCATGCACTTAAAAAGTACCTACTGGTTCATGCCATGCTAGAGCCTTGGTGTACAAAGGCACAGTTAGAACAGAGGTGGTGAGTTTTCTTTTTGCATGCCCACTTTAATGCCTCAGTGTTTCCAGATTGTTTCCACCTGGTAAAAACAACGGGTCAATACTATTAATTCTAAACTTATTTTTACATTAAAAACATTTTTTTTTTACAAGATGTGTATGCTTTTCAGAGAGAGGAGAGAGAGAAAGAGAAAGAGAGTAAGTAGACAGATGGACACACTGCAATCTCTTCTCTTCCATTCTCCTCTTGGGATTTTGGGCATGCACACACATGTGCCTCACATGTTTTTCAAGCCTCCCAGTTCAAGATTTGAACCATGAACTTGGCCATGTGGGATTCAGCTGCCTTAACCACCACACCGCCCGCTAGCCCTTGAACTTATTTTTTTTTTTAACAGTACAATTGGAAGGCTATTTTAAGATAATTAAAAGCATATGTTTATCAGTTGATTGGGAGACGGATACATACCTAGAAGCAAAGAGAGCTAAAACAAGCTCTGGGCTGGCAATAGGAGGGAAGGAGGTTCTGCTGCCCCTCCTCCTTCCTCAGTCTTAATAATGCTACTGTCTCTTTCTTCCCTCTTTCATCCATCTCATCTGGCCCCTGGGTCTATATGAGCATCATATGAAAACCAGCTTAAAAAAATTCTTGAATCTACATCTATTTTCAGCTTATGCTCCATTCTTAGCATTAAAATAAACCCTGGCACCTCATTACACACTGTATGAAGCAGAACTGCCTTTCATTTTTAAAACTGTCTCCTTCAAGCTCCAAAGGGTGCTATCTAATTTTTGCGGGAAGTGACAAGATTTCTTGGGAAAGCTGCAGGTTCTGGATTCTGATAGGTCTCAGCTGGGTCGTGCAGAGTTAAGTAATGATTATCTCAGTGTCTCGTTTTTCATTGGTAAATATCCACCAAGCAAAGATTCATAATCATTAAGTTAGGTATTGAATGTGATCCTTTCTTTCTCCTGGTGGCCTGGATTGATTTGTTTATTTTTATATTTTTGTTGTTGTTTTGTTTCTTAAAAAAAAAAATTGCCAGAGAGTGTGTACACTTGCCAGAGACAAAGAGAGAAAAGAAAAGAGAGAAAGCTCCCCTCCCCCCACCCCCTGCCTCCATGGGGTGTGGTCAAGCTGCAATATTTTCTCCTATATTTTTTCACTTTGTCGAGATTTGGAGTGTATACCTGGCATGATTTTTAAGCTGCTGTGGCTAGGATTTGTACTGCTGTCAGCCATGTGGGCTTTAACTCCCTTAACCTCTAAGCCATGGGGCTGGCTCTAGTGTCTTGGGTTTTAAAGTCCTGGTTCTTGTCCGTATTCTTTTCGACTCTTGGATATGGTATTCTCCCTGCTGTGCATCACTGCTAGTCTTCCCTCTTTATAAACTGAACCTTGCTAAAGACAGAATGAATGCCCTTTGTTTATTATGGACCACGATGATCTTATAAAGTTGCTGCTGAAAGTAGCCTCCTTGCTTTTTTTTATTTCTTACAGCTAAGTCTAACACTGATCTTTCATCCAAGTAAGCAGTGGCGCAAATGTGGTGCCCAAGTAAGCTGTGGCTCAATCGTGGTGCCTTCAGACTCTGCTTGCCCTGGTGGGCAGGTGGCAAGAAGCACCACTCCTGCCACAAAGGCCCCGCTCCCGGGTTTCTGCTGGGGGCAGTATCCAGTGATGTCATCAATCAACCCTTTCCTCCCCACCCCCCAGCACTTCTCTCTGAAGGTTACACACCCCCATCTTGGACTCCAACTGAAAGACTGAAAGACTCATGGTCCCTGATGGGTCCTGGACCACTGATTCGAGGCCTTTCTGCTTCCTTTGATTCGATCTTGGCAGAGCCCCAGAAACAGGAGTCCTTGATGGCACCTGGCCCTTTCTAGTCACCGACAAGGGAAACCTGAGAAACCATTCTCAGAAATGGAACTAAATTGTCAGTGAATCTGTCCCCATCTGGAGAAGAGAGGAAGATTTGGGGCAACAACAAAGGCTTCTTTGATTTCCGTTAATTAACTACTTTGGACTCCAGGGGTCTGGAGTGGCTTTCGTTTGACACACAAAGAATCCAGGGCAAGGATGATACCCACACACAGGGTGTCTGCACTGGAAAGGGCTCCATGTATTTACCTGTAGGGCAATTCAATTAAAACTAAAGAAAGGGGTAAATCTATGAGATTAGCTCCAGGAACAATGCCACCAATTGTGGCCGGCTCTGACAATCCTGACTAAAGCAGATGTTAAACAAATATTTTGATGGCTCCAATCAGTCCCAGTGTGAATCTCCTATTTTTCTTCTTCATTATCTCCTCAGATGGAAATTCTAAAATCTTCATGGGCAGCCCACTTTGGTGATCTATTTAAATGACTGTATATGGAGAATTTGATTGTTGATGTCCATGTGAAGGGGTACCGTCTATTAATATGGGAATATTCCAGTGTAGCCCACTCACCTTTTCTCTCTCACTGTCCTGGGAGTGTCATTCCATTAACAGAGAAGTTTCTTGGGTTTTTGTGACTGACAAAGAAGAGGGAGATAGAGAAGGAGAAAAGTGCACAGACTTTTGGGAGTAGTGCTCCTGGGAGGATCCAGGAAGAAGCTATTGGAGTTTGCTCTTCTAGGGTTTGGATGAAAGAACTAGATGAATAGCCATAGTTATTGAAAGAAGGAAGAATTTAAGAGGTGTCATCCAGACCTACTCTTCTCTTCATGTACGTATATACATACGTATAAATAAATGAGGAGGGACCAGCAGTTAGCGTAATGGCTATGCTGCTGAACTCCCATGTAGTTGACCACGGTTTGAGTCTCGGATCCAGTTGCTTAAATTCATGCCGGGCGCGTGTGCATGCGTGCCCAAGATCCCAAGAGGAGAATGGAGGAGAAGGGATTGCGGTGTGGCCATCCCCTCTGGGGGGTGGTTTCTCGCTTTCTGTCTCTCTGGCTCTCTCTGTCTTTCTGGCAAGAGCATGTGCCCTATAGCAAAAACCGCTCCAAAGATAGAAAAAATAAATAAATGAGGAAATGTATTTAGAGTTGCCATGTTGAAATAAATTTTTCATTGCAAGACCATGTTCATTTGACCATGGTGCCAGAAACTGGACCACTTGGGACATGGCTTTGCTAGGGTAACATTTACCTACAAATTGAGTCTGATTTTTGTTAGATTATTTTGTTTTTTAATGAAGTAAGTATAAAACTTGGAATATTTTTCAAATTATGGAAAAGAAATACTAAAAAATGGATAGAACCTAGTAAAATTTTGGAATTAGAGTAGCATTCACACTTCTTGTTAAAATGGAATGGGGACCAGCAGTTAGCGTATTGGCTATGTTGCTGGACTCCCATGTAGCCAACCGCAGTTTGTGTCCCAGACCCAGTGGCTTCAACTCACACTGGGCACGTGTGCGTGCGTGCCCAAGATCCCCAGAGGAGAATGGAGGAGAAAGGATTGCGGCATGGTCATCTCCTCTGGGGGTGATTTCTCACTTTGTATCTCTCTGTCTCTCTCTGTCTTTCTGGTGAGCATATGCGTCCTATAGCAAAAACCTCTCCAAAAAAAGAAAAAAGAAAAAAAAATGGAATGGTCACCTCTCCTCTTTGAGCTTTTCCGTTCTCCATCTGAGGTGCCAGGCTGTGAGAACAAGGTCACACCTGTCTTGTTCATGTGGTGGCCCATTGCTTGGCACATAGTAGGCTTTCAATGTGTGTAAGCTGAGTAAAGGAGGAAGAAATCAAAGAAAAATCAGGTTCTCAATGACCGATTCTATGACTGTTTATAACAGGATGAAGCCCATCTTGTTTCTATACAAACACATCTTTGTCTCTGAAAACACATCTTTGAGCCTCAGATCTGAAATCTGGTCCTATGAGCCAGATACTCTAAAGACTTTTTTTCCCATAGCTCTTGACTCTTATAAAACAATCAGGCTGCATTTATCATAATATTGGTCCTACTGAGGCAAGTAATAAAATCTGAGTGACAAATTATTTAACTTGAACATTTTTAGCTTTACATTTTTCAAATGCCCATTTAGCTTTGTGTAGACACAATGGAAGAATTATAATCTTTGACCAACATTACTGAGAAAGGCGGTAGAATACAGTTGAAGTATACAATGCTTTTTGATTGTGTGTGTGTGTGGGGGGGGATGTCATAATAGCCTGAATTATTCTATTTAGATGACATAGGCTGGTGTCATACCATCCTACTAAATCTGAAAAGTTTTTAGCTCAGTCTATGAGTATTTGGGAGGGTTAAGGAATGCTGTCTAGAGAGAGTTGTTCATGTACATAAGGATTCCTGAGGAACAGGATTTCACAGCTACTTAACCTTTCTGATCCTCAAACTTCCTTGTAAAATGTGGAGAATGAGATAACTTGTTCTGTGTTCTTTACATTGTGATTATGTGGACCAGTTAGAAAAAGGCAACTTAGCTTATTTTGCACACTCTGAAGTGCCATGCAAATCAATTTTACTTTCTAGTAGGTTAAGGCCACCCTACTTTGAAAGCCTAGAATGTATAACAAATACAGCCATATGAAAAGATAAATCTTAATATTTATTTTAAGGGTCAATAATACTGCATTTGTCAGCTACATAATCATTATTTACCTACAATTGCAGATTACTTTATGAGGATAATGATTCTTGGCTAATTGCTTTGTCATAGCAAGGTATCTACACACTTATAGCCAACCATGTGAATTATAGCTTTTTAATCTCACAATTAAAAAGCAGTGTAAAGGCTACCAAAGAGGTTGAGATATAATTGCTAATTGCCAAACAGTGCACTGGGACTTTATTTATTTCCTATCATGACAGCTTAATGGCAGGATGCAAAGTAAGTAGCATAATTTGGGCATGGTTTGCATATGCCCAAGGTGAAGACTCAGCCTTAGACTTTTCTGAGTTGCATTGTTTCAGTTGGTGCTTAATAAGACACTTCCAACTTGAGATGCAAACATATTAATTGGAAGGCTTGCCTTTAGTTCCTACAAGTAATGACCTGCTTCATTTAAAGTCTTCAGTGAGGGGTCAGCATGGAGGTCACAACCCTAATGAAGAGCACTTGGATCAATATGTGAAAAGGATCGTTGACTCACATTGTAGCTGATAAGTATTGATTCAGCTCCTTGGTAGAGGAGGCCAGCACTGGAATGGACCTTTTGCAATTTGGATTCTGGCTCTACCATTTATGAGTTGTATGACCCGAGCCTGTTTACTTCCCCTTCCTGAGCTTTAGTTTCCCCATCTATAAAATGGGAATGATATAATAGAACCTCCTTTGGAGCTGTTATGAGTGTGGTTAAATGAGATGATGCAGGTTAAGTCCTTGGAGTGGTACCTAGCCTGCCGGCACAAGGTTAGCCATGTTGTCATTGGCATACACCTGGTGGAACCCATTGCTGCCAATACTTTCTTGCACTATTTCCTTATGTCATTGTTTCACAGAACATTGCTCATCCCATGGAAGTCCTCACATATCTAATATGCTGCTGACTTATATTAACACGCTCTATTGGCTAAAAATTATTCTTCCTTGGGTGTTGAAATATGATGCTGGAAAATCTTTCTTTCCCCATGTTACTAAATTCATCCTGTGAGAATTTGTCATCTACTTTACATGGGGGTGGTGAGGGGCTTTGCATCTGGGCTGCTCTGATGCTCGAGTGGCACTACCAGATAATTTACTTCTGAAGACCAATGAATTGGACTTAGCTCACAGGGTTTTTGTGCACAGGTTCTCAGATTTACACCCTGGCCATCCATGGGTACCAACCCTCCTTGACTCAAAACTCTCTGCACACAAGCACTTACCTCTACACTCAAGTCACTACTGTGTTCTTTCCATGGAAATCCTTTCTCACTCTCCAGGGGGCACAAGAATACCAGTCCTTTGTGGAGTTGTTTTCTTTCTCTCCAACCTGCAGGTTCATGAGTTATCCCCATTCCCCATGGATGATATCCACAAGTGGACATCAGCAACACAGATTCGCACAAATAAGACCTTGACCTGGATGTGCAGGATTTGACCTTCTCAGCCCCCGCTCTGTACTTCAGAGTTCCACCCCACAATGATACCTTTCTTTGGAGAATGCCAACATGTGTGAATTTACCTACCCCAAAGCCTTCAAACTTACCTTTCCTGTTGCCAGAGAAACATTCTATCCATCTGAGAACTTCGAAAAGTACTGCTCAGGGAAGGCTATTTCTGGATTCTTCTCTTAGGAATAGTCCTGGGAAAACCTCAAGGGAAATAGTGTTGCAGAGTAATGTATATTACATTAAAATTCATGTTTCTAGTTTTTCCTAAGCTAGAAAAGCCCCAAGAGGTTTTTGATTCAGAGGAAAGCGAGACATGGGGCGTTAAAAGTAAAAAAATAATAAAATAAAATAAAAAATGCTTTTGATCAAAAAGGCGGATGAGCTGGTTCTGGGTGAAAACGTTGCTGAGGCAGCAGCCCCATGTCAGTACATCTATTTTGTGAAGTATCTTCTGACCCATTTTTCTAGCTGTCAATAAAAGCTCCCCCACAATTTTGCCCATTCACAGGTCTAGAGAATACAAACTGTGGAGGCATGAAGCTTTAGACAAATGGAAGCAGGTGCCTTCTAAATGTTTGTCCTCTTAGCATAAATGCATGGTGAGTGGCTACATTTGGTTCATCTTTTTAGTGACATGAAAGCCAAGTGCAGAGAAAACACACTATCAAAGCAAAAAAGGCCAGAGAGTGTTGGTGCACTATTTTAATACTGAGATAACAGCAATTTCCCTTCTTTTTTTTTTCCTGTTATGAAAAAAATGAAAGACGTTCTATTCTAAGTAAGAGTGTTGAACACTCTTTGCTAAGAGACCATCACTTTCTAAGCAAGTTGGAGTCACATTAAATTTAGAAACTCTATGTATTGGAGCTGACCACCCTCTGGCTTATTGGTTAATGTGTCTGAGGGCAATAGCTCCAGATCCTGACCCAGGGCCCAGGTCTGAATTTCTGGCCTTCCACTCTCACTTGGGTAAGTTGCTGATGTTCTCAGTCTTGGTCTCCATCTCTCTGAAATGGGCACAGTTACACCTTCCTTGTAGCGACATTGTATGTAAAAGCATAGGACAGACACTCAGGAAATGTTCATATCTTGCTCATCTTTCTCCTTGCTTTGCTTCCCCTATTTCTCCCTTCCTTCAGTTTTTTTTTTTTGGGGGGGGAGAGAGGTTTTCGCTATAGGGCGTGTATGCTCTCCAGACAGACAGAGACAGAGAGACAGAAAGCGAGAAATCACCCTCCAGGGGGGGATGGCCACGCCGCAATCCCTTCTCCTCCATTCTCCTCTCGGGATCTTGGGCAAGCATGCACACGCGCCCGGCGTGAGTTTTAAGCCACTGGGTCCGGGACACGAACTGCAGTCAACTACATGGGAGTCCAGCGACATAGCCATTACGCCAACTGCTGGTCCCCTTCCTTCAGTTGTTGAAGTATTTTCTACAGAGAGTGGGGATGGAGGGAAGAAGAGGTGATTATTGGAACATCTAGCCTAACAGGAAAGCTTGATTATGTTTTGAACTCCACTGAACAATGTGCCTTCATAAGTGAGTTAACGCCATTATAAAAGAGGTTTCATGCTGCATTTCTCCTCCTTTGTTTCTCTTTTTCTTCTACCATGTGAGAACACAAGTTTTGTCTCCTCCAGAGGTGCCATACTGGAAGAAGAGAGTTGCCCTCACCAGATATCAAAACTATAGGCATCTTGATTCTGACTTCCCCAGCCTTCAGAACTATAAGTTAATTTCTATTGTTCATAAATTACCTAGTTTCTAGTATTTTGTTACAGCAATACAAATAGACGTAAGATGATCGCCTAAGGGAGAAAAGTCCTCTCTTCTTCCACCAAATGTGGCTGGGTCTCTGTGTGATGGCTGGAACTGGGAAAGCCATCCTACAACCCAGGAACCAGCCAAGAGCAAAACTGAGAGTGCCTTCATTGATACGTCAGCTGTTGCTTCTTAAGTTTACTCAACTGCTTTCCTTATGAGAGAGAGAGGAGAACGAGAGAGAGAAAGGCACCCTCATGGGCTTGTCTCATGGCAATCCTCTCCCCAGCCCTGCAGCCAGCCAGGACCATGGGCATGTTC
>NW_006159577.1:3713024-3716327 GCF_000334495.1 Tupaia belangeri chinensis | reverse complement strand
AGAGAAACCTGAAACATGATCTCAGAGCTTTCCCACATAGCTTCCAACATCCCATAGCAGCGTCCCTACTGCCTGGGTCACTATGGCTGGGACTTTTTTTGGGGTGGGAGAGTTTAAATAGAGATATCATTCACATAACATTGAATTTATTATTTTAAAGTGCACAATGTAGGGATTAAAAAATATATATATATATTTGCAATGTTGGGGAACCTTCACTGCCATCTACTCACAGAACATTTCTCTCATCCTGAAGGAAACTCTTTCCTATTACTCTCAGTTGACCCACTTCCCCAGCCCCTGGAAATTACTAATCTAGTTTCTTTCTCTGTGGACTGCCTAATCTAGACATTTCATATAAATGGAATCATATGGTATGTGGCCTTTTATGTCTGGCTTCTTTCAGGTAGCATAATGTTTTCAAGGTTCATCTGTGTTATACCATGTCTGTACTTTGTTCCTTTTTTGTGGCTGAATAATATTCTACTCTATACGCGCGTGCACGCACACACACACACACACACACACACACAATCTCCCACTTTTATCTATTTATTTATCAGTAAATGAACATTTGATTTGTTTCCACTTTTTGGCTACTGTGATAATTCTGCTGTGAATAATCTGATACAAGCTTTAAAGAGGACACACAATTTCCATTCCTTTGTGTATATACATCAGGTGATTCCTGTGCTTCCTAAAATTTGAACAATATGGCAGAGTGGTTCAGAGTGGTAAACTCTGGAGTTTGGCCACTTGGGCACAATTCTTGCCTCTAGCACTTACTGACTAGGGGACATTACATATGTTAACAGACCCCCCTCCCTACCCCCAAACCCCATGTCTTGATCTTCCTTTCATCTGGCAGATGATGATGATAAATACATTGTGTTCCCAGGGTTGCAATGAGGACTGAAAGATGTAATTCATTAGTATGCCATAGAGGTCCATGTGGCACATAATAGGTGCCCAATAAATGTTGGCTGATGCTGTTATTAATGCTGTATGCACACACATGAGAAGGAACTCAGCACAGATGGTCCTGCTGCATTTAGTCTTTACCTGTTTCTGGGAAGCAGAGGAGAGAGTTAGAAATCCTTTGAAAACAGAAGCATCACTTCCACTGGCCCCTTGTGATGTGAATGGAGTGTAGACTGGTCATTCTGGAATAGTAGCCAGTAGCAGTGTCTTCCCAACTTCTTCACTTCCTTCACTTTGGGATAATTATTGAAAATGCAAGCTTTTCTTGTGTGTAAAACAAACAAAAAAACCCCAAACCTAAGCCTAATCTTCTTCACTGTTTCATAGCTAGAATTATTGTGAGAGTTTTGCCCTTCTTTGGATTTTCACCTCTTAGCAGAATGCACAGTTCCTGTACTCCTCTGTATGTCTTCTATCTTTTCAGCTTCTCTTGTTCATAGGCCAGTGTTTTAAGGACAGACTAGTAATCACTGGTTCTCCTTTCTTTCCCACTCTGAATGCCAACCAGTATGAGGGCTCGATCTGCCTTTAATTCCATGCCTTAGTCAAGGCCTCGAGTAAGAAATATGAGACTAAGATATGACCTTGGGAGTGAGCTGCAGTCTTCCATTTCAAGCATTCCATGAATGTCATAATTAATGTGCTATAATTAATAACTTGTGCTGCCCCAGACTGAGTTGAAATTCACATCCTGGTCCCAGAGGGCATATGCATCTCAGCAAAGCTACAGTTCTTGGGCCTGTAGTTCAAGACATCCTGAGTGTTACTGAGAGCCTTCTTACACAGACTTGGAACCACAAAGCTGAGGGAGGAGTTGAACTAGCCACACTGGGGAGTTTGTACCTGAGAAGCCCCATATATTTAGCCTTTGCAAGCACCTTACTCTTAGAGACTTGATATACCCCAACAAGAGCAGAGTACCCTAAATTTTATTTCTCAGCTTTGGATCTGAATCTGTTAGTTTCTACAGGCAATATAAGAATGTAGTTAAAATCCCAGGCCCTGGAATCAAACAGATGTACATGCAGATCTGTCTCCATTGTTTTTAGCTGTGTAATTGATTGGTGACATAGTCCTTCATCTCTCTGAGCTTTAGTGTCCTCAGCTGTAAAATAGGAAACAACACCACCTTACTCAGTTGTTTTGTAGATGAAATAAGACAGAAGAAAGTGCTTTGCAAATTCTTTTGGTTAATTATTAACAAAGATTACTGGTTGTCTCTGTCATTGGCCTCTCCATTACTCTTGTCATCTCCTAATGACCACACTTAGCTTTCCTTCCTTGGCCTGCTCTTCTACATCCTTTGAATATATTCCTACACCTCTGCTTTCTCTGGATAAGCAGTACCAATTCCTCTGCCCAAGCAGGGAGCTGATGAATGTCTTTGAGCTGTCCACATTCCTCACCAAGCTTGTTCTGGACTTGCCTGGTCTTCCTTTAATGCCTCACCTCTATCTATCCTTTCTGCCTCCTCTGACTTTGAGCTACCTCATTCTTTCTTCTAGATTCTTAACTGGGCTACCTGCTGGAGAGCACCCTACCCCACGTCCCTCTCACTGCCGCCAGGTCATCTTTCTAAATCTGCCTTCACAGGACTCTCCAGATGACCTTTGGAAACAGGCTCAGTTCCTCCGCCACTGCCCTTTCCAACATGACCCAAACTATCCAGACTTGACACCAGCCTTTCCACCACACATGGAGGACTCCTGAAACTGCCCTGAGAATGCTCACACCTCTGTGTGTGTTCATGCCTCCATGCATGTGCTCACACTGTCCTCAGCCTGGGACACTTTTTCCCAGAAGGACAGTGCTCAGGAGCAGATCCACCTCAGACATTGTTGGACTTTCCCCTCTTGCCTTCTGCCAGTCCTCTGTGATCTCACTGCTCACCACCTAGCTCTGACTACATCTGCCCCTTTCTGCTGGGCATGGGCCTCACATTGAGTTCCAAGGCCATGTCTCAGGATCCCCAAGGGCTGTGGCCTAGGCAGACAGGGCCACTTATAGGCCCCCCTCCATGTTCCTGGCTTACTCATATCTGTTTTGTTTAGTGAGGTCCCATCTTTAAGCTTATGTTTTAAAAAAGATGCTCTATTGCTGATGAAATGGTCTAGAATCCCAAATGGCCAATGGAGAACCAGGCCTGAGCCTTAGCTTCCTGGAGACATTCAGGTGATGGGTATGGAAATGCAACTTAATTTCTAGAACCTGGAAACTGTATAGGAGTGTGTTTTCTCTGGAGAGAAGGAGTCTCAGGCCCACAGAGGGAGACAGGAGACCTGGCATACCTTTGACTGGTGAAGGGGCAGGCTCAGCAGGGAC
>NW_006159577.1:3705998-3712899 GCF_000334495.1 Tupaia belangeri chinensis | reverse complement strand
AGCAGGAAAGTGGATCAGGGAAGTAGGAGGCAGAAAGAGCAGTAAAGAGTCAGTTCAATTGGGGTGAACTTCACAAGGCCCGAGATTTCTTGGGGTTTGCAGCCTGAGAGTGCTTCAACTTCTCAGGGCTTCATGTTACTCACACTGATTATCACAGGTCCATAGTTCAGTGGAAAAACAATGATGGTGGCCTGCCTGCTCCTGCCCAGGCTCTGAGTCCACTGCTCATTACAAACCCGTTTTCATGTCCGGCCCGGAATGAAACATCTAGCTACTGCCTACTTCCTACAAATTCCACAGTGTTTTGTTTACGAGGAAGAAATGCATCCAGATATTACTATGGGCTTTCCTTGCTCTGTCAGCCACAAAATAAATTAGACGGGTCAAACGTTGTAGATTTAATCTCACTGTGAACTGAAAACATAGTAGCTCTCCTTGCCATCGGAGAATCAGCAAGCGCTCGGTGACCCCCTGGTGAACCGGAGGGGCCCTGGCCGGCCGGCAGGTGCAGCTGGAACGAACTCAATGTGACATTCACCGAGAGCCTTTGTGTCCTTCTGAGAACTGCTGGGGAGCGTTTGGAACTAAATACTCCAGGGCTTTCCCTCACCGTCTCACAATTACCTGTGTAAGGTAGAAAAAAGGAGAAATTGAGAGAGAGACAAGAGAAGGTAGAGGAGGGAGAGCAGCCGAGGGAGAAGGGGGCAGATTCTCCAGTAGTGCGGAGGAGGCCAAGGCAGTTCCAATTAAAAGCAGTGATTGGCACAGGAACCAGCGGGAGAGAAACGAATGATAGAAAGGGTGCTTGAAAGAAAGTGATTGCTCTCCACTTCCTGGCAACACGAGAGCTAAAGTAAAACTGTGTCTGGCCTGCTGGTTCACAGAGCAGGAGAGGAAATGGGCTGCAGATCCAGGCGCTGGTGGAATGGCATCAGCTTGAGAGTCTGCTGAACTTAGGGCACTTGCAAACTGTCAGCTGCTCCAGGGACACCTGGCAGGACAGCAAATGCTTTCGAGCCAGTCCTTCAACTATCAACTTTTCCCATGAGATGAGGCAGAGGCCCAAGAGCTGAGGAGCTTCTTCTTTCTACCCTCCATAGCCACTCTGCAAGTAACTCTTGAAAGGTGCTCCATTTTGGCTGTCTCTGGACATGAACATCAGCCAGGGTTAGCATGTGAAAAGGCTGTTGGGGAATTCAGAGCACAGTTATGAAGGAGCCTATGACTGGTTTCAATTCTGGTCAGGCTACTCTCTCTAGGGAAGGAAGACAGTGAGTTAGGTGAAGCCTTGTTTGGATGGCAAAAATCCGAGTGTGAAGGTTCAAGGTCCAAGCCTATATCACCTTTCAGGGGTGGGGTGAAAGGCTTAGGGTTTGCAGAAGTCATAGGGTTGAGAAAAGATTTGAATACCTTAGAAGTATACTCTAAGAAAGCTGCAGGGAAGGCCCAAGTCTTCAGTGCCTCTTTTACTCATACCTGAAGTTCCACCATCAATGCATAAACTGGGTTACCGTATGAATAACTTGTTGGTTGTGTCTGAAATTCTCCCATCAGTGGAAGATCTGATAGGCACTGAGAACAGAGGCAGTGGGTCTTACCTGCTCAGCATCTCTAATAAAATGTTAACTTGTAAAATCAGGGCCCAGCTTAGTTCTAATTTGTGATCATCACAGAGACAAAGGGGCACATTTTTAAAGAATTGCATAGAAGGTCCAAGGAAACCACCTTCTGTAATTCAGCATTATGCAGCCTCCATTGCCATTTATGTAAGCCCAGTGGGAAGGAGGGGAAAGAGGGTCCAGTCTAAGTTGAAAAGAGAACTCTTGTGAGGAGAAATGGGGAGCTAGACCAGAAGCTCATTCAGCAAAGTCTGGCACATAATAGATGTTCAGTAAACTTTGATTGGCTGATATAATGGCCTAACACTGCATCTTGCTTGCTGTGATGGAAGGATGAAGGAGGTGATGGTGGTGGTCTTGGTCCTCTCCTCCTTGCCCATACAGACCAGCAGTCTCTTCCAGTCTAAGGTGTCTGGTCATTTCTGGCACATAGACAGAGCTTCACCTTATCCTGGAGGCCCTGTGAAGCCACCATTGTCTTTGTTGGACCTTTTTTTCTTTTCTTTTTTTAAGACAGATTTTTTTCTATAGGGCATGTGTACTCTCTGGAGAGAGAGAGACAGAAAGTGAGAAATCACCCTCCCCACACACTGTGGATTGCCATGCCGTAATCTCTTTTCTCCCATTCTCCTCTCAGGATTTTGGGCATGCATGCACACACACCCAAAATAGTTTTAAGCTACCGGATCCGGGACTTGAATCACAGTCGACCATGTGGGAGTCCAGTGGCGTAACCATTACACCATCTGCTGGTCCTGGGTTTTCTTTTTAGATTTGACCATTAAACGTCCTCACCCTTATATTTAGACACTACCCTAGTCTCAGGACAGAGTCATTATCTGAGGAGCCACTAACTTTCTCTGTTGGTAGGTGATTTGAAAGGGATCCCATGTCTACATGGGCAAAGTTTCCAAAATGTATTCTTTGTTGCTACCATGCCTACCTCCACACCTTTATACCCAAGAATAGCAGAAGTTGTGAATAGCTGTAAAGTTGTGAAAGCCATTGCTTCCCTGTCCACAGTAACACTAATGTATCATAGAATTTGATCAGTCCTAAGAGTTTGGAAGAATTGCTTTGGAGGCCAAAAGAGAAGAGTAATCAGACTATAGCCAGTAAGAAAAGATTTCATGGAAACACTTGGTAAGAAACTGGTAGAACAGGTGGGGGTCATCAGATGCAGATGGAAAAATGGATAATTCTGAGCAGACTATAGCATGAAAACAGGTTGCATTCATGGAACAACTACTTGCTCCATTTGGGACTAGGGGTAAAAGTGTAGAGAGATGTTAGAATGATCGTTTTGGAATTGCAATTCTTGTACAGTGACAGAAAGTGGGCATGGAATGAATACCACATGAAATTGCAGTAGATGGGATAAAAGGGGGTCTGGGTGCAAATCGTGGGCAGCTTCAATGCCAGGGTCAAAAATTGGCCTCTCCTAATTCTCTTGGCAATGGAAAACTACCTAAGACTTCTGAGACTGAGGAGCCTTCTACTTTAGAAAAACTATTCTATATCTTTTGGTCAACTTGAAATTATTTGTAGAAAGAACTTATTTGAGATTACTTTACCTGGAATTTTTAGATTCTGGGCCCCAGTAAGGTTTTCTCTTCAAGAATTACAATTTCAATATCTTAGAATTGTGATTGTGTCTAATCATGGCATTCATCCCCCTACTTCCCTCCTGCAACACAGATCTGAAATGAAACAGGATTATGAGATCTCTTTTGAGGAATGGTGTAGACCAAGGATCAACAATTTTTTAAAGTGCATTTATTTATTTTTTCTATGTGAGAGAAAGAGAGCGGGAAAGAGAGAAGGAACTCACAACAGAGTCCCCACTGTGATTCACTTCTAGCCTCAGCAAGCCTGGATCGTGGGTACCTGGCATTCACAGGGAGCTCTCAGGATGGGAACCTGGGACCTTCCCATGTGGTTCCATGTCTTGAGCATTGTATTATTGCTGTGCCACTGTGGCTACCTTCCTTTTCTATAAAAAACAGATAGTAAATATTTCACGTGTTGTGGGCCATAGTTTCTACCTTTACTATTCAACTATGCCATTGCAGTGAGAGAGCAGCCACAAATAATATGTTAATGAATGAGCATGTTTATGTTGCAGTAAAACTTTATTTATAAAGATATCTGCTGGCCTGGATTTGCTCCACTGGTCATCATTGCTGCCCACTGGTGTAAACTGTAATGGTTTGGGACCAATCATCTTTTCAGGCTTCCTTGCCTCTTGGTTCTTACATGAAGCTATTACCATAGAGGAAAACTTTCTCTTGATCTGCCTTCTCAGATTCAGAGAGAGAGTAGAGAAGGGCTCTGTCACCAGAGATGGTGTCAAACCCTAAGATTATACTATCTTGACAAGCACATTGTCTGCCCCAATACTCTGACTATTTGAAGAGTGAAATACAAAGCTGAAGCATGCCCAAAGATGTTGGTTTTAAAGGAGTAGTTAAGTGGGCCAGGGCTTCCATAATAAGGCCCAGCACCCCCTGGTCAATTTATTATTTCACAAAGGGCCACTTGTCAGAAATTCCGCCAATGGCCACTGTTGGCCTTGCTGTCACTCTCAGTTGGTGAGTCCCAGTCACTGATATGATGGACAGTTTAAAACATACTTAGAAATGTTGTCAGCCATCCTTTTGAGAAGAATGTACCAGGACCCGATTAAACAAGGCTTGTAGCCGAAGCCGTTCTTTCCTTGATGACACATAGTAAGTGGCAGGTAATCCTCCTCTTAATCTCCTTGCTGCCCCGCGAGGCTTATGGTAACCGATATCCCTGTGAATGCCACGGAGTCTGATTGAGTTACCTTAAGAGGCCAGACTTCTTCCTGCTCCTTTTCTAATGGAATGTATTTCCATAAAGGCACCTTGAAGTTGGCCACAGTTGCCTGAAATGTTACTCAAAGTGAAAAATTCGATTTCCCCTGAGAATCACGATTACTTTTTGATTTTACTTGAAGCATTTCACCTAACACCAGGGTGTGGCCACTGCACACCATAATCAGCTATTATGGCCTAGGGTTGGGGCAGGGTGAATCCTTGGGGCTTAGCCCCTTCCTATTGTGGCCTCAGTCTTTGATTCTAGGGTCAGAGCAACCCCGAGTCTTCGGGAATTTCACTGTCAAAATTCTTACTTTCCCACCAAAATTAAGAACTGCTCTACAGCTCTGATACCAAAGTTTAATGAATCCATGGGATTTGGAAAGCTGAGTGGTTTGACTCAGTTTTTACAAGCTTGTCCTGCACCTTGGTCTCTCTTGCTGGCGACATGGAGGACAGCCTCATAGAGCAGCATACCCCTCTACTGGGTTCTTGAAACACAGCCTCTTGCCTTCAAGTCTCTGATTTACTCACTGGGTGATCTTGAACTTGTCCCTTCTCTCAGCCCATTTGTAAACCAAGGCAGCTCATTTCAAAGATTGCTCCAGTTTAGGGTTGCCAGATTTAGCAAATACAGATACAGGATACCCAGTTAAATCTGAATTTCAGATGAACAATGGATAGTTTTTTAGGATAAGTATACCCTTTGCAACATTTGGGACACATTTATGCTATTTTTTATCTGAAATTTATATTTTACCTGTTAACCATCCTCATGCTTCCACCTCAAGTAGCTTCTGAATCTACACTTGGAGATAAATGTTTTTGGTTTTAATATCCAGTGGCTTTTGTTAGCCACACGCAGCAGGTAAGTGTGAAATATCTAAATAATTCTGTAACGTTATTCTCTCTGACTATACTAGTGCCTAGACTCATGTCTTTTGAAACACTTGTTCATGATGATGTCTCCAGTGCCCAAAGGAGCCCCTGGTACAAAGTAGAGGCTCTGCTGGTATGGGTTGAATGAAAGAATGAAGGAATGGCTTCCACCTCAGTGCATACTGCACCTTCTCAATCTTTGTTTGACCTTTATGAAGTATAGGCTTCAGTCTAACCAGGACTGCCAGGTCTTCTCAACACATGCTCCCTCTTTTCTAGGACATTCTGCATTTGTTCAGGAAGGTTTCTCTTTTAGGGGTCACTCTCCTCAGGTAGCAGCAGCATTGTACTGTAGGCAGAATTATGAACACCAGAGCCAAATGGCCTGGGATCAATTTCTGCTTCTTCCTTTCTGTATCTTTGGGTAATTTCCTTGAATTCTCTGTGTCTCCATTTTCTAAAGTTAACAGTATACCCCAGTATGGCTATTGGGAGGGACAGATGAGCTAATCTATGCATTGTGTTATAATTTAGAAAAATGAGAATCCTTATGCTATTCCTTCTCCAAATCCTAATGCCAATCATCCTGTGAGCGTCCTCCTCCATGAAGCTCTTGATGCTTGTCGTCTCCTCTAACCAATCACTCTCTTTAGTGCTTTTGAATAAAAATGAAACTTGGCCATTCTCCCCTCTCCTATAGATCATACATTATTTGTGGAAGGTTTGACTGCCATGTTTGGGAGTCTACTCATTGCCTGATGCTGAAGAGGCCCATCTGTGTTGAATGAGGGAAGTAATAAAATGAGAACAGTTGCCATAGGCATGAATGTCCTGACGAGCTAGAGTACGGTTTTGTTACTGTAGGAGTTGTCTTTATCTGCTATTCTAACCAAACAGCTGGGAAATCTGTGAAGGTATAAAGACTCCTGTGTAGAATAAGACTGTAAATGGTGCCCACCTCGTCTGTCATGAAAAGACATGGCCACATGTGGCAGAACGAGCAGGAGACAGAGTCTGGAGTCTAACAGGTAGAGGTGAAAACCCAATTCTATCTTTTTATAGCTGAAGAACTGAAGAACCTTCCATTCCTTCACAGGTGAGAAAGGTATTGAGATGGTTCCTCTCAGAATAGGTAGGGAAGGACCCCTTCACAGCACCCACAAAGGCGCTCAATGGACGCTTGTTTTCTAGCAACTGCAAGGCCTATGTGAGGCATAGCTGCTGAGTTCAGTTGACCCAGGATCTGGGCGTTGCTAGCTTTACAAGACTCCTGTTTCTGCCTGTGCACAGACAAGCAGCTGGACCTGCAGCTCAGAGACCTGATTTCATTATCAAAGGGCAAGAGAATACGTCCAGCTTCCTGTTAGGTGGAAAGATGAAGAGTTAACGTCTCAAAGATGCTGCTTCTCTAGTCCTCATAGACACAGACGCAAAGGGCTAGGAGAGGCGACTCTGACAAGTTCTCCCTCCCCACTACGCTTTTCTTGTGGCTCTGAGCCTGATATATGGTATGCATATTCCCGACACCACCAGCTACTCGCCCCAAGGATAAAGGTCATTCTG
>NW_006159577.1:3701163-3705667 GCF_000334495.1 Tupaia belangeri chinensis | reverse complement strand
TCCCTACACCACCAGCTACTCACCCCAAGGATAAAGGTCATTCTGAGCTTCAGCGGTTTGAGCTAGTAAAGATTTTTATAAAAACTCACTGTCTTGATTTGTGTTCAAGTACTTTAAAGTTCACATATTTCTTATTTGAACTTTGCTGGCTGTAGTCATTTCATCTGCAATCAGCCTGGATTGGTTCTGCTTATTCAGAGCCCATCAATTACAGAGAACTGGACTGGAGCACACGCCGCCCATTCATTGGCTTCGCCCCAGGCTAGCCGATTTATCTGACATTTAATAAGGAGTTTTAGATTTTGCAGCTTATCAGAAGAGCACGGTGTGAGTGTGGATGAGCCAGTGAATCCCAAATAAGTGGGCTGCTTCAGGAATCTAGTTTCCCTTCAACCCACTCTTTGTCATGCAGCACTGCTTTGTATGTTTGTCATGCAACACTGCTCTGTATGCATTCTTTCTCTTTCTTTTGCTTTTGGTATGCCTTCTTTTTTAAAAAATTTTTTTAGAGGTTTTTGCTATAGGGCGTGTATGCTCGCCAGAAAGACAGAGAGAGACATAGAGACAGAGAGCGAGAAATCACCCCCCGGGGGGATGGCCATGCTGCAATCGCTTCTTCCTCCCTTCTCCTCTCAGGATCTTGGGCACGCACGCACACGTGCCTGGCATGAGTTTAAGCCACTGGGTCCAGGACTTGAACTGCGGTTGGCTACATGGGAGTCCAGTGACGTAGCCATTATACCAACTGCTGGTCCCGGTATGCCTTCTTTATTTCCCTAATAATGTTATATGGGTGGTATTTTAAAACCATTTCAATGTTGAGAGACTAATCATGGGTGTATTCCAAATCAAGCTTTGACATAATAAAGAAACTGGCATCGCAAGCAGGCCAGGAAGCTCCGTGTGATGATGAAAGTTCAATTCATCACACATGGTCCCTGCCCTACAGACCTGTACCAAACTACATAGAGAAAAAACAGTGTTGGATGTAAGTAACTTATGTCCAGATGGACTGAGCTGAGCTGAGCTGAGCTGTCTAATAGAAGGACAAATAGAGCATAACAGGGGTGTTGAGAGGCAGGAGAGAAACGAATATTCTCCTTGATTTGTACCTTTTGGCTGTGGTTCAGATAATAAATGCATATTTACTCATCTGATTGCATAAGGAATTCTTGATGTTTTATGAAGTTGCTGTACAGTTGCGTACGAATAGTAAGACCAATGTATTACATCTGTTTCTCCCCTATTATGGTAAAATCCATGTTGGGCATATTGTGTATGTTTAACCTGCCTAGGTTGGATTTCTAACATAAATGCTCCCTGTGACAAAATTTTCACTAAGTGTAAGATCACTGGCTGGATTGCAAAATCTTTGCACTGGTCATTCAGAGTCTTTCAGTACTAAGAATTCTTCGCTGCTTTGTGTTATCTAGTTCTAGATTTTTCTTGTCTAGGATTTTTCACTATCATTTTAGGTCTTTATACTTAAAAGTCCAAAAACATGTTCTGACAGCAGTATCTTTTTCACTATGCCCTCAATGGTGTTGGATATTCTTCTTTTTTTTTTTAATGGAAACTATAAATTACAGGTTCTTCCAATATTGCTATGATTCCAGTATTACCATCTCTCTATATAGTAATAGTTGAGTTTCTGCAAGTTTGGTCCCTGGACTGCCTTCCTCTGTCTCTGAGGGAGGAGGTTGAGGATTCAGAATCTCAGCAGCCATTTACAGGATGCTGATTAGTAGAGGCAAGGTCGAGCACAAGAACTCTTATGTTCATGGAAACCCACATGATTCATATGTATATGTGTTCTAGTTGGGAAATCAAGCTCTACACCTTATACCTCAATAACCTCATCCAAGGTTGGTGCTGACTGCTATGGAGACCTCTCTCCTGAGTGTCAGATCTGTAGATGCAGCCTGCTCAAGTCCTTCAGATGACCCTTAGACATCTCAAACCCAACATGTCCAAAGGTGAACTCATCACCTCCTCCCCAGTCTTATCTTCCCCAGCATTCTTCACCTGTGTGGACATCACCTGTGACAGATACCTTCTCTCTCTCATATCCTATCAACTTTGGCCATTTCAAAAAAGAATCTCTATTCCATCTGTTTAAATCTTTCTCAGGTACTACTCCCTAGACTAGGCCACTAAGCATCTCTTACCTCAGTTGGTCTCCCTGTCCCAATTTTGACTCTGCTTAATTAGGTCTCTACTAGAGACCAGGATTTTATTTTTTTCTCCTCAATGGCCAAACCAGTCTTGCCATTTGTCAGTTTAAGATCCCTGATTGGCTCTCTATTGAATTCACTGATCTCCATCATGGTGTTGAAAGCCTTTTGTTCTCTGTTCATCTCCTGCTTTTCCATTCTTCTGCTCTTCCTGAGTGGGGCATCCTGAGCTTCTTCCAGCACTTTAGACCATGGCACTTACTCGCACCTCAAGGCCTTGTGTTCACCACACCCTTCTTCCTAGTACTTGTCTGCCATTTTATCTGCAAAAGAACTTCCTTGTTCTTTGTCTTTATTCACATCTTGACTTGGGTATCACCTCCTCTGAGAAGTCATATCCCACCTCTCTAGATCAGCTCCTCTAATTCATGTCCCTGAACAGACTGTTCTATCCTTAATACAGCATCTGCAACCCCATATTACCATTGCCTGCTCACCAGGTGACACCCACGGGACCATACCCAGCAAAGTCAGGGCTCCATCAATCTGGTTCTCATCAATGCCAGGCGGCAACATTTGTGTGTAGATTGAATCATATGAATTTATTGATTTTTGACTGACCATCTCTTGACCTAGAAAAATGGCCTCTTCATATGGCTCAGCCTAATCTAATAGTTGTTATTCATAACTTACTGTCAAATGAGAACATAAACATAATATCTCTATTTTAATTAGAATGTCTTTGATTGCCAATGAGAGCAAATTCTTTTTAAATGGTGTAGACTTTTGAATGTCAGTTTCAGCTGGTTGCACGAAGCTGGCAAGATGAGTATTAAAGACTCAAACTGGATTATTTTAAGATCAATGTGTAACATCACAAAAAGGAAACCTCTACTTCTTTGACTCAAAGTTTCACTCGACTGGCATCGAAGAGGCTACTGAAGGGGTGGACCATGGGGGCACGGGTGGAATTGTAAGATCTCAAAGAGGGTTCAGCCTGCTTTCATGAGATTTATGCCACACACTAAATGTTCAGGTGGTAATATTTCCTAAGGTACCCACTTGTTTGCAGAATATGTTCCTTTTGTGAAAATATGAATGGTAAGTAAACTTAAGAAATGTAATCTTAATTTTTAAGGTTAAACATTCTCAATGTCCATGTTAGTCTATGGCAGATTTGTTTGACTTCTGTAGATAGCTAACTAATTGTCTTATTTCAGTTGCCTTTCTTGCCCTATTCACTGGAAAAGAAAGCGTAGATGGGTGAAGCATTTTCCCCTCTAGATCTAAGTTAGCAAGAGGCTGCCATCTATAGATCCTTGACCCAATTACACACTGTTTTAAAGACTTCAGCTGCAAGAGTATGGTAGATTTTACAGGAGTTTTTTACTCTTAACTCTGAGGATTAGGATGTTAGGTTTTTAACAGGCTTTTACTTCTTAAATTGTTTTATTTTGCAAAGGAATTCAAAGTACTTATTGTAAGAAAGATTAAAGGACTGTCTAATTTCCCATTTTGCAGACGAAGAAACCAAAGCCTTCAGACAACAGAGAATCACTGCCAAAGGTCACCCAGGATATCAGGCCAATGCACCTGAGGTGACCATCTATCCCTGGGCATCTCTCCCTTCTTGACACAGGGAGACAAGGCTCTTGAAAGAGGTATTCAGGCACAACAAATTGAGTCCAGCTTAAGGCTAATACCACAGAAGCTTGTTCTGCCATCAGTTCCATGGGAAGGTTTACATTTAGAATTTGCCTTCTTCATAGCAGTGGCTCAGTCGTTTAGCTATAAATATAATGATAATAATAGTAATAACTGTTTAAGCAGGGTTGTGGAGGAGAATGGAATTTATGATTAGCATTGTTTTCATGAAATGCTTCTGTATTTAGCAATAACATGGCAACAGCAATAAAGTTATCTGCGTCTAATTAAAGAAAAATAGGAGGACAACACGATTTTAAAAGAGTGCTTTATGCAGAAACAAAGGGGTTTGGGTGCCCCTGCTGCCCTCGAGTTTAAATCTACTGTGTTCCGGTCAAAGCTGAAATGCCTGCTCTCTGCTTATTCCCAGATGCCAGGCCCATCAACAAAGACCCACTTGTTCACCGGGACTCGTGCCTTGTTGCATTTTCAGAGAGAGGTTTTGAAGGCCTGGTCACCTGTAGCTCACCTGAAGATGACACATGACATGTCCCCCCTCCCCACTGATGCATTCTACCTGGCAACTTTTTTTAACTCTCTGCCTGAAAATTGACCCGAAATTAAACTTGCCAAGGTAGGAAAGACACTGAATACATGAGGTTGGAGTTCCCCATGTAAGAGCAGGA
>NW_006159577.1:3693772-3701132 GCF_000334495.1 Tupaia belangeri chinensis | reverse complement strand
CCCTCACTACTTAGGGACAGCCCATCATGGCTGCTCCAGCACTCTGAACCATCGAAGAGCCAGGGGCCTAGTGCAGGTGCACAACTATGAACACAGAAAAATAGACCAGCATAGAAATCTCAGTGTCCTAGTGAAGGTAGGCAAAGCCCATGGAATTTTTGTTTGCTCTCTTTCTAAGTGAGTTATACCTTTTAGGGCCTTCACAGTGGCAAAGCTTTGTTTGGCATTTGTGTCTCTGCCTCTCCCATAGTACCTACCTACCATGACCTGGTCCAACCTACTTTCCAGACCTTTCTCCTGCCACTTCCTGCCTTGTACAGTGTTGTCCCAGCACAATGAACTGAATTGTCTCTCTTCCTAGATGCCTTGCCCCCTCTCCATTCTGCCTTTGCGCTAACATGTCCTCGGTCCATTTTCCTTCTTATATCTCTGCCCTCACATCCTCACCTTGCTTCTGTGTGTTTGCCAGATCCTGCTCATCCCTCAGGATCTAGAGCCACCATCATAGTTCTAGGAAGCCTGCCCTGGCCTCTCAGTCCAAAGGAGGATTGAAACCCTCTCTCTAGGCTTCCAGATGTCTCCCAGTTGTGCTTCTATTTGGCTCTTACCATTCTGTGTTAATTCTGTGATGCTCTGGATGTCTCTTGTGTCTCTTAGAGGATAAAGACTGTATGTGCTCCTCTTTCTCTTCCCAAGGTAGAGCTAGGACCCTGCTATGCTTAGCTGCTCAGAAGCATCTAATGACTGAGTGAGTGAATGGGGCAGCAAGCACACACCCCTAAGGGCCTTTCTGAATAAAGACCATGCCAGGGCAGGGCATCTTGTATCTCAGATTTTCTATTTTGATAGCTTAGCACAGGGTGCCACAAAATTTTCTGTAAGGGGGAGCTGGGCTCAGCTGTGCTTAGCCCGGAGGTGGCAACAGTGATGTTGGAATGTGACATATCTATTAATTAATCCACTGTGACAGCGACGAGTTGATAATTACGGCTTGTTTCTGCACATTCCTGAACCCCGTGTGATTCCTGGTGCTGAGTTTTATTCTCAGAAAGCCATTGTCCACGGGAAAACCTGAGAAGCTGGCTGGCTGAACAGGCATCAACAGATGAACAGCCTCGGAAATCCATCTGTTCTTTTCTCCAAAGCAAATTGGTCAAATCACTACATCAAATCCCAATGTCATGAGGAGAACTCAGATTTGAGTGGGGTTCTTCACTGTGGGGCAGGATGGGGAGCTATGGGTCTTCAGAGGTCATCTCAGCTCATATTTAAGCTTCTGGATAGATGTCAGGAAAGTATTATTTTTAGTACCTAGCCTTTTTTTTTTTTTTTAGCTCTTTTGAGTCTTATTTTCAGTATTCTTAAAACTTCCCAAGAATATTTATTTATTTTCTACTTTCTTAATTATATGACTTTAATGACCAAAAGTCCTTAAAGCTAGTAAAGTGCAGGGAAAGTTATTTTCAAAACTAAACAATTTTATAGGCTTTCAGAGATACCAGGACCTTAAAAGACATCTTGCCAAACCTCCTCATTTTATGAAGAAACTGAAGCCCCGAGAAGGGAAGTGACTTGTCTGAAGTTACACGGCATTGTGGGGCTGTTGCAGCTTAGATTGGAGTTTTTCCTGGTTTGCGTCTCTTGTTCATTTGGTCTCTATCTAGAGGCTGGTCAACTACTGAGTCCATTTTTGTTTATTGGTCCAGTTGCAGGTTCATCAGCTACAGCTCTGAACATTTTCCATACTATTCCAGAATTTTCTGGGCCACCAAGGACCACAGTAGCTAATCATCACACTAACCTGTGACTTGTCTATCTCGTTCCGTCAGACTGTTCTCTGTCTTCCGTGCTGCCACTAGGAAGCCTATCCGTAGTGTGGCTGATGAGTGGTGATCCAAAAGCGTGGACACCACGGGTTAGGTCTCCCCGGTTCTGCCACAGTCCCGCCTGGACCCTGGTGGCTGCAAAGTCTAGTGTTTGGCTGACTGGTGGAAGGAGGCCCCCTGATGCCCTCGCACCTCATTACCTTCCCTGTGCCCGAGCAGCCATTCTGCTCTAGCTGGCGACTCTGTCCCCCACATGCGAGGTGTGGCAGCTAGCCTGCATCCCGCCCCAGCCCTAGAAGGGGTCTCAGACTTCCTGAGTTTTTGTGGAAAGTACCAGATGTGATTCAATTCACATGACACTGGTTGTCAATAGCACAATCTCATTTTCCCAGTTCACGTGATTTGATGATGATGAAAACACAAGCTCTGTGTTCCAGCCCTTACGTACAGTAGTTTTAAGTTCCAGACCCAGCAGTTTTGGGAAATTCCTCATACGTTTTTCCTGGAATTATTGGCCTTTCATATTTCCCACCAGGCCAGCATTTCCCAAAGCCTTGTCCTCATTTATCATCTTGGTCTACATTGGAATCACTAGGGATATTTTAAAATGCAGATTCCTGGGCCTTACCCAGAAATTCACATATCAGACTCCCTGGGGGTGCAGCCTGGCAACCAGGACTACAAGCTCCCCAGGTGATTTTTTTTTTAACAAAGATTTTTGCAATAGGGCATATACATTCACTGGAGACACGCACACACACACATACACACACACACACACACACACACACACACACACACAGAAAGAAATCACCCCTGCCCCCAGGAGGGATGGCTAGCAATCCCTTCTCCTCTATTTTCCTCCTGGATTTTGGGCATGCATGTACATGCACCTGGTGTGAGTTTCAAGCTGCCAGGTCCGGGACTTGAACTGCTGTTGACTTCATGGGATTCCAGTGATTTAACTATTACTCCATCTGTTGATCTCCTCTCAGGTGATTCTTAAGCACATGGAGCTTGAGATTATGGGCTTAGATAAAGCTGGGAGAGAGATTTTGTCTATAACCCATACACCCAACACAGCCTTCCATAGAGCAGGAGGTAAACTATTTGTTGAATGAATGAATGAATGAATGAATGAATGAATCAGCAGGCCACAGTGTGTCCCTGAATTTGACCACAAAAGGGGTTCTATTCATTCTGGAATCATCCCCCACCCATCCTCTAAGCTGCATACCTGCTACTTATACACTTGGAATGGACATTGCAGATAACATCTGCTTGCTCATAAATGTGCCCTGAGATTTGCTCAGGACCTGTCCCTGAGGTCTGCTCCTCACCTCTTCATCTCCTGAGACTTATATTGTTGTTCTTTGCCCCCATTAAACGTCTACACTTGTGGGAACAATGCATGGGGTATTGGGAACTCTCTGGCATGCCTTTGCTCTCCTGGTTTTCACCCAGCTTTGAGGGTTCTTTGCTTGTCTCTGGCTCAAGTGACCTCTTCGTTTTTTCTCTGAAAATAAAAATGGTCTGCAGCCAACCACTCGACCTCAGATGAAAACCCTCGGGCACCTGCCTGAAGTTGCTTTAGTTCCACTTTCTCTCTTTCCTTCCTTTCTTTTCCTCCTCCCAGCCTCTTATACCTGAAAGGACTATTTTGCCATTTGAGAGGTTTTACTTGCTTTTTCTCTCTCTTGTCAGTCTCAAACTTTGGGGGGGGGGGTTTGCTTTCTCTCTTTCTTTCTTTTTTTCTTTTCTCTTCTCTCTGTAATTCCCTGATGTTTGGGTTCAATTGCTTGGGCTGGATTCAAAGCCCAACACACTGAGGGTTACAGCTTGAATCTTCAGCAACACAGCCCCCGACCAACCCATCTCCCTCCTGGCTCTTGGCCTTGGAGGGAGAAAGCTCATTCCTATTTGGTTGGGTGGTTTCCATCTGCAAAGACTGCTTAATCTCCTCACCTGCTGCCACGGTTTAGAGCAGGCCCAATCCTTTATGCCCTGTGTTGGGTTGAATGCCAGAGTGCCCTGGATTTCTCACTGCGTTAACTTTACAGCACCGTCCCCACTAAACCTGAGCCAAATGGGCAGCCTTGTCTGTTTTATGGAAACCCAGTCACTGTACAAGAAAAACTGGCTGTTTAAAAGCTAGTTAAACATCCTATAAATTACCCACATCTTTTGCTACTAAAGGCCTTCTAAGAACATGTCACTGGGTGTCTCTTGGTGACCCTACAGAATGATTCCCCCTGTTGCCAGTGACTTGGGCCTGGTGACAGGGTAGGGCCCAGCCCTTGGTTCCCCCAGCCTGCATTTCCATCTAGCACAACAAGCTATTCTAAGAGATTTCCTTCAATACAAGTGAATCATTTTGCCTACTAAACATCACTGTGAAATTAAGTTCACGTGCTTTTGAACATTGATTAGAGGCAACCAATTCCTTCAATAATTATACAATGTCAGACTTAGTCTGGCATCTTTTCAAATCCTTTAAACACTGTAAACAGAAAAACCACATACATGTAATTTAAAAAACATATTAACCTAAGTTTACCAATATATTACATGATAGTTTATTTACTTCTCATTTCTATACTTATTCATATGGCTAACTTGGGTTATAGGAGAACACTTATTTTTTTAAAATTTTAGTTACTATTAGCATTTTATTTTAAATTTGCTATAGGGCATTTTTACTCACCAGAGAGAGCAAGGGAGAGAGAGAAAAGTGAGAAAGCAAGTCACCAGGTCTAGGACTCAAAACAGGACCAGCCATTGTGGGAGTACAATGCCTTAACCACCATGCCCCCTGCTGGCCCAGGAGAACACTTATTGATGTCTCTTTGATTACAGTAATAGCACCCGAACGTGAAAGAAGAGAAAACCATGTCAGGCCAGTCAGAACCACAGATTAGAAGGGGAGTTACCCACCAACCGACACTGAGGAGAGGATGTGGATACTACACTTCCAACCATCAGAAGAGCCCTTTTTAAATTTTGGTTTTTATCAGGCTTTGTGGTTTTTGTTGTTTTGTTTTGTTTTTTGTTGTTTTTGTTTTGTTTTGTTTTTAGCCTGAGGGCTTAGGTAGGTATAGAGAGTCATTTAGCCAAGGCACCTTCTTGACCCTGTTGTGAGTTGCTTAGTTGCTTATGTCAGTGACCCAGCTCTGCTCTGAGAGTGAGCCACAGGGTAGGCCCAAGCATGGGGACACAGAGCCCTGTATTGAGGCAGGTAGAGGACAAGAAGCTGGCCAGTGGCCAGAAATGCCTCTGGGAACTGAGCTGAAAGGTGGTGAGAGGCTGAGCTGCTGAGGAGGGGAGTTGGGGCCTTCAGGAGGCCTCTAGAAAAGTCAGCAGGAGAAATTTGGTTGTGGCACCTCTAGGCTTCTGAGACCCCTCCCCTGGCATCTGACAACAGCACATGACTGTTTTCTGCTCATCAAGGAAAACTAGCACTTCCTCCAATGGTAACTGGCAACATGATCCAGAGGAAAGAGGAGATTTGGAGGAAAGTGTGCAGGGGAGAGGCAAGGCTGGAGGAGTTGAGAGGGAAGGCAAGACACAAAGTGGACTGACATATAGGGATTGGGAGGTGAGTGGAGAGAGAGCAGGAAAAGCCCAGGGCTAGGATCATATTGTATTAAGGAGGCCTTGAAGCACATTGAGGCTTTGACTCTCATGAGGTGCATACAGAAAGGGCTGGGATAACAATGGGCCTGAAAGGCCATTCTCCAAAAGCGCCTGCCAGGGTGATGCTGGTCTCTGAGGCCAGCCTCCTTACATGGAGGCCTGGTCCTATGTCTGAACCTTTCCTCCACCCCAAAGTGCACCCAGCACCCAGCAGGTGAGAGATGAACAGTCAGAAGCATAGCCTTGGGATCTCACTTCTTTATGTTGTATCCTCCCACTTGCTGACTTGCTCCTAAATGTTGCTTCTACCAGGAACCTTGTAGATCAAGCCACTGTACTGCTTACTGTGAGTCACCTTGGTGGCTCTGATTCTGGGCACAGTTCCACAGAGACAAAGTGGGACTCTGGTACCACTGTCCAGCCAAGATATGGGCTTCTCCAGCTCCCTGCCCTCCCATCACCTGGGTCTACTTGCTGTGTCTTTCCTGGCAGGTGTGCTCCTAGCAGGTCAAGCAAGGTCTCCATAGCTACATTTGCCCAGCGACTAGCACAAGCCCAGATGCTCAGAACTGCATGACACTACCATGACAGGCAGCAAAGTGGGTCATCAGGCATTTGGAGTTCCCCAGATGGCCTCTGTGCCAGTGGAAGCAGAGAATGCTGGGAATAATCTCAACTCAGAACCCTTCTGGGGGTCTGGATCTTTGCCCCAGGAAGGGAAGAAATGATCATTCTGCACAGAGATCAAATAGTCAGGGGGCTCATCAAAAGGAGACTTTGGCATGTAGATTTTCCTTCCATACAAAAAAACCATCAACCCAAAGTCTCTTACTTGCTAAGTTCCTAAATCTAAACCTCAAATGGCAGATTCCAGCCAGGCTGGGGGTTAACTCGGGACTCAGAGAAACTGCTCCACCAGAGAGCCTCTGATGAAGGGATCAGTCAGGAATTCATAAAGTATTTATTTAGCTGCCAAAAGCACCCCCACCTCCCTTTCTTGTATGTTAGAATTGATGCAAAGTTTCCGAGACAAGCCTGCGATTGCGGCTGTCACCAAACAATGCCATATTTCTTTTCTTCTCTTAAATTCTAGGGATCATTCCCTGTAAGAGGGCAATTTGTCTGTCAGGCAGGCAAAACAGGGGCCGCTCCCTGCCCTCATTAAACTGACAGCACGGTTATTAGCAGAAAACGAAGCCAGCCCGCCATGAAGCTAGCCACTGTTTTATGGCGAGCGCCAGAGAGATATTTTCAGTAATTAATTTGATAAATATATTAATTATGAATTGAGTTGACAGTACAATCAGATTGTCAGCCTTCCAGACAGCCTCTTGTGATAAGTAGCTCTGTGATGAAGTGGTTGGATTTCAAGCCTGTCATCCTGCAGGGCAGTCCCTTATCACCCGTCGTCGGCCCATTCACTCTGTAATTTCCTGCGCATTGTAATTAAATGGTAGCTTTCTGATTGGAAGCGACTCCTCAAACTTAATCTCTCTTTCTCTCTGAGTGCGGTGGGGGAGGGGTACAAAAAAGCCCTTTGTTTCAGGGCATTTTTTATGTTAAGAAGCAGTTTTGCTTCCCTCACTCCCTTAAATGAACCTATCTGGTCCTGAAGGGCACAGAGAAGGCCGAAGTTTGGTTGCTTTGGAGCATGGCAGGGGCTAAGACAGAGTGAGGGAGAAGCAGCAAGAGCTGGGGGTGGCTCTAGGTCTTGCCTGGCCACCTCTGGTCTCTGCCAGCTCGGGCAGGTCACTGCCCCTCTCCAGGCCTGTTTTCTTGGCCAGAAGAAGAAGGTGTTGGTTAAAATGATCACTTGGGTTCGCCCAGGCCTAAAATTTGGCCATCCTACTGCTGGCTGAACAACTCTGCGGGCTCCTCTGCCCTGATGTCCTGGGAAGGCA
>NW_006159577.1:3679924-3693160 GCF_000334495.1 Tupaia belangeri chinensis | reverse complement strand
GAAAGAGACGCCAACCAAGTGTCAGCTGTATTTCTCCAGGACAGGTCATTCAGGGAGTCCCTTGCCAGCACTTTTTTTTTTCCTTTTGATGAAATTAATTATGAACACTGCCCGAGGTCATTTGACTCCGGAGATACATGTCAAGATAAAATATTTCAGAAACACTTATATTTAATAATTTAATATGGTGGTTCGCATTTGGGTGCAACAAAGGGAATTATTGGTAATTGCAAATTTTAAAGAGGCAGGATGAAGCCTAGCAAAGTCGGGGGACCATGAGACAAAATCTGGAAGGTCGCCAAAGGTTTTTTTTTTTTTTTGTTCAGCAAGACCCGAGGCCTGTTTTTAGAATGAGGAGCGATGACTTTCTGGTGCCTTGTAAAGATATCAACTCCTGAAACCTTCCAAGGTGGCAATACCCATTGGGGGCCAGGGCAGGGGTGCTCCTGTTGGACAGGAAGAGAAAGAGAGTGGGTCCTCTGGGAAGGGGATGTTCAGCCTCAGAGTCATAGAAATTCTATGCCTTGAGACTTAGGAAAGGCACACAACCGAGGTGCAGGACCCCAGGTAAGTCTGACCTTCCAGGCTTTCAGGCTGTGGGGCTCTTTGGGAAACAACAGTAGCTTTGCATAAGATACCACGCCTGAATTCTAAGTCCAGCTGCCATTGTCTGACATCCTTGATCTCTTTGTCTATTAAAACAGGCTAGTGGGGGAACAGCAGATGGCATAATGGTTGCATCACTAGACTCTCGCATAGTCAACCGCAGTTCGAGTCCTGGAACTGGTGGCATAAACTCACGCCAGGCATGTGTGCATGCGTGCCCAGGATCCCAAAAAGAGAATGGAGGAGAAAGGATTGCAGCATGGCCATCCCCTCGGGGGCGATGATTTCTCGCTTTCTGTCTCTCTGTCTTTCTGGTGATTGCATGTGCCCTATAGCAAAAATCTCTCTAAAAATAAGCAACCAAACAAAAGATGGGCTAGTAAACTGCCTACCTCAGATCTGACACGAAGATTAAATGAAATAGTGCATTTAAAATGCTTTCAGAGCTGCTTAATTATGACAGAAGCTAAGAAAGTTATCACCTACTACTAATTTTACAGTCTCTCTAAAGGAAAGTAACGTGATTATCTCCAACTTATAGATGAGGAACTGAGGCACAGAGATGTCAAACTTACCTGAGGTTACCCAGTGAGTTACTGATAATGTTGGGATTTGAACCCAAACAGCCTGGCTTTGGAGACGGGACTGTCTCAGGAGGAGCTAAAACTACAGCAAGCTAGAGTGGACTCTGAAGCAAGTCTACGATCTCTTTCACCTGGTTGAGGGAGACATCTAAAATCTGCCTACTGCCTCCTAGGTTTGTTCTCCAGTGGAGGTGCTATCAGGTCCTTTGTTCTTAACAAGTGTCACAGCTGTGCTGACTAGTCAGAGGACCTGCTCTCCCGGCTTTGGTGGCCTGGTGGTCAGAAGACCCACATTCTAGATGACCTTGGGCAATTCATGTTTCTTCTCTGAGGCTTGATTTCTCTCCAAGACTCTTCACAATCTGACAGTCTCTTCCACACCTTTTCTCACTGTCCCTTAAACCCTTTATTCCTTATTCCAAATGCATTCTGTGTTGCTTACCAAATATCCATGCACCTGTGCCCCTACATTTCCTAGCATTCCTTGTAGTTAGTTTGGGACCATATGTATTGCGCTGATCAATAGGCTTTGGGCAGTGACATGTGAGACTTGTAGGTTGAGGCAGTTAAGAGTTGGTATAGGAGCCAGCAGGTGGCATGGTAGTTTAGGCATTGTACTCCCACATGGCTGACTGTGGCTTGAGTCCTGGACCTGGCAGCTTGCTTTCTCACTTTCCCTCTTTTTCGCTGTCTATCTCTCTCTAGAGAGCACACATACTCTATAGCAAGTTAAAAATAATAATAATAATGATTAAAACAAAGAAAAAGAGTTGGTGTATTCCTCCTTTCTATCCTTGCAAAAAACCTCAGAGGCCATGCCACATTTCAGACAGAACTAGGCTGCCAGGACTAAGAAATAAAGCATTTCTGTATGGAGCCACTGAAATTTGGGGATTTCTGCTATTGTACCATCTCTAAGCTTTCTTTCTTTTTTTTTTAATAATTTTTTTATTTTATTTTATCTATTCATTCATTTATTTTTTAATTTGACCAGAGAGAGACAGAGGGTGAGAGTGAGAGAAAGGAAGCGAGCAAGCAAGACACCAGATTCAGAACTCAAACCCTGGTTGGCCATGTGGGAGTGTCCTGCGCCTTAACCACCATGCCACCTGCTAGTCCCCTGAGCTTTCTTAACTATTATACATTCTGTGTCCTTGAGATAACTTCCATGCGTTCTCTAGGCAGCTCAGTTCATCCTTGCCTCTGAGCCATTGCACATGCTGTTTCCTGAATGCCCTTCTGCCCCTCCTCCTGCTGGACTTCTTACCCCTTCAGGCCCAGCTCCCTCCTATTCTGTGCCAGCTTCTCTGACTGACCTAACAGTTCTCACGCTCTTCACTGGATCACCTCAGGAGGACATTCCTGCCTCTAGTTCATGCATAACCCTCACTGTCACTCTCTGACATATGCCTGACTCCCTAGCATTTTTTGAGGTCCTTAAGTCCAGGCCCAATGTCCTCTCTCTCTTTATATCCTGAAGGTTTTATCAGTACGGGGTACAGACCAAGTGCTCGGTTAATGTCCATTGCATGAATAAATGAGTGCGTGAACAACTGGCACTGGGATCCTTTGTTGTTTTGTTCTCCGAGTCCTGCTTGCTTCTCTTATTCTGCTCTCCTACATTCATAGCCAAACATGGGGGGGTCCCTCTGGAGCATGACATAATGATCATTCTCCCGCTCTTCAACCGATTTATCCTGTGGCTTTGGGAAAAATCACTCCTTTCAGGCCTATTTTTCTCCCTGAAATGTAAAAAAGTAGCTTACCTCAGGGAGCTACTTGGCTGGGTGCTCATCCAGGGTATGTGGTCTCTTAAACGTGGGGTGAGAAATGGATTGGGTTGAGAGAGTCCGCTCTTCTCTAGCAGGGTGAGCTGGGTGGTCTGGTACCTTCTCAGCACTGGGCCTTTGTTGTCTCATCTTGCAAGTGCAGGAGCTGCACTCGGCAATCTGCAGCATTACTGGAGAAGTCCCCATGGCTCTCAGTCTACAGCTGGGCCATATCTAAACTTGGCTAGGCCCAATGTCCTCTCTCTCTTTATATCCTGAAGGTTTTATCAGTACGGGGTACAGACCAAGTGCTCGGTTAATGTCCATTGCATGAATAAATGAGTGCGTGAACAACTGGCACTGGGATCCTTTGTTGTTTTGTTCTCCGAGTCCTGCTTGCTTCTCTTATTCTGCTCTCCTACATTCATAGCCAAACATGGGGGGGTCCCTCTGGAGCATGACATAATGATCATTCTCCCGCTCTTCAACCGATTTATCCTGTGGCTTTGGGAAAATCACTCCTTTCAGGCCTATTTTTCTCCCTGAAATGTAAAAAAGTAGCTTACCTCAGGGAGCTACTTGGATGGGTGCTCATCCAGGGTATGTGGTCTCTTAAACGTGGGGTGAGAAATGGATTGGGTTGAGAGAGTCCGCTCTTCTCTAGCAGGGTGAGCTGGGTGGTCTGGTACCTTCTCAGCACTGGGCCTTTGTTGTCTCATCTTGCAAGTGCAGGAGCTGCACTCGGCAATCTGCAGCATTACTGGAGAAGTCCCCATGGCTCTCAGTCTACAGCTGGGCCATATCTAAACTTGGCTTTATTGGGAAACCCACGCACCTTACTGGAAAACATATAGCTCTTGTCTGTTACCTAGAAATCAGGGCCACGCTGTGAGCAGAGAATGGGAGCCGTGGCACTGAGAGTCAGTGCTCAGATGCATGAGCTGGGGAGCCCCTTGTTAGGATTCTCACCTGCTATGCTTCATCCAGTGGAGTTCACCAGCAAGTGAAAAAGAAACAACAAAAAGCATCTACCCCAACCCCTGAAGTTATACAAGCTTTGCATTTCACTGGAGACAGCCAACACATCTACGCAAATATCAATACTCTAGACAGTGTTAACATGAAGTAAGAAAATGATCACTCATGATGCTAGCTGATTTCTATTCATGTTTTTCCATGAACAAATGCACACTTCTTTTTTCCAGAGTTCCAGATTGCTGTCTTTTTCTTAACTTTTCAAAGAAAGCTTAAGTACACTGAATGTAACCAGAGCTGAATATTTTCCTTTGTCAGCTCATACTTGAATCTATATTTTAACATGTTCCCATTATATTTCAAAGAGCAGACATGATTGCTCTTAGGAAAAAAAAAAAAAAGTAAGACCAAAGGCAGGGTATTGTCTATTATCCCATCCTCCACCCAGAAATACTCTCATCAGAGCTAGCCAGGTATCATTTATTAAATCCTGAATGATGAACCATAAGCTCCTTTATTTTATACCAAAAGCGACTAGTAAGTGGACGCAAATTGATTTTGGAGAGGATGCTAAGTGATAATCCTTTCCAGGTTTCCAGTAAAGAAAATATACCTATTTGAGAGAATTTTCAACTTGGGTTTGAACTCACTGATGCCTTTTTAGAGTCCAAGTGGAAACTATGGAGCTTTTGTGTGCCTGTCAGATGTCTTTGCTTAATGCTGAGGGAGGAATGATAAATATGCAGAACGCTTTGATGTTAATACCAGACGGGCCTCCAAAGGAGCTGAGGAGAAGGCAGTTGACACTGCGGTTTTCATCCCTCGGCAGGGATGGAACGGATGCTTGAAAATAAATGGCACCTGTGGAGAAAGTGCACCGTTCCTGATTATGTCATCGGAGCCCGTGTCCTCAGCTAAAGGACCCTGTGCTCAAAGCTCTGCCTGGCAGGAGAATGTGAATGCGGGTAGGGGATAAAAGACAGTGATTCACTTTGTTTGGTTCTGTTTGTCAGGGAGTCTTTCTAATGAGACCAGGCAATGGTCACTAAAAGATACACATGAAATGTAGACTAATCTTCTTCAGCAGGGATATGAAAGGAGAAAGTACTATAGAAATTAATAGATAATGTCACTTGGCTCAGCCACCCTCCCCATGGGGCCTCAGTTTCCCCATCTGTAAAGTGAGGGGGTTGGGCTAGCTGATCTTTCGTATGTTATTCTTTGACATTTCTTTCCTTTCTTTTGGGGGTGGGGTAGGGAGAGGTCTTTGCCATAGAGTGCGTGTGCTTGCTGGAAAAACGAGAGACTGAGAGACAGAAAGCAAGAACTCACCCACAAGGGGGATGGCCATGCCGCAATCCTTCTCCTCCATTCTCCTCTCAGGATCTTGGACACGCACGCACACACACCTGGCGTGAGTTTAAGCCACCGGGTCCCAGACTTGAACTGCAGTTGACTACATGGGAGTCCAGTGACATAGCGATTATGCCAACTGCTGGTCCCTTCTTTGACATTTCCTAAGAAGGTGAAGTTGCCACTCTGTTTTTCACATTGAGGATGGGCAGCATATGTCAGATCAGGACTGACCTGTTTGGAGGTATCTGGCTTAGCCCCTTCCTGTCAAGGCCAATCTTTTTGGTGTGGTTGGTGAGGAGAAAAGTCAGGGGGTGGGTGCCTGAAGACCCCTGCAGAGGCTGTCTTTCTCTGTGGGGGACTCTAGGGTGCTCTCCATTATCTGGGGGAAGCGCTTCAGCTCTGGGAAGAGAGAATAGTTTGGGGAAAGAAAATAGCCTAGAAGTTGTGAGACCAGCTCTATCCCCCCCAACCAAACCTGTCCTACGCCCTCAACAAGACACCCAAGGCAGCACTTCCACCCAGTCCTGCTAAGTAATAATACCTTTGAGAGGTGTAGGCACTTCTGCCTAGATGCTTCCTCCATTAAAATATAAAATAAAATTTTTGTTTTATGACTGCATTGGTCTAAAGATGAATATAATCCTGACTGGACTCATTATTATACATCTATTATTATTATATTCATTTTTTTCTGGTTTTAAGAGAAATAAAAATATTTTTGTGAGCTCTAAAAAAGGTGTCATGGGGTCCAGCATGTGGCATGGAAGTTAGGCGGATGGATCCCACATGGCCGACTGCATGAGTTCCAGACCCAATGACTTGAAACACATGCTGGGCACATGTGTATGTATGACAGCTTGAACTCCTGAGATGTTGGTGGAGGAGAAGGGATTGTCCAGTGGCCATATCCCCAGGGAGTGGTTTCTCACTTTCCCTGCCCCTCTCTGGTGAGTATGCATCCTATGGCAGACTAAAAAAATAAAATATCATGGGCCCTATGCCTAATGAATGCCTCTAACCTGCTCACTTAACTCCCTAAGAAGCTATCCTCTTCAGAAGCTGTATATTCTCCCTTTCGATTTGCATTCTTAGTGACTAAAACTTTCTAAGTACTGGCCAGAGGGGCTGAAGTAAATGAGACCTGTTTAGGCTGCAAATTGTGTTTTATATGAACTTGGCTGAAAAGGAAAGTTGGGCCATCCTGCCTGGCATCCTAGTGCAGCCAGCCCTCTGCAGGCAGCCTGGTGCAATGGCATAGTGTATGTTTTGGGATCAGAAAGACTTGGACTCTCATCTTGCCCATCCCCCTTTTTGTCTGAATGACCTGAGGCAAGTTACTTGTTCTCGGCTTCAGTTTTTTAATCTGTAAAATGGGACTAATACCCTCTGGACCAAGGATCTTCTAAAACAGAGCCTTTGACAAGTGGGGGCTATGTTTGAAAGTCACATGTAATAATGACTACAGGATTGTATGTTCCAGAAAGCCTCGATAGCCTTTGTTTCTAGGGTCTCATAAGTGCATTCACATTTGGCAGACCACGAGGTCTAATTCTTGCTTCAAGAATTACCGGCCCAGTAACAGACCCGCTGGGGTTGACACAAAAGATGACAAGGAGATTTTTGCTTTTCTTCCTCCAATAAGAGATTTTTTCCAGGCAGATCAACTGGAAATGGTTGTGTGGGGAATAGAAGCTCTGGGGGCCTTTGCAGAATTCTTTCTGTTAGTTCACTAGCAACAAACTTTTCGTTAGTTGGCCAATCTTAGCCCTATGTGTGTGACTCAGCCCTGAATCAAACTAACTAGGGGTTCTGAAGGCTCCTGTAATTTCGTGTTGAAACAATGTCTTAAATTAATATTTTCTTTAGTTCAAAAGGCGGCTTTGCCTTTGGCTGAGTGTTTCTACTGCAGGAAACTGAGGAGTGACCCTGGGCAGCAGGCCCCGTGACGTGGGGACAAAAGCCCCACGTACACATCAATAACTAAAAAATATCTCACCCGGCGGCATTAGTCCACCAAAAATGTTTTACACCAGTTGTGCACAAAAATCAATTCTGAAGTACAGTATATCACAGCCTAGAAATTACATGTGTCCAGTCAAAAAAGTGAGGGGAAAAGATCAGAGGTGAGGCCAAGGAAAGTTTTCACTGAAAGAAGTAGCTGCAGACACAACCCGAAACCTCGCACCTCAGAGCTGACGCCAGCAACCAGGGCCACAGCACATTCTTCCTGGTGACAAACTCCTGTCTGCACCTCTGCCTCAGGATTAAGGTGAGAAACAACAGAATGGAAAGGTCAAGGCAGACTGCCGCGGGGGCTTGGACCTGGTGCACCTTGATGCATTCTACACAGACACCCTGCACAGGGTTGTTATCAGAGCTGCTTAGCCTGGCCCACCTTTGGCGTCTGCCCTTGACTCTTAGATCACACAAGAAAGGCAACTTATCCTCTTATCTCCACCCCTGAGCCTTTCTGATCAGCGTGTCCAGTTTCTAACTGGGATACAGCACAGGGTTACAGATAGATGTTCCCCATTTGGAAAGCCACTAGTGGTAGATGGAGTTAAGCTTAGAAAGTGCTTGACACAAGCCCTAAAGGTAGCTCCATTGCTTAGGAAATAATGTGGGACCTCCTCATGCGGTTTTCCAAGGAGCAGCTACCCCCAACTCTACTATCGTACTCAGGAGTGCTGCTCTGGTGGCTCCCCAGTGTCCCCTTGTGCCCTTCTCCTCCAGCTCCAGCAACACCAAGCTTCATGATTTGGGCCCAACATTGTCTTATCATCACCTTCCACCTCTAGACCATTCCCCCTCAGCCCCAGGCAATGGCATAGTCACTCCTGGTAGATAAAAGAGGAAGTCCTGGCTCAGAGGCTGAATGCGTGCCTCCCTGCACCACTCAGTGGTTCCCCCCCAGCCCCAGGCAATGGCATCACTCCTGGTAGATAAAAGAGGAAGTCCTGGCTCAGAGGCTGAATGCGTGCCTCCCTGCACCACTCAGTTCTACAGTCTGAATGGATCGTGGAGGTTGTCTAGCCTGACCAACTCAGGGGGAAAACAGCAAGGCAGTGGCTGTTTAGGGTCATAGAAGTCTAGGGCTAAACTTGTGCATCCTGCATCCTCTGCAGGGTGAGGTTAGGCATGTTGGGACAGAAGAGATTAGAATAAAGATTTTTGAAGGAAGCAAGAGATTTTGTAGTTGGTACCTTGCAGTCTGTTATGAACATTAAGTGCGGCAATGTGCATACCTGACTTGCAGTTAGGTGTTAGCCTGTCCCCTGATAGAAAGTGGTGGGTTACAACTACATTGACTGTTTGGCTGCAGACCTAGAACTCTTACTTGTTGCCTGTTTCTCCTCTGGTACAAAATCACATTTGAACTCTGGGTGTAAATGAGACACTGCAGAACTCTTACCTGTTGCCTGTTTGTCCTCTGGTACAAAATTACATTTGAACTCTGGGTGTAAATGAGACACTGATCCATTTAAAAACAAAACGTATGTGTAGAAGAGGCAGCAAAGATTGGGGAGCTGCAAAGGAAAGAGAGCTCAGAGCCCAGGCCATGACATAGGGTCACTTTGGTGATCTAGTGTGCATCCCTAGGACATCAGTTCCACAGAAGCAAAAGGCTCTAAAGACATGCTGACTCTGTACCTCCTGCAGAGCAGAAGTTATGCATCCCTAGGACTTCAGTTCCACAGAAGCAAAAGGCTCTAAGGACCTGCTGACTCTGTACCTCCTGCAGAGCAGAAGTCACCTGGGGAGAGGGCCATTCTCTTTCACCTATCAGAAACTGAAAACCTCATTCCAAAGAGCACCACCTCCATCCATCCCCTTGTGCTCGTGGTGTCTGCTAGATCCCCTCGCAACTGCTTACTGACAGCGCTCAGACCTAGAACAGCTTGAAAATCCTTAATTGATTAAATAAATGACTGATTAAAGAATAAAATCTAAGCTAAAACAGGTTGACAAAGTAAAATTATGACTCTGTCATGTAATCATATAGGAAGATTAATGCATTAACATTCATGGAGCCCCCAGGGCCTCAGAAATGGGCAAGCCAGAGATGCCACCAAGCTCTCACTTAAAGACTATGCAATCTGAATTCCGGCGATCCCCCTTAAAACACGAAACCAAGTCATTTATTCATTTTTTTAACTCATTTTTATTGAGGGTCTCTTCTGATCAGGCACTTTTCTGCACATGCAGAATATGTTAGTGACTAAAACACAAAATTTTAACTCCTGATAGTTTCCATTCTGGCTGGAAGAGAAAGAACATAAATAATAGACGTGACAAGTTAGTAAATTACAGTGTATGTTGGAAGGATCATTTTAATAGGGAATAAAAAGACCAACATAAAGGGATAGGGAGTATGTGTGGAGTGGAGTTTACTGAAATTTAAACAGGTGGACTGAGTAGACTACACTGAAAAGAGAAATTAGAATAAAGATTTTCGAAGGAAGTGAGACTTTGTGGTATGTGACCTTACAGGTATGTTATGAAGATTAAATGAGGCAATGTACATACTTGGCATACAGCAGGTGTTTAGCAAATAGCAGCTAATGTGGAAATTATTGTTGTCACTATATCATCATCATTGTCATCATCACCATCTACATTGTCATCATCAATGTTGATATCATCTTCTTCATTATCCTTGTTATCACCATCAACATTATTATTAATTTTCATGCTTTTGTCTATAATATCTTCTTGTTCTCCTCTTATTTTGCCTCCCCCTTGGGAGGGCTAGTGATGGAGGAAGTGTTGGAGCCAATGAACTCACAGCTGTCACTATCACAGTCAATACCTCCCAGGAAGACCTTTCTGGAACTTCCGTCCAAGGGGGGTTCTGCTGCTCCAGGATGGAGGAAATTGTCAAGATCTGTGGAGGGTTTGAGATTTTATCCTATTTCTAAGTTGATGAGTCAGTCTGCCACAGTTCTATGGATGCTGGCAGAGAAGAATTGTCCTTTTTCTTTTCAGTGTCAGAGAGAAAGGACAATTTATGACTCAGAGCAATAATGGTTGCTAGAGTATGAACATTGACACCAGCTTTCTAAGCCCTGATTCCCACAGGGCAATGTGTTGTGGGCCAGGTGATTTCCTGCATAGGCAATGGGTTGAATCATAAGAGAAGAACAAAGTTTAGAAAAACTGGAGCTTTTACAGGTCAGTAGGGTCTCGAAGAACAGATTGTATTTTACAGAACCCCAGAGTTGATCTAGATTCTAATCCTAATTCTACCTCTGTGGCCTTGGACAAGTCATTCTACTTTTAGCTGCCCTGAGGCTTACTCTCCTCTTGTAAAAAGAAGATGTGAAATTAGGCTTACAGGCCCATGTAAGGGTCAGTGTTTAATTGGTTCCTGTGTTTAGCAAGTAGAGGATCTATACATGGCATTAAAAAAAAAATCATAGCAAGAGTTTTTCAGTCCAGTCCTAGGAAGCAGGCTCTCAGATGGAATTTTACTGAGAGTGTTCTTGAGAGCAACACCTGTGAGGTATTGGAGGATTGGAGGATGCAGAATCAGGAGTGGGGAAGAACTGAACTATGGTCCAAGAGCAAGTGTCCTCAGTCCTCAACAGTGAGCTCTGGAGCTGGGGTAGCCTTCAGAGTTGTCTCAGTTGAGGCAAATGGGCTGGGTGTTGTGCCACCTTATCAGCTAGTCACTGGATAGGGATTGCCCCTGGGGAGGTGACAGAACCCTGGCAAGCCAGCTCCCATGGCAGAGAGCACATCCAGGACAGGGCTTGACTGGGGACTATCAGCAGCCAATATTCCCAGAAGCTAGGGAATATGTGTTGGTCCTGAAAGATGATCCTGGTGGTATACCATGGTGTCCACTACAGCCTGCAGAACCAGTGGGACAGGAAGAGTCATTTAACATGAAATCTATTTTTCTTGGTCTTCTGAGACCTGGGCCAGACTGAAATTCAGATGAGCCTTCACCAACAGAAACAGGAACCTTTGCTCTGCCTCTGAAGACCTGGCTGTGGGCTGACTCTGCCTCATTCTGCACTTGCCCTGAATGCCTCTCAGTTGGCCTGTGCTCTTGAAGACAGTCAGTCTCTTTCCTCCTGCCTAGCTTTATTTTTACTTATGAACTTTTTCTTTTCTTGAGAGTATCAAACACAGTCAAGTATCAAACAGCCAAGTGCTACTTCTCAAAGAAAATGAGAGAATCCAGGAGAGCCTTAGAAATCACATTAGCTCAATTGCGGGCCCCATTTGCAGGACCAGGGTTGGTGGGGGTTATCAATCTCATCTTGGTGGTCAAAGCAAAGGTTGTACAGTGATCTGAAGAATTAAGATAGGGTTCACAGACAGCCTGGGCTAAGCCCAAATTCTACTTGTTTCATCTTCCAAGGCTACTCCCTATGGGTTTACAGCCTCCTTCCCCATTACTCTCTCTGCCTCTAGCATTTAGAAATTTGCACTCTTTTCTTCCTATCTAACTAAATAGGGGCTTAGGGCAAGCCTGAGCTTCAGATGCCTAATGACATCACCCTTCAAGGGCCTTTTTCTTCAGGAGGGTAGAGTTTATCAACTGCTATTAATCATTAAGCAAAAGCTCCATATCTTCCTGGAGATACTCTATAGCTTCTAGTGCCACTCAAGGCAAAATAAATAAATAAATAAAGTGGAGACTTTTTAAACATGAAAATGAGCCATTGTTAGCTCTGATTTTATGAGTGCCCAAGTATAAGGTATTTTTGGTTTGTAGTCAGGCTGAATTAGGATGCTTTGCATAGTTCCTTCTTCCTAGTGCCATTGGATTAATATTTAGCAATTTGTACAAAGGTGAAAACTGTCAATTAAGGACAGTTTTTAAATAGGGAAATAATACTGGCATCTACCCAAGAGGAACTAAATTCCCCAAGCACAACTTTTTATTGTTCTTTACTGAAATTCTCTTGAGAATTAACAATGTCTCTGAAACAGACTTTTCTCCCATGTAAACCTTCCTCAAATGCTTTGATACATACCTCCAATTACGGTTCTAAATGCAGAGATGGGTGTTGCTCCATTTTTACTTTCCATGCTATGTCTCGATAATAATTAATTAATGAAACTGGCAGCTAAACTCTTGGACTTCTAAAACAATGCTCAGTGTGCATATAGATATTCCGTTTCAAGAATGTTCCTAGTACGGTTCTGGTAGTAGGAAATACTGGAGACAACTGAGATGCCCAGTGCCAGAGACTTTGTTGAATAATTGACGCAGATATATTCCTTAAATTATGCCGCCATGAAAATGGTATTGCAGAACTATACCCCATGGCATGTAAAATGTCTGCAAGGTAAGCTGTAATATGTACAATGTACCCAGTGTGAACTTTGTAAACACAAGGGGGCCTTCAAACAATTCATGAAAAATGCATTTTATGAAAAAAAAATGCATGAATACCACCAAATTTTTTGCACCAAAATAAACTTATACTTTAATCCTATTTTTCCATTATTATCATTATTTTAAAAAAATTTTACCACTGGGTGCTTTTGCTCACCAGAGACACACACATATAGAGAGAGAGAGAATGTGAGAGAGAAAGTGAGAAAGTATCTTCCACAGGAAACAGCCATGCTGCAATCACTTCTCTTCCATCTCTCCTTCTTTTTCAGATTTTGGGCAGGCACACACATGTGCCTGGCATGTTTCTCATGCCGCCGGATCTGGAATTCAAATCACTTGGTCAGCCATGTGGGATCCAGCCACCTTAACCAGCACACCACAGGCTGGCACTCCATGAACTTTCTAGTCCCCTCACATATTAGACATGTGACTGACCACATCACAGTTGTTTTTCCTTAACAACGAGATTACTGGAGAGCTCCATTTTCCTTTTTGCTCATCTTTTTGTTCTAAATTTTTTCTTCAGCTAGCATGTATAGTTTAGGCAATTAGCAAAAGAAAACAGGTGCAGAGAAGACAGTCTCCTTCC
>NW_006159577.1:3652027-3679893 GCF_000334495.1 Tupaia belangeri chinensis | reverse complement strand
GTGGGCTTTGACATGCGTAGCGACCAGTTTTTCACATTCAGTAGCCCCAGCTCCTTGCCATGCACCCTACCTCCCGTGAGGCACACAGCTAGCATGTGGGGAGACTATGTTTGCATGTCTTGCATGGAAGTGTGGCCAAAGCAAAAACATTGTAGACCTATTCCTACCTTCCAAGTGAAAGCCAAAGATAGTGTCTTGCCCTCTTAAAACTTCTACTTTCTGTCATCTCTGAGTTCAGGGCCCTTCTGGAGCACTCCATGATTCTGAGCAGTCAGGATATCTCCCAGGGTCTTCCAGAGAGGCCATCCTGGTGCCTTTGCCCCACAGGCTATGCTGCCCCAACCTGTGCTGTTGTAATCCTCATGAGGCCTGAGTGGGGCACAGGACAGGACTTGCAGACCCGGCTGGGTTCCCTGGCTCTCTAACATTCACAAGGACCCAGGTGCTAAGCCCTGGGCAGGCAGGAATCCTCCTGGAGTGGACACATGTGCCTTAGCTTCAGGGCACAGTGTGGGACGAGGACCAGCAAGGACTGGCAGAGGCGATGACAGTGCAGACTATCTGTAGATCTTGCTGTGGCTAAGGTTGTGTGGTTTGCAATTAGACAGGAGCTCTGGAGGAGGGGAGATCATTTCCTTCAGCAGGTTATCATTTGGGCAAAATCAAGGGCTTGTCAGGCTCTGTGCAGGCACTGCCTGCTCACTACCGGCCCCCACCTGCTCCTGCCCAGACAGCATAGCACTCAGTGCAGCACAAATTCAGGCTGCTGGCTGCCCCAGGGGACCTCCTGCTGTTGATTCTCTTTAAGCAAACAACATTGTCCAAGGGTTCTCTCCTGGAGATATTTTCTCCACCCACAACCTTCCCTACTCCATGAGTCAAAGGCTGCTTGTCCCTCCCTCCAATCCCTTATTATAATGTGCAATTATGCATTTATTTGTGTAACTATTGGTCTCTATTTTGGGACAAGCTTTTGTTCATACTTGTCTCCTCTGGCACGTAGTAGGCTCTCAATTATGAGACAAATGAAGGAAGCATGACTGATCAACACAAGGTGGTCATCAGTGACCTTCTACCCCTAAGCTTAGCACCCCCTCTCCTGGACATGACTCCAGGTTCACCAAATCATGAGCTATGTGACTGGGCAAGTTAAATAACTGTCCTGAGACTGCTTTCCCATCTGTTCAATGTGGATGCAAATAGTACTTTTATCACAGGGTTTTAGTGAAGACTAAGTGAGGCAGATGATGCCTACAAAGTGCCTGACATGGAGAAAGCACACAGTGAGTGTCTGTTTTATTCTTCTTTTGAGCCCCTTCCAGCCAGAGTTGGAGGTCACTTTTGGTTATTAAAATCGCTGATATCATCATGGATCTGGACCTGTCTAACTACCTGTGTGTCACTTTGTTCTCCCCATTCAGTGTCCCCGGGTTTGGAGGGAGGGCAGAGGAGAAGAAAATTGGCATCCTTGCTGTAAGAGTCTCTGCAGTTGCAGAGGGAGAATCCAATTTGCTGGATATCACCTGGAACCTAACTGAACACTACTGCGGAGTTCTTGGCACTGTGTCTGAGACATGAATGAACACAAGCAGCCCATCAGGGAGTGGAACTACTTCCATAAACTGCATCTTGTTGGACCCCAGATATTGCAGGAAATGTGGCAGTGCGCTACCCCCTCCGGTCTCCCAGGCCAGGCTCCATGCAGGGCTGACTGCTGTAGTTCAAGAGAGATCCAGATGGGTTTTTCAATGTGGACATTATCATAGGGTAGAGCTTCTAAGAGGAAAATCAGACCTTGGAGAAACTTGATTCAGACACAGGGACACAGGGATACAAAGACTAGCTTCTCCAGTCCATTAACAATTGGATGCATTTAAGAATCTGTATCTAACTTCTGAATTCTAAAGGGCTCAAAGAGGAAAAACACCTGCCTCCCAGTTACACCACTGCTAAGTGGCAGAAGCAGGGCTTCCAGCAGGTCTAAGTGATTCTAAAACTGTCCACTTGCGCAATCAATATTTCCACGTCATATTCACCTGGATATCAGTTTTAATGTCTTTTAACTCTACGGAGGGTGTACTTGCTCATACAATATTCAATGACCAGATGATTTCAATACCAGGTCCTGGTAGAGGTGCCCCAAATACAAAGATGAATGAAACTGAATCCCCAAGGTATCATCATGATTTACTAGAACAACCTGTATTTAAGCAAAATATAATGTCACTTAGAGGTTCCCACAATTCTATGTGCCGTATCTCTAGTGATGCTCTGTGCAAGCAGCTAGAGATACAGTATGATCAAAAACCAAGACAGACATGATGCCTGTATCCACTTAGGGTGGGCAGACACACTAAATATGCATACAAGTCAACGAGGTATTTGGGTGACTGCCCATCTCAGGCCCTACTTGTAGAGATCTCCTACTGCCTACAACAGAGGTTTGAGGACTGTTCTACTTGAACCATAACTGTGAGATAAATGAGCACATTGGCTATAATTATTGTGGTGAACTGTTCTAATATCTAATAGTAACAAGTCAATGGGTTAATTATCGCATTGGGGGAATATGTCCTAGTCAGGGAGATGGGAGGAGCTGCCCCTATGGAGTAGATATTGAGCTAAAGTCTGGAGGCTAAGTAGTATGTAACTAGGCAAAGGGGGGAGAGCAGAGCACTACAGGTAGGGGGGTGGGCTGTGGAAAGGTCCTAGAGCAGAAGTGAATGTGAGAAACTGTGAGAAAGCTAGGAGAGAGAAATGAGGAGGCAGAATATTCATGTAGGGGAGTGGGGGGCTTTTTTTGCTTGTTTGTTTTTAGACATGTTCTCACTATACTGAAGTCCTCCTGCCTCAGCCTCCCAAGTAGCTGGGACTATAGGTGTGTGCCACCCACTCAGCTCCCATGTGGCCTTGGCCTCTGAAGTAGTAGTGTCTACCCCTGCATGCCACTGTGGCCTAGTTGTGTAGTTTTCTCTTTAGAATCCTCAGAAGAATAGAAGGCCATTTAAGGATTTTAAGCCAGGCAGTGATGTGATATAATAACTATTTCCTAAAGATTGCTCTGACTGCAGAGTGGGCTCCAGACTGGGGAGAGGCAGGACAGAAGTGGGCAAACCAACTGGAAACTGTTTCCATGTTCCTGATGAGTAGAAATGGAGGCCTAGAGAAAGTGAGGGCCAGATAGGTGTAGAAAAGACAGCAGATTAGAGAAATATTTAGGAAGAAGGGTAAAGAGGACTTGATGAAAGATTAGATTTAATAAGTCAGGAGTAAGGACATGATTCAGCCATTTCTGATCTCAGGGCTCAGTGAATTCTGGTTCCAGCCAAGAGGGGTGGAAGATGATGAAGTTAGAAAGGAAAAGACTATGGGTCCTGCTTTGGATGTGTTGAGTTTGAGCGGGTTTTAAGACATCTGGAGGAAACATGGAGTTGAATACTGGAAGAACTGAAGTCTGGAAGAAAAGAGTTGGGAGGAGAGTGTTTGGGAAACACTTTCTTAGAATGGCTTATCACTGCCCCGGATGCATGAGGTTACCTGGAAGTGTATGATGTGACAAGAGGTAAGGATCAAGGAGAGAGCCCCGAAAGACCCTGACATTAAGGAAAGGATAAATTTATAAGGGGGCATGGAACAGAGAGACCAGAGGTAGAAACCATAGAGGCAAGACAAGGGCGATCAAAGAAGGAAGTAATCAGCATAGAGGGAAAATGATAACTGAAGAACTTCCTTTGAATAGAATAACCTGGAGGGTATTGGAGACCTTAATAAAAAGCACTTTGGATCACAAAACCTGAGGCTCAGAGAGGAAAGTGACTGATGCAAGTCATAAACTAAGAAAGAGTTGATGCAAGTCATAAACTGAGAAAGAGCTGAACCAAGACTTGAATTATGGTGTCCAATACTCTTTCTAACACCAAAAACGAGAATTTAGGTAGGGACCATCCAATGGTTTACCAAGATCTATTGGGTCAGTCTTTGTCAAGCTTTTCAGCACAAATACATACTGCCAAATCTCAGTGGCCTCCAAAAACAAAGGCTCATTTTTTGCATATATTATCTGTCAGCTCAGGGTCAGTTGAACTCTGGTCCCCGTGTCTGCTTGTTCAGGACTCTGGCAGAAGGGGCAACTGTATGTAGCACAAGTCTGTCCTGGGCAAGGGGAACAGTGCAGGGTGACAGAGACAGTGCCATTAGAACAAGGTATTTGGGTGACTGCACAATTTAACTTAAGGAATATCACAGAGCTAAATGTACAACTTGAAGATATAGAACTTCTAGAAGAAAATGCAGGAGAAAATTTTTGTGACTTTAGGTTACACAAATATTTCTTAAATAACAACATAAAATACATGATCTAATTGAAATAGAATCTCCAGTGTGATAGTATTAGGATGCAGTGATTAGCTTATGAGGGTGGAGCCCTCATGAATAGGATTAATGTTCTTTTCAAAATTTATTTTAATTTTTTTATTTAATTTTCTTTTATACACTCAATCACATTATTTAGCTTGCAAAGTGAATATTTCAACAGGTGAACATTTCTCCCTAGTCCAGTTGATAAAACTATAAAATATTTTCAACAGATAATACCACATTTCTTTGTCTCATCAACACTTTGCCTCCCTACTTTTCTTCTAAATGTCCTTCCTCAGACCCTACTCTTTCACACACACTATATCCAGTTTTTACATCCATATACTATGTTTCTTTATCTTTTAGTCAATCAGTTTCAGTCACAGGGTGCGGACACTCGGTATATATTAAGTGGGGACATACCATGTCTCTCCTTCATAGCCTGGCTTGCTTCACTCAGCAGTAAATCTTCCATATTTTCCACTTTTTGATGGATTAATGCTCTTATAAAAGCCCCAAAGAGCTATCTTGTCTCTTCCTCTTTTTCTCTTCTTTCTTTTCTTTCCTTTCCCTTTCTTTTCTTTTCTTCTTTCTTTCCTTTCCTTTTCTTTTCCTGTCTTTTCTTTTCTTCTTTCCTCTCTTCTCCTCTCTTCTTGTTTATCTTCTCCTCTCCTCTCCTTTCCTCTCCTTTCCTCTCATCCCCTCCTTTTCCCTCCCCTCTGTCCCCCTCTTCTCTTAAAATGTTTCCACAGATGTTGAAGTAAATTTTTTCTTTGAGATTCTGAACAGTGGTTTATTTCCTCCTAAGCTCTAATCCTGGAAGAGAATAGAAAATTTAGATTTCAAAAAAACTAGAAGGTCTCCATCAATCTATTGGAGCATGCCACTCCAGTAGTTGACTTTTTGTCTTGGTGATCCCTTCTTCAAAAAAAATACAAAACAGAAATAAGAAGAGCATAGTTGCTACCTCGCCTCAGCTCACTGGAAGACTGGGGTGCAAAATCTTCACTCCTCTTTTTAGAGTCTTACTAGCAGAAGGCAGACCCACAGGGTTAACTGGCATCCAAGTGTCCTCATGAACAGTTCTGATGGGTTCACAAGTACTCTTCAAGCTGGATGCAGGATTGTGGCTAGCTCCTCCTACTCCACATTTTAGACAGCCAGAACAGCAAGACTGACTAACCTGTCCTCCTCTGTCAGAATGAGTGTCAGAATGTCACTGCAACATGACATAAGGACTACTACAAAAACATCTACCCAGAAACTGTCCATCCAGTTTGTAACAACCGATGTCAAAAATGACAGCAATAACAAAGTATGGCATCAGTTCTGCCTCATTGCCAATATCAAAACAATGATGTAACCTCAATTCAGTTCCTTTACTGCTTGTAGTTTTTACCTTTAAAATTTATTCAAAGATTGTAAGACCTCAGTGAACATATTCAGGGGTACCTGAAATATGTTCATTCAGGCAGCATACTGGCTACAGTCTTCATGTTCATACTCAAATAAAGTACTTTTGCTTTTATACACTTTGACTCCATTCTCCTCCTGGGATCTTGGGGACCCATGCACACACACCTGGTATGATTTTCAAGCCACCAAATCAGGGACTTGAACTATAGTCAGCCATGTGAGAATCCAGTGATGTAATCACCACGCCATCTTCCAGACACCTCGACCCCGTGTTTTTTCCTCTTCTTACAAGGACATTAGTTCCATTGTGTTAAGGCTCCATCCTCACGACCTCATTTAACCTTAATTATCCCTTTAAAGGTCCTGTCTCTAAACAGAGTCACATTGGCAGTTAGGGCTTCAGCATATTAATTTTGAGGGGACTAAATTCAACCTATCATGAAAAAAATTAACCCTAGACCAGCGGTCCTCAACTTCCAAAATCACCTGAAGGATTGCTGGGCCCAGCTTCCCAGAGTTTCTAATTCAAACACTCTAGGGTAGGCTTGGGCTTTTGCATTTCTGATAAACTCTCAGATGATGTTGATGCTGCTGGTCCAGATGCTGTACTTTGTAAACGACCTATGTAAATCTTTAAGATAACAATGAGCTGTGTAACAATAAACTTTGGACAGATAAAATACATATTTTAAAGAGTGCTTTTGAAAGAGAATGATGAAATGGTGAATTTTGCAAGTTGGCTTTATAAGGAATTCACATATTTTAAACATAAGGTAGAAAACAACATGCCTTGGGAAGTTTCAGGAAGGATATAGGCAGGCAAGTCCATGTAAGCATAACTCATCCTATTCAAACTCTAGTGCTTACATATTTTTAAAAGCTCCATTAGAGACATAGGGCTAAAGAAGCCTAAATCGAAGTGGAGGTAATCACTTCTTTGTTGGTTCCTAAATGATACCTTCATAAGCTCTATTTACAGGGCAAGGCATATTTAGTTCTGACATTGGATTCTTTGTCACAATTTATGTTGTTTGTCCTGAAATTTAAATCTTTTTGCAATTGGCTTTCAATGGCAAGGATATTGTATTCTTTTTAACTATATATATATTTACCTGTGTGACACAGTATGTCAGATAAAGAAACCATTTCTTTCAGGCCTTTAATCTCCTCCGAGAGCAAAAGTAGTATTTGCTGAAATAAAAGTACACCTTGGCAGAAATGTGATGCTAATCCTCTTAGTTTTAATGGTTTAGAAATGGTTGGAATAAGAAGGTAAACATTGTCATTGATTAATAGGAAGGAAGTCAATTGTCCATGTAGCCGCTGCTCTATGTCATACTGTACAATAGTGCTTTATTTTTGTAAACCTCCAAACAAGGTCTCTCTCCATTTTAATGTTCTTACTTGAAAAGTGATCTACTTGCACCATGCACTTTCTAAGTGTTTGATTCCATTACCCCAAAAAGCAAGCAGTGCTCATTCTGAATCGACTTCAAACAAATCCCACTGATAACTGGTGTCATATCAATGGCTTATCAGGTCTTTTTTTTTTATTGAAAATAGTCAGATATAGTGAGGTGCTTCACATTTAAAAGTCTTAAATCTTTGAAACCTCCAGGTCTAGATGGTTTTGATACTGGCTTATTAAACTTGCACTGGGAGAAAAAGCAGGAGTGGAGTGGGGGGTGGGTATGAGCTACAGAAAGGAAAGACCCAGAGGAGGAGAGGTGGAAGCTTTATTTAGCAGCTTGATTTAATGCTGCATTGAAAAGATTTTGTTTGCTGATAGCAGTTTCTGTCAGCGTTTCCCAGAGAGGACTTTAAAAATTGAGTCTTGAAGGCTTTCAAGCTTCTGGTGTCTAACTGCCTCTTGGGAATCTCTCACTATTTTTGCTGGGATCTTCAAATCTTTGGGTGCTGACAAACCCAGGGTTTGGAGCCTTTCAGTAATTTTCTGATCATTGTAGGGAACCAGAATATACCACTCCAAAATATACTTCTTTGGCATATTTCTGAAATAACTATTCAGAGCTTATGGATACAAGAAATAACTTCTTTTAAAGCTCATCTTTTAAAAATATTTATCTATTTATTTTTATTTGTTATTATTATTTTTAATGTTGATGAGGGAAGTAGAGAGAGACAAAGTGAGAGGGCAAGCTGCCAGGTCCAAGACTCAAACTATGGTCGGCCATGTGGGAGTCTAGCACCTTAACTACCATGTCACCTGGAGGCCCAAAAACCTCGTCTTTGTAATTTGTACCTATTTTCATCAGTAAAGCAAGTAGCAGATACAAGCAGGATTTCCTGATGCTACCTCCTTACTCTTCTAGGCACAGAAGGAAGAGAATTAAAGGTCTGACCCCTGATCCAGAAAGACAAAATTCTTTGGATTTTCTTCCTTCATTCTTTCATAGACTATTTCCAAATCTCTTCTGTCTGGTATAAGAATCTTCAGTCATTTGGCCCTTTTTTGAGTCTCATACTTTGAATGACTCATGAATAATTGCACATAATAAGACTAATATTTTCCTCTGTTAATCTGGTTGTCAGTTTATTTCATAGACTAAAGATCATTGAAATTTAAGAGGGAAAGAAGAAAATGTAAAACTTCTCTCCACTCACTTAAATTGAGCATTGGATAAAGAAGACATTTGACCTACTTTATCACTCCATTAGGAAAAGGGTCCAAAAAGAACTCTTTCCAATAGTTGAGACTCTACCAAGTACCAGATATAAGAAGATGACTTTCTCTTTGTTATTTCATCTTACCCTGCTCATCTTTCTGCCAAGTCAGTTTTGGCCCCTTTTTACAATTGATAAAGAGAGGTTCCATAGGGCAAAAAATTTTGTCATGGTATAAAATGGATCAGTGATTCTTAAAGTGTGGTACCCAATCAGCCTCATCAAAATTATCTGGGAACTCAGGCTCCACCTCAGCCTACTGAATCACAAACACTGGGGCTGAGGCCCAACCATCTGTGTTTAATAAGTAATCCAGGGACCAACAGTTAGCATAATGGCTATGTCGCTGGACTCCCACATAGTTGACTGCAGTTCGAGTCCCGGACCTGGCAGCTTAAACTCACGCCAGGCGCGTGTGCGTGCAGGCCCAAGATCCCGAGAGAAGAATGAAGGAGAAGAGATTGCACTGTGGCCATCCCCCCTGGGGGTGATTTCTCGCTTTCTGTCTCTCTGTCCCTCTCTGTCTGCCTGGCGAGCGCACGCGCCCTATAGCAAAAAAAATTCTCCAAAAAAAGAAAAAAAAAGTAATCCAGAGGATTCTAACACACTCTCAAATTTGCAAATGACCTGCTGCTCTTAGGCCATATGTGTGGAATCTGCCTGAATGACTTTAACAGTAAGAAGCATTACTTTTCACTAAGGATGATAGAAACATGGAATGTCATGAACTTTTGGCTCCTTTATTAATTTTCAGTGACCAAATTATTGGAAGGGGCAAGACAAGACTTTGAGGCCTTCACCTATCATCTGATGGTGAGGTCAGAGTCTCATCCTGCTAGAGTGGCCTGGGATTCTGTGTCGAGAGGCAGTCCTACTTGCCGGGGTTGAGAAGAGCACTGAAAAGCTGGATCTTTCCCTGCTTCTTCAACCCACATCATCAAATGCCTTCCTATTAGAGAATGGCCCTCTCATGGGTGAGTCCCAGAGTTATCACTTGTTCTAAGGATGATTCTGAGATACCAGGGTCCAAGGTGCCCTGGAAACAGCTGTATCTTCTAGCATATTTCTTAGTAATGACTTTCACCATAGTCTTATTTTGCCTGGAGCATGGCTTGGATAACAGTGGGTTAAGCTAAAGAAGGGCTGTGAAGAAGTTTAGCCCCCAACAAGTATGTGGGAGCTGAATCTCTTCATCTATAGCTCTCAGTGGGTCACCCAGCAGGCTCTCACTTAAATCTCATTGGCCACTTAGCATGTCAATCAAATCCTGAACAAGCAACTCAAGAGAAGCCCAGAGAGCATTGTACCCAGACCCAAACAGAAGCTTATGGTTCTTATGGTGCTCAAAGGAGGTCATTACTAAAGATAAAGAATGATGATGGCTAAGCAAGAATGCTGAATTTGGTATCCCCATTCTGTCCCACCCCAGCTCGGTAACCTTGAGCAAGTTACAATTTCCACATTGTCTTGTAATCACTGCGTATGCTGCACTCTGTACTGCACTGCCCTGCCCTACCCAATTTTGATGTGAGGATCAAGGGAGCTAACGTATGGGAACAATATTTGAGGGATGTGTAAATGCATTAGATCTTAGAGCAGCAATAAAGAACAGAGGTGCTGAGATTGACGTCCAGCGTCCAACTAGAGAGCAGGGAACTCAGCTCTGTTGGAGGTTTTACCAGCAAAAACAGTCTTTTTTCTGTGCTTCAGCTGAGAAGAGCTATAAAACCACAGAGTTGGACATATAGTTCAAGGTAGGGTGACCAACTTGTTATGATTTTCCTGGGAGTTTTCTGATTTTAACAATGAAATTTCCAAACAAACCAGGATTATTGGTCACTTTAGCTTAAAGCCCAACTCCATCCATTACTTGTCACGTAACCTAACCTCTGAGACTTGATTCAGTAGTCTGTAAAATGGATGTAGTAATAATAATTGAAAATAAAATAGTAGATACTAAAGACACTTTAGTCGTTCTGTCCTAGAAGCCTAAGTTATCCTCTGCCCTTTACCTTCTCAGGCTCTTGAGATACTAGGCTGTTCTTGACAGGGCACTGAGCATGCTTTTGGCAATAACCTTTCCTTTGTGCTTGTGACCCCTGTGCAGAAAGCTCGTTGGCAGGGGGGAGAGGGGAGGCATATCTTGTTCAGTTTTGTTTCTTCCAGCCTAGCACAGTGCCTGCACAGCAGGAGGTGCTCAGTAAATGTTAATTAGAATGTCAGTTACTCACTTCTCCATGGTTAGGAAGACAGATAACTCAAAACTGTAACCCTGAGTTTCAAAGAGCCAAAAGCAACAGCTACCACTTACTCAGTGGATATTGAGTTTAGCACGTTCCTTGATTTATTTCCTTTAAGTTTCCCAGCCCCTTTTAAGGTAGATGTTATTATCACCACTCTTTTACCTACAAGGAACCTGAGGCTTAGAGAGGTTAAGTGACTTGCCAAGGTCAGACAGCCAGAAAGTGAGAGAACTGGGATTCAAACCCAGGAGGATTGTCTTTGACACACACAAATCAGAATGACCCACTTGAGGACATCCAAAGCACTCTTTAGGGAACCTATAGATGCCTAGAAAAGCCTCCTGATGTCCAATTGCCTCCTTAGCTCTTCTTTAGTAAAAGCATAGACTCTGATTGCCATTGCCCTTCTGTAGCTTGCAAATCCAGGGAGACCCAAGACAGGGGCAGAGACAAACATTGCAGGGTCTGCTTCCACAAATTCACAGTGAAACTTCCTAATGGGCGACCAAAGAGGCCGCCCACAGTTGAGAGTTCCAGGAGACCATTTTCACTACCAAATCAATAATCCTATTATTGACTTGGTGTTCCCAGAGGACAGGTTTATAACTTTATCGAGCACTGTATGTAGGGGCAATTATAAGGATAATGGAAAATCATCGACAAATGGAGGCTTCTGCATTGCAAATTAACATCTGCTCCAAGTAAGGGAAAACTCGTGTTGTAGTTTCCGAACTTGTGAAAAGGAAAATCCTATAAGACAAAGCATTTGATTTATGGTGGTACCAACCAGCACTCCAGTTTGGGTCTTAGGACATGGTAACTTGTGACTTGACAGTCCCCAAATAATGCATTCATTATGACTGTCCAGTGCATTTTACAACCAACTGTTCTTGTGATTTTTGGGGTCCCAGCACAACTGCCACCCAAAGACTTTCTGTGTTAAGGCTGGACATTTCTCTTGTCTCTTGGAGGCACAGGTGGCCTAAGTAGCCATCTGGCATTCCTCACATGGATAGACATACTTGGGAGGGATTGGGAATGGAACTGTATCTTGTCCTGGTCTTGGTTCCACTAACTGTGTGGTTCTAGGAAATCTGCTTGAGCTCTTTGAGCCTCATTGTCTTCATCTGTAAAATGAGGCTATGGTTCTCTTTCCATCAGAACATCCTTGTGGGGATTAGTCTAAAGGAGATAATACCTTTAGATGTTCAAAGAGCTTACAAACTTCATACAGACTCATGTGTTCAGCTCTCATCCTGTAAGGCAGGCCTTATCCTAGGCACTGTTTTAGCACTAAGAAACAAGATAAATCCCTCACTACCATTTAAAAAAATCAACTCTACACATATTGTTTCTGATAGCGATAGAACAGTGAATGAAATTAATCTGAATATAAGATGATGGCAAGGCGAAAATAATCACTGGCCTAAGCCTCCAGAGTTGGGGGAAACTGAGTCTCCTTGGCCTGCACCCAGCTTTCTGGATTAGCCTAGTCATAGTTCTTGTTCTAGAATATAATGAGGTAAGGCTGGAGAGTCCTATGGGCCTTCCCTACTGAGGCCCAGAAGCCCCAGGAAAGGCCTCCACAAAAGAATGAGGCTAGTATCAGTCAAGTCCTCTACAGATACTTAGAACTCTGCATGACTGATTCCTAAAAGATCAGGTTTTTCTCAGGATATTCTCTTCAATGTTTCCGAGGCTTACAAAACCCTTAGGACCTACTGTCTCCACAAATAGCCCCAGTTCCTCACCTCTTTCAGTGCCCATGCTAGTTGTTCCGCGACTTGGTAGTTTCTTCTGCTGAAAAGTTGGAGCTTATTATTTCTCTACCCCAAGAATCAGAATTCACCTTGTGATTTGCTTTGGCCAATAGCCTGGGGCAGACATAGTAATGCACCAGTTCTGAGCCCAGTCCTCAAAAGGACTCACGTGGTTCGGTTTGCTTTCTCTTACCCTGTTGATGTGCTACAGGAGCCCTAGACAAAGCCAGCCTAGATAGACCAATGATGAAAGAGCCTCAGATTCATGACCAAATTCAGACAAAATCTTGGCTGAGCCCAGCCAAGATCTGCCAACCCCTACCTAGCCTTGAGCTATAAATCATAAATGTTGTTTTAGGTCACTAAGTTTTGGAGTTGGTTACTACATAGCAATAGCTAATTGATAAATTCTGTAAACTTACCCACCTCTATGTGACACTTAATATTGGGTTCAAGGATGGAAAATTGTGGGGATTTTCTACTGACAACATTCTAAGCATTGTAATCATCATATGACCATCATATATGAGCATCAGCTTCATTCTGTACTAGGGGCTTTATATGTATCATATGTTCTGATCTTCTAAAACACTGTGAGGCAGGCATTATTCTTCCAAATTTGATATATGATGAAACCAAGATGCAGAGAGATTAGCTAATTTGCATGAAGTCACACAGACAAAAAATGGCAGTTTCAGGATTCAAACCCGTATCTATCTGACTCAGGTAGAGAAAGTAACCCTGTGAAAAATACATTCAGAGAGTACTACGGAGTTTCAGTTCCCAACCCCGCTGCCCTAAACTTCCTCCTGGTTTTGAGTCTTTTGAATCCAATCAGAGACCAGGAGATAGTGCATGTAAAGACCTCTATACCATTAAAACCAGCATCTGGACCAGCCTATGAACTGGTGGTTATGTGAACTGGATCCCCCATGGATGGCTGCATAGTTCAAGTTCCAGACCCAGAGGCTTAGGAAAAAGACTGGCCAAGGTTGCAAATGTCCCCAATATCCCCAAAGGAGGGAGAGATGAAGGAGAAGGGATTGTGGCATTACTGTTGTCCTGGGGTATGTGTGTGTGTGGGGGGGAGGAGAGTGCTTTCTCACTTTCCCTCCCTCTCTCTCTCTCGTTCTCTCTGACTTTCTAGCAAGTACATTAGCCTTCTTACAACTAATAGTTTAAAAAAAAGGAAATAAGAACCCCCCCCCAATACTTTTTACTTTTAAAGTATGAATTCAATTCTTGGTCCCTTTGAGAGATGAACCCTCCCCAATCCAGCCTCTGATCAGATGACCTGCCCAAGGTGCTCTCCTGAAAGCTTGTGTGAACTGACTTCTTTTCCAGGGAGCCGTCTTGATTCAAAATCCAGGCATGAACCAGGAGTGGTTCCCCTTGAGTGACTTGGAGTTTCAGAGAGAGGCTGTGCTGAGGCCTGGTTAACCTAATGTGCACAATAAAAATTTTTATTAAAAAGGGAAGAAGAAGTCGAGGAGATGGCAATTGGCCATGGAAGGGTATTATTTTTTATTGGAATTAGAATCCCTTTATTTAAAAAATATGTAAACCCTCAATTTTCTTTCTATCACTTGGCTTAGCAGCCCGTGGAAAGTTTCCGAGGGCAATTTCAGTGTTGGCGGAGAGAACGGGCCTGGATTTGCTTGCCTTTCCTATGCTATTTGTTATGAGAATTAAAGTCACAGACAAACCAAAGCACAGAGCACTTGGGCTGTCTTACTAGAACAGTAGTGCTGCATCCTCAAATCTGAGCCTAAGAATGAATCTAAACAGTTGCCTCTGTATTTTTACCAAAATGCACATAGGTTATTGCCAAAACGTACTGATTTCTGTTTTAACAAACAGATTTCCTAAGGTTTAGGCTGAGAAGTAAACCTGTGCTTAGGAAAAGTTAACAAACCCATGTATTAGTGATGGGCTCTGCTGCCTCACTGAGGCCTCTGGTTACCTGAGAGCTGCTGTGTGCTCAGGTGAGTTATCTGTTGGTTAAGAGTGGACTCCTATCAGGTGCTTTGTATAGATTACATGCTTCACACACTTCCTGTGTCATGTCATCTAATCCTCACAGTAGCACTTTGAGGCAGATCTATTATAATCTCTATTTCGCAGAAACAGAAATGGACACTCAGGAATGGTAAGTAACTTAAATTCAACCAATAAACATTTATTGGACAACTGCATGTGTCAGACTCTGTCCTGGGCACTGGGGATACTGTGTGAATAAATTAGACAAAGCTGACTTGTCCATGGCCCTAAAGCCAAGGGTGGTGGCCCCAGGATGCAAAATCTGTGGGACTTGAGGGTGTGAGCTCTGGCCTGTTGTACTGAACCCTTGTTCGGCACTAGGCCAAGAATTTTGAATAAGATAAATATGGTGCATGGGGTGTTTTTAGAACTGACAAAATGCCCCCAGAGTTAAGCACCAACTGTACCTCTTCATTTGTTTCGAACAAGATTCCAAAGGGAATAACAATAGTGAAAACAGCATTGGGCATTTGTTGAATGCTAACTTCAGGAGAACTTGCTGCCTTCTCCTGATGGATCCTCTCAGTAGTTCCATGAGATGGATGCCATTTGCCATGCCTGTTCTACAGAGAAGAAAACAGGACTTGGAGATGTCATGTTGTTTGCCCAGGATCGTCTGTGGGGAACAGGGATTTGAACCAGAGCCAGAGCAGGCTTCCCCAGCTGTGCCCAGTTCCTGCCATCCTGGTCTTCAATCTGCTTGGAATTGCAGTGAAGAGTAATTCACCCTTCTCCCTCTACATAAGACATCTGGCTAGGGGAGCAGAAGGCTCTGCTTCTTCACCACACTCCATCCCATCACCAGTTCAAAACTCTTCTCTTCCTACTTAAAGAGGGACCTTCACATTTGGCCCAAGGTCCAGCAAAGAAGTCAACATCCCCACCTGCTTGAGGTCCAGCTTCCTTGCTGGTTGGCACTGTCCACTACACTGTCCACTACACCCATCTCCCACCCAGTGTAATGCCTATCCAGGACTGTGGGCAGGTACTGACTTTTACAGAAAAGCACTTGGTTTGAGTTGGAGTCCTAGACTACAGAGGGAAGTGTGTGTGTGTGCATGTGTGTGTTGGGGGTAGTCAGTGAAGAAGAATGGCAGGGAGGGAGGTTGACAGGAGGTCAGGGTGTGGACTGGGGCTTGGGATGATTTTGGGTGTGAACTGCATGCTGAAGATCTTTGGTGGCTTAGAAGCAGTGGAGGGAAGTGACCCAGGCTTGTACTGGCTCCAGGTTTCCAAAGACACAGCTGACTAGTCTCACCCTTAACGGGCCTTCTTTGAAGGAGGAGATGAATAAAGGGCAAAGAACTGTTTTGTCTCTTTGGCTGAAAAGACTTACTTCCCGCAGGAGTTAGCAATACCACTGGTTCATTGGGGAAGCTCCAATTGCTGAGGACATCCTAACCTTTGGGCAGTCCTTTGAAGAACTAACAATCCCTAGCACACTGGACACACAGTGAAGACCCCCGGAAGTTGCCTTGCAAATAGGGCCCAGGCTGTACCTGACTTTCTGCTCTGCAACAATCACTCTCTGTTGTCAGGGAGCTGTGGACAGACCCCTGCTGCCTGTGTACTTAGAGGAAAGGCGGCATGCAGATGTATTCTGGGTGAGTGCCATTTTTCAGGGATGGCAGATGTCTTGGGTGTCTGAGGGACCTATTCTCGCCACTCTGGCAAGGCTGAGCCCCCAAGACAGGCAGTGGTGTCCAGACATTTGGTCTGCCTGGCTGCCATCCCACCCATTGGTTTTTCTGGGAAACTACTCCCTGTAGTGCTGTCCAGTCCAGTTCAATGTCCCCCCAGCATAACAAAGAGGGAGCCTATAGCCCTCACTGGGTCAATTGGACTCTACCCCTGGAACCTTAATCTGAAGTGGTCACCTGGGGAAGGAGGATGGGTAGAGCCGTGTCCCATCTGCTGTTGCCCCAGTCACTTTCAAACCCACTCATATTTTCAGAAGAGGGTAATACAATATCCTATGATTTCTTATGCAACCCCAGCTGTGTACATCAAAGCCTGGACATAGTTCTAGCCCCCATTTAGGAGCAGAAGAAACTGAGGCTCACAGATGGCTGGAGGGTTTTCCTAGGCTCACGTGGCCAGCCCTGAGCTATGGCTTGAACTCCAGTTCATACATCATTTCCTTAGAGAGGACCCAGAACCCTTCTTCTCCCTTCTGTCATTACTTTGGAGACTGAGGCAAATGTTTTCAAAGCTTTCTGGGGCCAAGATCCTCAGATATCCTGGAGCCTACAGTTTTAGAAGGAATGGGAGGCCTTGGGACTTCACCGTGGACTATGTTTCAGAGAGAGAAACTGATGATTCTCCTTTACATGGTAAAGGAGTTCATTGACCCTACACGGCCCTCTGACTTCACAGCTGTGGGTGAGACCAAGCCAGGCAATGCACTGCCCCATCCACCCCCTCAACCCTACCCCAGGGAAACATGGTTCAGGAGCCAGGAGCCTGCCTTTTCACACTGCCATCTGTGTGCGCAGAGCAGAGGGGAGATCAGGAGGTGATGCCTGACTTAGCCTTGTTATGCATGTACGTCACCTGGGCTGAGCCTAAATCCCAGTTAGAACCCCAGAATTTAACACTCACCCACAAATTACAGTTAGACAAAGTAAAAAGATGAACCCCAAGACTGGAAGAAGGAAACTCTGGCTTCTTCAGGCCTCACAGGTTTGGAGGGAAGGCTGGGAAGCATGCAGGGACGTGAAATCTCAGAGCCGGGGACATGGATAAAAAGTGCCACCTGTTGAAGTATGCTTGGTAGATGGGGTGAGGTTCAGGGGATGGGGAGTGATGGAAAGCCTGCTGGGGTCTTTCCAAGTGTCCCACCCACCTACCTACTAGTAGCCACTAGAGAACTACCTAGATCCCAGCCCAGTTCATTTCCCTTGGGCCACCACTGGAACAAAAGGCCTCCATGCAAACAACAGGCTCTTTCTGTGGACTCACTGCTGATTCACACACCAGGTAGGAGCCCTTGCCCAGGTTGGGCTCACTCAGAGAGACCCTGCAGACAGGGACTCAGAGAGTCTTTGGTGGGGAAAGGCTGCCCCCTGGTGTTCTACAGGCAGGGCAGTGCACACAGACTAGTTTCCAAGACTTCCTGATATGAATGATTTGAGGTGACCCATCACTTAAGAATCATCTCATAATATGGTTGAGAAAACTGAAATCTAGAAGCACCCAGGGACTCAATTCGGGTCATTTTATTGAATAGAAGCGGAGAGGGAGTGAAGAAGAATATGCCTGTGTATTAAAGGCCAAGTGCAGAGATTGGGAGAGCACGAGGAAGCCTGGAGAGTGGAGCTCCAGTTGCTGATATGGGCGTCTTTTCCGAGCCCAGAACACATCTTTTCCCAATATCACATTCAGTGACATCACTCTTGTGGCCTAAAGTCAGCCACAGTGATGTATTTACACCACAGAAATTAGCAACCAAGACCTGCCTGGCTTTAAGTATTTCTCACCACTGCTCAGGGACTGATCTCAACTCTAGAGCTGTGGGTTATCAGCAAAGCACATGATCTCCTAGAACCTCCATTTCTGTATCTGTAAAGTTGAAATTAATCACTTCAACAGATATCCTGTGCCAGACAATCTAATGAGTTTGGGGATACAATACAATATGAACAAGATAAAATTCTCCACCTCTGTGGAGCTAGTATTCTTATGGGGAGACAGGACACGAACTAGGGAACTATAATATGTTATGTAATGATAAGTGCAATGAGAAAGCCAGGTGAAAAGGGAGTACTGGTGATTAAATCTGATATGAAAGGGGAGTGGAGTAAGGGAGAGCTGTCTGAGGAGAGGGATCTGAGCAGGTAACTGAAGAAAGTGCCAGATCACACCATGGTGAGAAGCTGCTTTGGAGGACAGTTGCTCCAACCAGAGGGAGCAGCAAGCACAAAGTCCTGAGATGGCACATGCTAGAGGCTCTATGCATCTCCCATGACCCCTCTCTCCAGCTCTCCCTACAAATCGAGGTGCCATTAGTGGGAGATGTGACCACAGGAATGGAGAGGGTATACTAGGACTTTGGTCTCAGAGTCCAAGGAGCCCTGAGAGTTTTGTGGTCAGAAGTAATATGATCCAATCTGCCATTTATAAAGATCCTTTTGAATTATTTGCAGATAAGAGAAAGTGAAGTCAGGAGCCCAGGGAACTAGGGCCCCTCTGCTAGTGAGTAGAGTAGAACAGTGTGTGGTAGTTTCCTGGCATTTTGAGTGAGAACTTTAAGCAAAAGGGTGCCTTGCATCTTCAGGCATTTCATTGATTGTACCTCTACTTTATCCTCTACTGGGTATCAGTTTTTGCCACCTATCCTCATCTGTGTCATTTCCCCCATTTACTTGGTAAAGACCTGGGCCCAGAGAGACTATGGGGCCTGCTCAGGGACAAGGCTGGCTAGAAAGATCTTCATCTCCCAGGTCCCAGGCCAGTGGGTTGAGTCCTACAGGGTGTAGCCTGGGAAGGCCTGGCTCACACAGAGTCTGATCAGCACCCCAGCTCTGGGGCCCTCCTTCCTTCCACCCCTCCCCAACCACTCCCCACAGAAATTTCTTAAGCTACTGGGGCCTTCTGCATTCTTTCTCACCATCATTTTCTCCTCCATAGGACTCTTCCAAACTCCAAGTGTCCAGCAAGGGTGTAGAATAAGGGGCCCTCCTCTGAAGGGCCAACTTCTGTCCCTCCATTCTGGCCACTGACATAGTTTCCTACCTAGATCATAATCTCCTCCAGGGAATAAGTTATGTAGCCAGTTCATCTCTAAAGCCCTGAGGTATGGCCCAAGGAGAGGCTTCTACATGTTGACAATGATGACGGCTGGCATTCATGACGCACATGCGCTTTACCTGTGTTGTCCCATTTGATCCTCACAAGCATCCTGTGAAGAAGTAAAGGTGATTATTTCTATTCAGGCCCAGCTACATAATTTGTAGTGTTCAACATAAAATGAAATTGTGGGCCCTTTGTTAAAACCTACTAAGCATGTTGGCATCAGAACTTTAAATCAAGCATGGGGTCCCTCTAAGTATGACTGCACAGACTGAATGCCTTTGAAGCTGGCTTTGTCCCCACTTCACAGATGCAAAAACAGAGGCTCAAAGAGATGAAATAATGTCTTTGGTGAGGGTGTCACACAAATAGGAAATTGCAGAGTTAGAATTTGCACTCTTGATTACAACCCTTGTGATGGTTAATTTTATCAGTCAACTTGATTGGAGCATAGGATGTCCAAATATTTGGTCACACATTATTCTGGGTGATTCTGTGAGTGATTTATTTTATGGGATTAAACATTTATAGGCAGACTATGTAAAACAGATTGTTCTCCCTAATGTAGGTGGGCCTCATCCAAGCAGCTGAAGATCTAAATAGAACAAAGTATTCTGTTCCCAAAGTAAGAGAGAATTCCTCTGCCTTACTGCTTTGGAATTGGACTGGCTTTTTCCTACCTTCAGGCTAGAATTGCATCATCGGTCCTCCTGATTCTCGAGCCTTCAGGGCTGAACAGGAACTACCAAGGGTACTTGATCTCATTCTGCTTTCCAGCAGGTCTGGGCTCTTTCCAAGAGGTCCAAATGTTTGCCCTTCTTTACTCACGAGACCTAGGCCTCATTCCTGGGACACAGAACAGCAACAAGAGGCCACTTTGCATTGTTGTTGATGCTGCAGCCACGTCTTACCATCCCCGAGGACACCCTCTCTGCCACTGTAGTCCTGAGGTCCTTAGAACATACTTTGGATTCCACCGGTCCAGTTCTCCTCCACTTTTCCGTTCAGCGCTGTGTTGTGTGATCTCACCAGCTTAGCTTTGCAAAGCGAAGCCTCTCTGCTTAGGTTTTAAATTCTATTCAATACATGAGTGACAAAACACTGTATCTATTCTTCCACATTGAGGTATTTTGATTCAACTTGGGCACTTGGGCAAATCCACTTCTTCAGTGAATGTCACTAGTCAGTAAAAATGCATAGACATGTCCCAGTTGGGTGATGAAAAAAAAAAAAAGGAAACCTCATTTTGGAGCTACTTGATCTATTTGAATTTCCGAAACTGAACAATGATCTCTCCCACTTCCCTTTTTTTCACAGTCATCTTGGAAAACCTACCCAGGGATTCTCCTAGCTGCTAAAACTTGAGCAGGCAGCACAAGACCATTTCTGAGTCTGTTTTGGCCCATAGTTACCTCCGTCCACATCATTTACTCTGTACCATATGAGAAAGGAGTTTAATGTCAAAGACAGACACCTGAATTCTGTCAATTTTCCCATTTTTTTTTCTGTGCCAACTGAATCCAATTGGTTCGTGCATGCAGTCAAGGAGGGGGAAATGTAAAAAAGTGGGCCGTCTCTGGCTGGCTCCGCTTTCCACACGTTTTCATCCTGAGAGCATAGTTGCTAGATCTGTTTCCAAGGGTGTCCTTCAGCGGGTGGCAGGAGTCTCAAAATCAGTCACACAAATGACCCACCACATATAAAAAAGCCACCAATACATCAACAGGCCTTAAAGCCAAGCAGCAGCTAGAATAACTAGTAGATCAGCAGCAGTGAACGCACAAGGCAGCCCGGCACAGAGACACTGCGGGAGCAGCAAGTCCAGGCATTTGCCTCCTGATTTATGCCCCATTCATTCTCTATTCAAGGTATGAGACATTCTGAACAGCAGATGCTAAAAAATGAAAAAAGATTGTCATAACAAGATGAAAGACAGGGTGCTAGGCTATCAAGAGGGGGATTTATGTCCCTAAAGAGATCATTCTCACGACACCTTATCCATGTGTCTTCCAGCAGGGCATGGAGGGAGGGGTGGAGGAAGAAATGGCTGCTTTGTACTCTCCAGCTACCGAGATTCTTTCACCAATGAGAGCTGGTCTCATGCTAGTCAGAGAGCTCCTTGTTACATGCCTGGCCCCAACATGTAGAGCGGCCCCTTCATTTCACATAGCAGAGGAAGTTAACCAATAGTAATCTAAGACTTGGTTTCCAAAGACCTGGATTCAAGTCCCACCTACACTTTTTAGCTATGTGACCTTGGGGAAGCTATTTTTCTCTCCACACCTCAGTTTCCCCATCTGTACAATGGAATATAAAATGCTCATCTTAGGATAAGATGGGGTCCTGGATAAAAACATGCTCTGAAAATTGCGAAGATGCTAGGAGCAACGTGACAGTCATACAGAAGTGAATACCAGATTCCTCCCTAGCTCAGCCCTCCACTTCTCACACACCTGTTGACCTTAGGGATGCTCTGTTGGGAGCTGAGAGGAGGGGAGAGAGATAGTATGCTGAGAAGAAGCAGCGTTAGGATACCTAGTCAGGTCTGAACCATCAGGAAAACCATCCTGGTTCCAGGGGTCTTAGAGGACATAGTGGCAGTTGTAGGCTGTATTGTGCCCATTTTAAAGGCCTGTTGGGTCCTAATCCCTGGTCCCTGTGAATGTAACCTTATCTGGAAATAGAGTCTTTGCAGATGTTAGCAAACTAAGATGAAGTCAGACTAGATTAGGTGGGCCTTAAATGGAGTAACTGGAGTTGTTATAAGAGAACAGAGAGGGGGATTTGCACACAGACACAGACACATAGAGGGAAGGTAGAGACCCTGTGAAGAGAGGCAAAAATCAGAGAGAGGCATTTATAAGCCAAGGTTTCTGTAATCATCAGAAGGCGGGAGAAGCAGGGAGGATCCTCCCCTAGGTCCTTCAGACAGGGCTTGGTCCTGCTATGACACCTTGATTCTGGACTTCTGGCCTCCAGAATAAATTTCTGTTGTTCCAGCCACCTTGTTTGTAGTAATTTATTACGGCAGTCCTAAGAAACTCAAGTGCTGCATGAGCGGAATGGTATGGGCCTCAGGCTTCATCACTAGGTTCCTAACTGACCAGGACTTGGAGGGATGTTGAGACTCATACTCTTATCACATAGGGGACCATATCAGTCTGTATAGAACTCAGCAGCTAGCAGGAGGCCATGTCCACCTCTGTGGGAGGCAGGGAGAAGCCACAGCTATGCTTGGTAATCAGAAGGAAGGGCAGTCCTATGGAGAACAAGCTGGCATAGGCTCTCCTGGGATAGGCTGAGGGGTCCATGTCAGGGTGAGGGGGTCTGTCCTGTTTGGACCTGAATCCAATGCCCCAACAGGTGGTCACAGTGATGAGGACTGCTACATGAAGGGCAGCTTCTGGGATGGAAGGGGAACCCCAAGAAAGGATCAGAGGTAATGAGGAAGGTCTATTTTGAAGCCCAGGCTGGTGGGAGCTGGGCATTTGGTGATATGAAATTGTTCTGCCAGCCCCAGTGTCTCCTGTTGAGGCCTTGATTCACCAACCATTAGGTACGTGTCAGTTTCCTGGATTTTGGGGACCTCAGTATGTAGACCCACCAAATAAACCTCAGGCCCAAATTTCCTGCATTGTTCAGCTGTCATGTCTGCATATGTGTGTGTATAGATGACAAAAGCGAACACTGGGACAATTGTGGAATATGGCCTCATAGATCATTAAATTCATTTTCCGATCTTGGAGAAATTAATCTCTTGGCCTTTTGGGGCCTACCAATCACCTGGTTGGCATACCTAGGTGTACTTCTGGTCAAAGGCCTGGAGGGAAACTCTGGGACCAGAAGCCTGTTATCGACAGTCACCCCAGGAGCAGAACTCTCCCGGTTGCTGAGGACCTGGAAATGAAAGGGTGAATATTGGCAGTCTCGCCAGCAAATCCTAGTTTATAATCACTGTCTCCACTTTCATCTTGCGTTGGCTTTAAGCCCCAGCATCGTTCTGTAGGGCACTCATTTTACAGACAAGGGACCTGAGCTCAGCAATGTGAGGGGCCACTGGCTGCAGGATGAGTCTCACAGGCCTGGTCTTCTTGCTTGTTTCTCAAGATTCTGGTCTTTCAGACACTGGGCATGGAGAGGGAGCAGGAACACAAATCTGAGCTCTAGGGCAGGAGAGAAATCCTCTAGAGCCTGGACACTGTGTACAATGCCGACCACCTGGCTGTGCACAGAGCTGCTGACTCAGTGGATTTGGAGCGGGCAGTGATTCGCTTCTCTAATAAGCTTCTGCATGAGCTCAGAGCTGATGGTCTGTGGCCACTAGGGCTGATGTGTGTGTGATCTCACTTACATTTAGGGGGCCTGGAAAAACCATGCTGCCCATCCCCACTAGTGGCCTCCATGACTGCAGGTAGCAGTGAGACTCCAAATGAGGCAGGTGGGCTGCTCTGGTGGAGGCCAGCACTCTCCTCTGTCTTCTGTTTTTGCTTATCTAAGAAGCAGGTGAAGTACAATGTCTTCCCCACCCCACTCCACTTCCTAGGGCAGCTGGCAGGTCAGTGAGCACCACAAAGAGCTGAGTTAAGCAGCAGTTACATAGTTAGTTGCAAGGCAAAGGCTCAGAGCAGAAGGCTCTTCATGCTCCTCTGCAAGTTCTGCCTCCTCCAGGGGCTAAGGGACCTTTCCCTCCACCGGAGTGGGAAGGATAGGGAAGAGGGTTTTAGAGAAGTGCATAGAACAGGCCCAAGGGCTGCAACCTCTACTGACATGGACTTCATTGTCTTGGGCAGATGAGTCCTCATCATGGTCTGCTGCATTTCACCTAGTTGCAACAATGGGTATTGTTGGATCCCAGCCGAGTTGGATCCTGTGTCAGCAGTGTTTCTTTGCCTCCTCATGCCTCATGCCTCCTTAAACCACACATCTCTCTTGAGGATTTGGCAAGACAGGCAACTAGTTCCTGGAGTATTCTTGGGCTCCCTGGCTAAGTTTCATATTAATAGCCTCAATGTAAGCACAATGTCAACTCAGAGTGGGTGTGTTTGTGCATATGGAATAGGCGGGGGGAGCATCACCCCAGAGCATCTCTCTATGTATATGGAAACTGGATCAATGAGAGATAGTAAACAGTTTAGAAAGTATGTGTGAGCGTGGTCCATAAAATTTATTCTAGGTGACATTTCTAAACAGAAATCTTGGATATGTTTCCCATTGATCCAGCTATTCATGGCCTTCATGCACCTCAAATTCCCAAACTTCAGGATACAGCCGAAACTGATGATGGAGGTGGGGTTGGAATGAAGAGTGTCTTCCCCTCAGGAACCCCTCATCCCTTATTTCCATGTTCCTTCTGGGGACAATTTGTCATCAATGTAGTGAGAATTGGTGGAGGGAAGTTGGACAAGGACACCGAAGCCTTCAACCCTTCTCACCTTTGATACTTGTCTAAATGATTCAGGATGTTTTCACCATAGAATCCACTGCTAATGACAGGTCACGGAGTGAGCACCGCAAGGGATAGGTCACACAGCAGTCATGATATGGCCGTTGCATTCATTTATAGTTTTTTGTGGAATTTTATACTCCTATTCTGTTATTTTCAGCTTTCAATAAGAATAGTTTCATTTGGGCAAAAATACTAAAAGAGATAAAGGGGAGAAGGAGACTATGAGAGGAGCAGGATTTGAAGTCAGCTTCTGGTTGCAGCCTCACAGGTGGACTTTGTGTTTGTAAGGGTGGACAGGTTACCTCCCTTTTCAGATCAGCAGCTTCCTCACACATAAACCAGATATGATAATATACAATTCACAGTGTTCTTAGGAAGGTTTAATGAAATAGAGGGTCTCAAGGGAGTGGTACAGAGCAGGTGCTCAAATGTTTATTCCAATATATCCTTCGGGAAGTCCTTTGCTAAGTGTATCAAAAGCGGAGACATTGATGAAAATACCTTGGAAAAGGTTCCTGTGACAGTTGCTCCACCTGACGCTCAGATAGAGGCTGTGCCGAGTCTTGGCAGAGCTGGAACCCTTGGAGGTAAGGTTAAAGCTTAATCTAAGAGAAGAGGGAAGGGATGGTATTGTTCAGGAGGCATGAGAAATTGATTCATTTTGGCTCTGACAGGCATCCTCCTGACATGAATACCAGCAATGTGTCCCAAGCAGGCACTGAGTCCTTGACAATTCTGGACATTGTGCCCGACATTCTACCTGCATAAGCTCATCAGCGACTGACCCACAAGAAAATCATTGTTAACCTCCATTTTACAGAGAAGGAAGCTGAGGCTCAGAGGAGGCCCATAGCTGGAGGTCAAGGAGGCAGGACAAGCTAGCAGGAAGGTGGTTTTCCCACTCTCAATGTTTCTCCCTGGCTATGCGAAGCTGGGAGATTCTGCTCAAGCTTCCTCTCCTAGCCAGGTGGAAATGTTGAAGGAAACACCAGTAGCCTCTCTGGACTCTACCTGATACTTCCCCTTTCATGTATCATGGGAGTGTCTCAGCCTGCGAGACAGTGGAACAGGTTCCTTGGGGGAGGGAGTGAGAGATGGGACAAACATACACACACACACACACACTACCAGGTGCTGATCAAGTCGTCGTCTTCTGTCTACTTCCGTTTATTGCAGAGAAATGGCGAGTTATATACAGCTGGTGGGAACCAACTGGTTGCCCAAAATGCAAATGAAATACAACAGCATGAACCAATCATTGATGTGGGTGGATCTCTCCCGTTGCCTAGAAACCCAACCACTTCCGGGGAGAATGGTTGGTCACATGATTTGAGAAAGGATTTGCTCAGTGAGGAAGTGAAGCCTAATGGTTTCCAAGATGGCGGATAGCTCGAGATGGCTTCCGTATGCAGTGCTCGCCACATGGGAGGAATGGTCTCTCACCTGTATGGTAGCTATTGACAACATTTACTGGCAGCCATAGTGACTGTACTTCAAAGGTTGACTCCCAGGTCCGTCCTTGCTTCTGTGCTGCCTCTGTTTGGGGACAGTCATTCCTCTGTTTCTGTGCAGGAAGCCCATCTAGGAAGCTCACCCCTACTGCTAATTCAGTGCTTCCAAACTTCCAGGGGATCTTCTGGACTGGAAGATTCCAACTGAACTGCTGGAGGTAGGGGACGGGATGGGACAAAGCTTTGGTAAGTCTCCAAAGTGATGTTGATGATACTGGTCCAAGGACCACAGTGAAATTTTGTTTCATTTTGTTTATTTAATTTGCTATAAGGTACATGTGCTTGCCAGAGAGACAGAAGGGGTGGCAGTGGGAAGTGAGAAAGCACTCTGGGGAGGCTGGCCATATTGCAATCTCTTCTCCATTCTCCTCTTGGGATTTTTTGGCATGCACATACATGTGCCTGGTGTGTTTAAGCCCAGAGAGTCCAGGACACAGACCGCACAGTCAGCTTTGTGGGATCCAGCATGCCACCAGCCAGCTGGAGGAGCATGATGTTTTTTTTTTTTTTTTTTGGAGAGGTTTTTTCTATAGGGTGTGTGCGCTCGCCAGACAGACAGAGAGAGACAGAGAGACAGAAAGCGAGAAATCACCCCCCAGGGGGGATGGTCACGCCGCAATCCCTTCTCCTCCATTCTCCTCTTGGGATCTTGGGCACGCACGCACACGCGCCCAGCGTGAATTTTAAGCCACCAGGTCCGGGACACGAACCACGATTGACTGCGTGGGAGTCCAGCGACATAGCCATTACGCTAACTGCTGGTTCCCGAGGAGCATGTTTTAAAGCAATGGTTTACAATCTTTGTGTGACGTGACAGGTATCCATGGATGGAGTTTTTAGAAAAGACAGGCTTTTCAGACTCTCAGACAAATTCAGCTATGGTCTTTAGGGGCAGAGTTTGGGAAATGGGTAATTTAAAACACTGCCCAAGAGTGTAGCACATAACCAAAGTTGAGAACTCCTATTCTAGATTGAGCCGGCTCTCTCTGCCACCTGTGCCTGAATTTATAGTGGGCTCGTTGAGTCTGTCAGGATTCTGTTCCATGAATTTAGCCATGCCCCACCTTAAACTTCTTCTACTCAGCCACACCTGAAAATTTGTGTCCCCAATATATGAGTTGCTCTTGAGCCAAAGTTTTTCTCTCCAATAGACCTTTTAACCCAAATTCCACATGGGAAGTTCTGAGCATTTGGCATTTGTCCAGTGATAAATGAAACATCCTTTTATTTTCCATCTGGCATTTCCTTTGTGTGTGGGTTTGTCACCCAGGACTCTGCAGGATGGAGGACCACAAATATCCCACACTCCCAAAAGGCTAGAGCTTCAGGTTTATGTGCTTTCTGAACCTCTGAGCTACCCAGAGAGGGAAGCTGGAGCCTCTCTGTGCTGCAGGCAGGGAGGAATCTAACAATCCCAAAATGTCCTCAGCAGCCTTGTCTGTCTCCCATACTGCCAGCCTTCACCAGGCTCTTAACAAGAATCCAGTTCTCAACCAGGTCTTCTTCCCTCTGCCCTGTCCACTGAGTGAAAGCAAGCAACTGAGCATCCATGTGGAAGACAGGACAGACTGGAGCAAAGGCCCTTGACTGTATCTCCTCATCCCCAGGGGCCTTTGAG
>NW_006159577.1:3648094-3651774 GCF_000334495.1 Tupaia belangeri chinensis | reverse complement strand
AATTGGGTCACAGAGATCACAATTCATGTTTTAGAGGTGTAGAGAGCCAATTCTCTGTTCACCCTCTTGCAGTGTGGGCTAGCCTTTGTGACTCACTATGACAAATACGGATTAGTGGGAAAAATGGTAGACATCACCTTTATCAAGTGATCAAGATTCACATCACTAACAATACATTGTATTGAATAATCATGTTGATATTACATATTGCTTGATATGATGCAAAAAGCAGGGTACATCACCTTTGCTTTATTTTCCCCCAAAATTCATAACCACACTCTAATCGTGAGAAAATGTCAGACAAACTCAAACTGAAAGATAGTCTACAAAACTCCAGACGACCAGTGCTCTTAAAAACTATCAAGGTTATAAAGTTAAGAAAAGACTGAAAGCTATAAAAGATGAGTAGAAATAAAGGGCATATGATAACCATCATATCCTGGATTGGATCCTGGAACAGAAAAGGATGCTAGTGGAAATACTGGAGAAACCCAAATGAAGTCTATAGCTTAGTTAATAGACCACTCTTAATTTCTTAGTTTCAATGATTGTTCTGTGTAAGATGTTAATGTTAGGGAGAGCTAGGTGAAGGGTGGAGCTCTTTGTACTATCTTTGCAACTCTTCTATAAATCTAAAATTATTTCAAAATTAAAAGAATTTTTATAAAAATATTGAGGGAAAATTAATGAAGTGAAGAATGGTCTCTCTCTCTCTCAAACACTGTCTGATCTACGAGGTAGAATCATGAAAGAAGAAAAGCTAGGCTGCTAGCTGGAGGTGAATTTATTGCCAGAAAACAGCTCTGCTTTACTCTCTTTGCTGTGATTTACAGCCCCAGATCTAGACCCTACCATCGATCCTTGCTCTGAGCCCCCATTGCAGGCGCAGGGTCCTCTGGGCAAAATCGATGCCTGGAGGTGACTCTGTGCATTTCACTGCCATCACAGGAATCCAGATTTATGTTCTGGGCAAGATAGATCCCAGAGCAACAGAAAGAGGGCTGAATGAAGAATCAGGGGGTCTGGGTTCCAGGCTCGGACCTGTCATTTACATCTGTGTGATTTAGGGCTATTTACTTCCCTTCTCTGGACCTTAGTTTTAGGAAATGGTCTCTATGGCCACTTCCAGCTCATATAGTCAGGGTTCTCTGATTGCAAACAACTGAATGCAGCCATGGGTAGAAAACCTTGAGTATAAAAGAAATTTATTAGAAGGAATCTGAACTGGGGGCTCAGAAACAGGCACAACCAGAATCAATGAAGGCAGAGTAATTTCTGTAATAAGCAACCTAACGTTTCAGGGGCTAACATAGTTCAAAGGGTCATAGTTTAAGGAAGTCAGTGGTGGTGGTTTTGGTGGCAGATGCTCTTTGCTCTACACAGACATTTAGAGACCCAGGTTCCTTCTACCTTGTGGCTCCTTCCTACCCTAGGAGGTTCTTGGAATGCTCATTCACTGATATATTCTCTATAGCTGTTTTCACATTGCAACTCTAGGATTCAGTAGGATGACAGACTGTGGTGTACACAGCCTAAAATACTTACTGTCTCTTTAAGAAAAATGTTTGCTGACTCCTTCTCCAGGGGTGGCAACTGAAGGTGGCCACAAATTCTTTAACACTTCTCCCATTGAGAAGCAAGTCTATTTCCTTCCTCTTGACTCCCACTTCGACAACAGGAGAGATGCTGTCAGTTCCAGCCTGAATTCTACGAAGACTTTCAAGTTTGCTTCCTTTCTCTTGGAGCCCTGAGCCATAAACAAGTCTGACTACATGCTGGAAAGACCATGTAGAGAGGCCTTGAGACCACAAAGAGAGAGAGAGAGGGACCCAAGTGAGTCCATTCTTCCAGTCATTCCCACCAATGCCCCAGGTATGTGAAGCTATCTGTCGCTCTGAGATCAAAATAGCTACCAAGTGACGTCACTGAGTGATTCCAATCAATGCCTCATGGAACAAAAGATGCACCTAATGGAGCCTGCCCCAAATTCTTGACTCACAAAACCATGAGATTTGATCAAATGGTGCTTATTTTAAGTTATATAGTAACAGAGACTTTGAGTAAGTAGAGACAGGAGATAGCTGCTGCTGATGCATCATTTAATATCTACACTGACCACTGGCAGAAGATAAGGAGAGAGAAGAGCTGAGGGAGAGGGAAGAAGGGAGGGGGGCTGGATCATGGAATCACAACACAACTAGACTGACTTAAGGGATTAAAACTGTGAACCAACCTAATTTTTAAACCTTGAAAGCTGAAGAAAAGCAGCCTGATGCAGGAGAAAGTAAACAAAACATATGATGAAAGAATATTCAGACATGTCTTCAATGAAGCTGCAATCTCTCCCAGGCCACTTTATCATTCTCCTCCCCACCCTTCTGCAGCACTGAGAGCCACAATGAAAACAACAAAAACAAAAAAGGTGAGTAATAAAGTACGTCACAAAAATAAATAGAAAACAACAAAGGCATGAAAGGGACTTTAAAGATGGTCGCTATAGAAAGAGAGGAAGACCCACGCTCTCAAAACTGTGCTTCTGAAGAACAGAACAACATCTACCTCATCTCTCTAATCAAAAGTTCTCCACTTTCAAGAACTCCTATGATTACGCTGGCCCACTTAGAGCATCTAGAATGACAACTATATCTCTAGGCCCTTAATCTACTCACCTGCAAAGTCCTACTTGCCATTTCTATGTCCCGGAATTAGTATAAAGACATCATGGGAGGAGGAGTCACTATTCTGTCTACCACAGGAGGGGATTGTTGTTTCACTGAATTGGGATTTGTTTTTAACTTAACATTTCACAATGAATATACTTTTTTGCTTGTTTCTTTATTTTTTTATTTTTTGAGAGGTTTTTGCTATAGGGCGCATGCGCTCGCCAGAAAGACAGAGAGGATCAGAGAGATAGAAAGGGAGAAATCATCCCCTAGAGGGGTTGGCCAGGTCGCAATCCCTTCTCCTCCATTATCCTCTTGGGATCTTAGGCACGCACGCACACGCGCCCAGTGTGAGTTTAAGTCAGCAGGTCCAGAACTTGAACCATGGTCGACTACATGGGAGACCAGCGACATAGCCATTATGCCAACTGCTGGTCCCTGAATATATGTTATTTTTACAACAACAACAACAAAGAGAATACAGATTATTGTGAAATATAAAACAATTTCCTTGACTCTCTAGGGTCTGGGTACTTCACCCAATGGGGAACTGCTTCAGAAAACTCTTAAACAGCGAGTCTCTATGGTAATGTCTCCCCTCATGATGTCTTTATGTTATGTCCTTGTCTGCTTTGGGTATCAAGATAATGGAGACTTCATAGAATAAATTTGGCAGGAGGGGGAGATTCCTTCCTTTTGGATATTTAGAATTAGTTTGAGGAGAATTGGAGTTGGTTTTTCTTTAAAAGTTTTGTAGAATTCAAAAGTGACGTCATTGTGATATAAGCTTTTCCTCCTTGGGAGACTATTACTGATTCCGTCCCATTGCTTGCTATTCTCTTCTTGGTTCAATATTCATAAATTACACGTATCCAGCAATTTCTCCATCTCATCTAGATTTCCTTGTTTGTTGGCATATAGTAGCTTATAATACTCTCTTAGGATCTTTTGTATTTCTCTTATATCTGTTATAATAGTGCCTATTTCATTGCAATTAAGCCAGATTTTATCTGGTCT
>NW_006159577.1:3645130-3648063 GCF_000334495.1 Tupaia belangeri chinensis | reverse complement strand
CTTTCCCTGTTTTTCTGGACGAGTCTAGCTAACAGTTTGTCAATTTTGTTTAGCCTCTCAAAAGCATTAGCCTTTTGTTTTGTTTATTTTTGTATTGTTCTTTTATTTGCTATGTCATTTATTTATGCTCTAATCTTTGTTCTTTTTTACCTCATTTCTTTTCTTCTGGTTTTTCTTTTTGTTTCTAATGTTTTCCCATCTCTGTGAGATGCATTACTAGTTTATTCACCATTTTTCTATTTTCTTCTCATGAGCACTAATTGCTGTAAAGTCCCCTGTTATGACTACTTTCACTGTGTCCTAAAGATTATAGAATCATGTTTTGTTATTATTGATTTCAATAAATCTTTTTATTTAAGTCTTTCTTTCTTTCTTTCTTTTTTTTTTTGGAGAGGTTTTTTCTATAGGGCGCGTGTGCTCGCCAGACAGACAGAGAGAGACATAGAGACAGAAAACGAGAAATCACCCCCCAGGGGGGATGGTCACGCTGCAATCCCTTCTTCTCCATTCTCCTCTCGGGATCTTGGGCACGCACACACATGCACCTGGCGTGAGTTCTAAGCCACCGGGTCCGGGACGCAAACCGCGGTCAACTACATGGGAGTCCAGTGACATAGCCATTACGCTAACTGCTGGTTCCCTATTTCTTTCTTTTTAAACCTGCTCACAATAAAAGCTCTATTTGTGAATTTAAAATATTACTCAGTATGTGGCCAATAAGCCTTCTGATATTGAAAGTTCCATGAGGAAAGCTAAGATATTCTTAATTTTGCTTTAATATAAAATTAAACAGAGCAACTTAAAAATTCAGTAAGAGCATGAGTTAGTCTGATTTAAGGACTGCTTCCAAAATTCGACCTCTTAGCTTCTTTTCAGTAAAGCAACTCTCTGTAGCTTAACTTTTAGAGGGAAAAAATGGAAAAATCAAACCCACAGCACGATGGTCGTTTAAGATATTTCTTCCTCAGCATCAGGCAAAGCAGTGCTATTGTTCTCTTACATGCTGCTCTATTTCAACAGATGATTCAATTGGTCCTGTAGATCTGATGACTGTTCAACATTCTTCTGAATAGCTTCTTGCTGGTATTGGAGATGTGTTGTTATTATTGCCATTTTCCTTAAGCCATCTTCTGAGTGCAAGATGTAGTATCATGTTTCGAGCTACCTGACCTAGCAGCTTCTCCATGAGCAGTCCCTTCGCAGACTCACCAACTCGTGCCAGTGAGTCTGACCCAGTCACCATCATTTCAACTAGTCTTCATTTCTTCAGTAGTTTGAGGTTGTCAGAAGTACATTACTTAGTTTCCACGTTTTTGTGTATTTTTGAAGGCTTTTTCTGTTGTTGACTTCAAGTGTAATTCTGCTGTGGTCAGCAAAGATGCTAGATATAGTTTCTATACTTTTGAATTTATAAAGCCTTGTTTTGTGTACCATTATGTGGTTGATCTTTGACATGTTTCATGTAGGGTTGAGAAATGTGTATTTTATGGTTGTTGAGTGAAATGTTTTATAAATCCCTTCTCCTCCATTCTCCTCTTGGGATCTTGGACACGCATGCACACGCGCCCGGCGTGAGTTTAAGCCACCGGGTCCAGGACGTGAACCGCAGTTGACTACATGGGAGTCCAGCGACATAGCCATTACACTAACTGCTGGTCCCCTATACTTTTGAATTTATAAAGCCTTGTTTTGTGTACCATTATGTGGTTGATCTTTGACATGTTTCATGTAGGGTTGAGAAATGTGTATTTTATGGTTGTTGAGTGAAATGTTTTATAAATGTCGGTTGGGTACATTTTGGTATCATTTAGTTCCTGTGCTTCTCTGTTTATTTTTGCCTAAATGACCCATCCAGTGGTCAGGTATCTGAGTTTATCCAGACTCAGGTATCTGAGTTTATCCAGACTCAGGTATCTGAGTTTCTAAACAGAATGGGTTAGGGTATCCCTGGACTTCACACTCCAATGACCAGATAGTATGGTGTTGGAATCCCCAACAATTGCAGACTATTTCTACTTTTGGATCTAGAAGTCTTTTTAAAATGTATTTGGATGCCCTCATGTTGGGTGCTGAAATATTTTTATTGTCCTGTCTTCTTGGTAAATGAATCCTTACAATACTATGTATTATTCTTCTTTGTCTCTTTACAGTTTTTGTCTTGAAGTCTATTTTGTCTGCTATCAATATTGTGACTTTAGCCTTTGTTTTTGTTCCTGTGTGCATGAAATAATTTTTTCCAGCCCTTCACTTTTCAGACTATGTATGTCTTTATCAGCGAGATGTTTCTTATGAACAGAATATAGAAATGGCTTCTGTTTTTTAATTTTTTTAAAATTCAGGCAATCACTGTCTTTTAATTTCAGAATTTAATCCATTACATGATTCAGGCAATCTGTGTCTTTTAATTTCAGAATTTAATCCATTACACTCAATGTTATTATTCATACTTACCGACTTATCCCTGCCAGTTTGTTAGTCATTTTTTTAGTTGCTTTGTGTTCTCTTATTTATATTAATATTTGACTTCTATTTGTTTTCCTGATACAGCATTCTCTTAAGCATTTCTTGAAAAACTGACCTAGTGTTGGTAAATGCTTTCAGTTTTTGTTTATCTGGGAATGGTTTTATTTCTCCTTCTCATTTGAAGGATAATCTTGCTGGATGCAATATTCTTGACTGAAATAATTTTTGTCCTTTCAGAATTTTAAATATGTCTTTATTTTTTATATATATATATTTTTGGAGAGGTTTTTGCTATAGGGCGCGTGCGCTCGCCAGAAAGTCAGAGAGAAATGGAGAGATAGAAAGTGAGAAATTACACCCCAGGGGGGATGGCCACGCCACAATCCTTCTCCTCCATTCTCCTCTCGGGATCTTGGGCACACACACACACGTGCCCGGCGTGAGTTTAAGCCACCGGGTCTGGGACACAA
>NW_006159577.1:3618575-3645099 GCF_000334495.1 Tupaia belangeri chinensis | reverse complement strand
CGCAAACCGCGGTCGACTACATGGGAGTCCAGAGACATAGCCATTATGCTAACTGCTGGTCCCTTAAATATGTCTTTCTATTCTTTCCTTGTCTGCATTGTTTCAGTTGAGAGGTCTGAGGTTAGTCTGGTGGGGTAACCTCTGTAAGTATCTTGTTTCTCTCTTGCCATTTTCAGAATATTATTATAACTTTATCTTTTATTTTGACCTATTTGACTATAATGTGCCTTGGAGAGGATCTTCTTATGTTTAATCTATTTCACGTCCTTTGTATTTTCTGGATATGGATATCTGTACGTCTCTCTAGATATAGAAAGGTCTCAGGCAGTATTTCATGAAAGATATTTTCTGGGTCTTTGCCTTTCTCTTTACTTTCTTAATGCCTATTATATGGATATTTGACTGCTTAATAGTGTCTAGAATTTTCTGTATGCTGTCCTTATATTTTTGGTTACGTAGTCATTATTTTTGGCAGCTGGACTAAATCAGAGGTTTTGTTTACACGATCAGAATTCTTTCTTCTGTGTGATCTAATCTGTTAATACTTTTAAGGGAGATTTTAATTTTCTGTACATATTCTTTATCTCTAGAAATTCTATTTGATTTTTTTTAGAGTGTACATCTCTGTGTGGAATTCCTCCTTCATGTCATGGCAAGATTTCTTATCTCCTGGAATGGTCTGTTTTCTCTTGCATCCCATTGAGTTTTGTTACAATGAGTATTCTTAATTCTTTTTCTGACATTTCTGTGATTTTTTTTTTTTTTTATATTTCTTGTGTCTCTGCATTGGTTTTAGGCATCTGGTGAAGTACTCACTTCTTCCTAATTCTGGGGGTAGGTTCTGTGGTTCCAGGGTTGGAAAACAGCCCTAGGTCCACCATCACTCAAATTACTCAGTTTCTGTTGGGATTGGGGTGCTCTCTTTTGCATCCTTTGCTCTCTCCAAGCTGTGGAGGCTTGATTGTAAACAAAATTTCATTTGCTGGTCAGTTTGCAGGATGGTGAAGCTCTCTTGTCAGCTTGTGGTGGAGGTGAAGCTTGAGGTTCATATTTTTTGTTTTGTTTTGTTTTGTTTTGTGTTCCCCTTGAAGCTGTTTGCTCTTACACTTCCTTATGATGTATGTTAGCTCTTTGCTGGTTCCCTTGTTCTTCTGTGGATGAGATTGCTAGACTTCATGGTGGGAGTTTAGGGTTCAGAGTTTCAGAGGAGAGTTTCTCTTGTTTTTCTCCTCCAGAAGTGGAGCTGGGGGAGAGGTCTTCTAGAGCCTCACTGGCTCCTCTCTACTTTTTCAAGTAGAAACCATGAAAGCTAGAAGTTTCTGCTGACTTCCTCCTGCCCTCTCCCTTGGTCTACCTGATTCATCTCTCTGTGGAGGATGACCACAGGCAATGGTCATAGCCTAGGTACCTGAGGGCTACAGAGATGATGGTGATTAGTCCTCCCCTCAGTCAACAACCAAGTTCTTGTAAGTTACCCTGACCTACCCGGTCCCAGTGCAGCTAGAGGCTGAGCTGGGGAGTGCTGGACAAGAGGGTTAAAGCAAAAGTTAGTAGCTGAGGCACATGCAGGTGGTGTGGGCCCTCTAGTTTCTTAAATTATCCAGACTTGGGTATCTGTGTTTCTAAACAGAATGGGTTAGGGCATCCCTGAACTTTGCACTCCAATGAGCTCAAGTTTCCTTCAGTTTCCCATAAATGTCTGCTATCTTTGATTTCCCTCTGGGTCTCTCCTCTTGGAATGTGCAGCTCCTCACTCCAAATATATACACATTCAATGTATATGTGTGTGTCTCTGTGCATGTGTGTGTGTGTGTGTATGCGTGCGTGTCTGCACTTACATATATGTATGTGCATATATATATATATTATAATTATTTTATTTTATTAACTTATTTATTTTAGTTTGACCAGAGAGGGACAAAGTGAATGCAAGAGAGAGACAGAGGGAAAGTGAGAAGGCAAGCTGCCAGGTCCAGGACTCGAACCATGGTCAGCCATATGGGAGTCCAGCACCCTTAACCACCATGCCACCTGCCGGCCCCTGCACTTATCTATACATCACACTTCACCTCCTGCTCTTTGGCTCATTTTTCTTCTACTTTCCCTTCCCCACTTTATGTGGCTTATCTTTCCCTCCTTGCTGTCCCCATAGTACCTTGAGCTTTTCCAGCCAGGATGCATATCTGGGCTGTAATTGTCTATGTGTTTGTTTTTCCCACAGAATAATAACCTTGAGAGGGACGGATGTGTCTTCTTCATCATTCCCATCATAAGCTTTTAACTGGACTAAGTGCTAGAGCAGGACCTGGTGCTCCTACCTGGTCTCCCCACCCCTTCTTAGAGGAGAGAAACCCCTCTCACTCATCGAGTCTTCTTCCTGTGTTCCAGGCACTGAGCACAGTCTCTTCTCTGTCCTCACAACACTCCAAGAGGTAGATAGCATCCTAAGCCCCATTTTACAGAGGAGGAAACTGAAGCTCAGAGAGCTTAAATTGTGCAAAGCCTATCGTTAAGGATGCAGAGCTACGTCCTAATTTTTACATGTATGATTCTAAAGCTCTGTGTTTTAAATTCTGTGCTCTCCCAAAGTGGCTGAGGAAAAAGGTGGGAAAAAAATCAGTGCCCACTTAATTAATGATCTGTACATGTGTGTGCATGTGTGCATGGGTGTGAGACATGCTCAGGCCCACCTCTGTCCTGGGGCACAGCACCCACATCTCTCTTTTTGCAAATTACCCAGCAGTGCGTGGACTACCCTGGAGCCCATAAGGTGATCAGCTCCATGCATGTCACGGGACTCAGAACACAATGAGCCTGGGTTCAGGGTCCCACAGGTAACCAGGATGGAATGTACCTGGGGCTTCTGGAGATGAGCCCTCCAAGGAGGTGTCTCAGGAAGGACCCTGCCCAGGGAAACTTTTGCTATCAGGAACACTGCTTGGGTCCAGGCCCAGCCTCTTCTGTTCCTAAAGGCCCCAGCCTTGCCCGGCCACATAGGAGAGTCAGTGGTCAAGATGTGATGGTTATACTCCTTCCCTTTATCAGGGTCCTTGCCTTTGATTCTAGGTCAAAGCTTCCAGTGTCTCTGCTGTGAGCATGAAAGCCACGAGGGGGAGCCCCTGAGCTGTGAACCACTGATGTTGCCTTGGTTCAGGTATCTAATGAGGAACGTTGGAGGCAGCTGAAAAAACATAGTATGCATTGGTGTGTGGTTTTCTCATGTCCTGTAGCAGTTGAGAATTTATCTTCTCCTTTAAACTTGCTATAGCTCCCAACAGAGCAATCTGGGTCCCTGAACTTGAGTGTGAAAGAGCTAGAGGAATCGTCAGCTCACCTTCCACATAGGTGGAGGACGAGGACAGGTAACATAAGCAGATAGGTCCTACCACGGAATTGCTGTGTGACCCTGAGCAAGCTACTTGCCCTCCCTGGGCCCCAATCTCCTTGTGTCAGTCAGGATTCTTGGACAGACTGACTCTAATTAACTGAAGCTGCAGGGCGGCTCCCAGAATTCAGAGACACAGAGAACTGAATGAGAACAGAAACAAAGGGTTGGGGAGAGGATTTGAGGCCAGGCCCCTGCCAGGTCACCCAATACTGGTTGGCTTGAGGCTTCTCCCTGCACTAATTACCCACTAGCCCTGCTGACGGGCCATTGTCCTCTATCGTCCTTGCATCTGTGTATCCTTTCCTCATGGCTCCTGTCTGGATGGGGGTCATGGGGCCACAACCCATCTGCCCACAGATAGGAGAGGGAGTATCTGCTCCTTTCATTTCCATAGTATAGAAAAGGGAAGACCAGCCCATAAATGAGAAGGCTTTTGAAAACTTGTAGCTAAAAGTGACCATATTTGCCTCACTGCATATACGTATTGCAATATACTGTATACATTGCATGTACTGTTTTAGTGGCAAAGTCTAAGCTCTTATACAACCTAAAATAAGAACAGCAACAACAAGAATGACAAATGCAAGCATTCATATAGTGCATATCACATGGTGAGCATTGTTCAAAGCATTGTTTGCACATAATCCCATTTATTCCTCACAGAAATTCTATAAAATAGATTTTATTATCATCTGCATTAGGTAGATGAGGAACCTGAGGCATGGAGATTTAAGTAATTTGCCTAAGATCACAAGGTCACAGAGCTGAACGCAAGCATTCATATAGTGCATATCACATGGCGAGCGTTGTTCAAAGCATTGTTTGCACATAATCCCATTTATTCCTCACAGAAATTCTATAAAATAGATTTTATTATCATCTGCATTAGGTAGATGAGGAACCTGAGGCATGGAGATTTAAGTAATTTGCCTAAGATCACAAGGTCACAGAGCTAGTAAGAAGTGGAGCAGGGGTGAGCTGTGGTGGCACAGAGGTGACACAGCACTCTCATGCTGGGTCATGGTGTGCAGACCCTGTTGGGGGTAACTCTCTCTCCCTCATGGGAAAAATAAATATAGCTAGATAGATAAGAAGTGAAAGAAGGATTTGAACCCACACTGGTTCTCACCCTGGTATGCGGTCATCTTGGACATTCAATTTAGGCATCTTCTATGAGACTTGCTATCCAGGAAATGGCCCAAATGACAAACACACACATCAACGTGGAATTTCCTTTTCTAAGCCTTTCTTTCCTCTATGGTTTAACGACAAAACCACTTTTCTGTTTGTCGATTATTTAATCTGCATGAGAACTTCCTTATTGATGGAATGGGAGAGGAGTCAGTATGTGTTATAGAAGTCACAGCCTGTATGAGGAGTGGGCATGAAATATTTCTTTGTTAGACATTACATCAGATGAAAGGAAGAAGTTGCAGTGGGCCATTGCAGAGTAACTGGTTAACGGTAATTTACTGTATGTATCTAGAGAGCTGAAATAGGATTTTGAATGTTCCCAACACAAAGTAATGATGAAAGTTGAAAAAGATGAATATACTAATTACCCCAATTTGATCATTTCATTGTATTTATATCCTGCAAAATCACACTGTTCCCACAAATAAGAACAATTATTGTGCGTTGATTAAAATAATAGTGATTTATAAAAGTTTAGAAGGTGAGAAAGAATAAATGTTTACTTTCCAAATTCTCACCGTGCACTTTCTGTCAAACTCCCAGAATTCAGGTTTCCGGAAGTTGGTGCCTTTGCAGGAAACTGACCACCAGAGGGCAGATAGTGTCCTCAACTAGACTACGTCAAGTATGGACTTGAGAGATGCATCTCCATTTGGGGTTTTTCCAGAGCAAGCTATTTGCAAAGCAGCCAGAAGGTGTGGCTCAAGGGACTAGAATTGTATTTTTATCTGCTGCTCATTTTCAGCAATCTGGAAGAAGTTTCTTTTTGACACACGAAGAAAGTGCCTGCAGCTTGCAAAGCCTGCGTCACTTTTTGGGAGAGGAGGTCTAGTTCTTTCTTTAGGTGCCCCGAAGTGTTTTTGCTAGACCCATTTCTCATAAAGAAACTTATTTTGTCCTCCTTTCTGTCCCCAAAGGGTTTTGGCTTCTGGGCAGAGCCTGATGTTTCTCCCTTGCTCTTCAGCATGGCCGGAGCACTTTGAAGTCCAGATGGAGTCAACTCTGGGCACCTCCTTCTTGCAGCCAGTCTTTCCTTTCAGCAGAATACTTGAATGCACCTCATGGGACCTTGCTGATTCCCTCAGTCCTGTTTTGAGGAAGAAGGAAGCGGCAATCTCCCTTTGACAATACACTGAGATGAAGTGGGGCATAGTTCTAGAATTTGAGGTGGGAAACTCTGGATGCTTCCAGGGGTGCTGCTGGAAGCTTTCTGCTCTATCCTGGGCCATTTCAAGCCCCTTTAGTCTGTCCAGAATCTGACCCTTGCGAAGAGTGGGATCTCATTTGGAGGTAGCAGTTCATCTCCCACAATGCCTTAATCCTTCTGAGGCCCAATCATCAGCCACTTGTGTCCATTCAGAACCAGAGAATAGCAGGGTAGAAAGTGCCATTAGGGGGTGTGTGTGTGTGTGATTCCCATGAGCCTACATTTAGTCTGACCTATGCCCTGGGCTATTTGTCACCTGCTGGAATAGTCACCTCCTCCAAGAAACCTGTCTTGACTTCCTTGCTCTTCATCCCACAGCATCCACCTCTGTCATAATATTCAACACACTCAGCTGTGGAAGTCTGGTCACAAAGCCCCTCTTCACTAAACTCTTATTTCTTGAAGTTAACAACCATTTCAGTGTCATCTGGGTCCCTGAGGCCTGGCTTAAGCTCAGAATAGACACTCAGGAATAAGAGTTAAATGAGGGAATCACCCCTGTGTGCTCTCCACCCCATTGTTACCAAGGTGTAGTTACACATATGTGCACACGTGCCCTCACACATACTTTTTCCTAAATCAATAGGATTATATCACTTCCCTCATTCTACTACTTGCCTTTGTGTCTAAAACTCTGCAATAGCCTCCTAGTCCAGCCTCTTCCTTCAGCCTTGGCCTAATAACCTAGCCTCCTCGGGTCAGTCAGAGGGAACTTCTAATCCGACCCACCATGCTTCTGTTCAGATCCTTTCAGTGGCTCCTGCCTGCCTTATATCAGCAAGTTGATTCCCACCCTTTCCTCACCCCCTGAGCCCAACCACAAGCCCTGTTCTATCCACACTGTCTTCCTTAGCACCTCCTGCCCTTCCCTTCATCCTTCTGGGAAGCCCCTGCTCATCCTCTAGTATCAGCTCATCTGTGAAGTCTGCAGATTCTCCCAGGGCCAGATGCAGGCTGAGGTATCCAGACTATGCCTACGTGGAATATGCCCCAGGACTCCTGAGCCTCCTGGCCTGGATAGGGAGGCTACCTCCATCTTGCATGAGATTTAGAAAATAACGATTAGGCTTTCTGTGCTTCCTCCACCCTGCTACGGAGAGATCATGGTGCTTCCCACATTATTCAGCCAGAAAAGAGATGTGAGACCCTGATTCGAAGGCCCCAGCACCTATAGGAAATTAAGCATTCCTCTTGAGAAGATATGTATAGAAGACCTACTGCAGGTGGGGTGCTAAGTCCTAAGAAACAGCAGGGAACAGAACTTGGCCCTCTGCAAAGTCTCATCTCATGTGGTTAATCTCCTGGATCACCTGAGGAGGCAGGATAGAGTTGATGAGGCAGTGGGAGCTCAGAGAAGTTAAGGAAATGCCCCAGGACCCAGCACAGAGAGTGGCAGGGTCAGAGTCTTTGTCACCCAGTCCTTTAATCCTACCCCTGCCTACACACTTGTCACTGAGCTGCAGGTAAGTTATGGAAGCCTCTGAACAGTACCTTGCACCAATAGCCCCAAAAGCTCATTGTGCTCAAAACAGTCTAGTCACAGCTGGCATTCAACACCTGCCATGTGTGGGCCAGATTGCTGCATCTGGGAGCTATGAGAACTAGGGGAGCCAGAGACAGCTTCTTAATTTATGCAGTGGTTTGAACTGGAAAATCTTGGGTAAAGGAATTTTGGGAAGATATGAGTTATACTGTATTTTAAACGCTCCAGGGGCTCTTCCCATTCAAAGGGAGCACATGGTGAATTCTTTTCTAATGCAAATGTGTCCTAATTTATCTGTTTGTCAGTTTGGTATTCTGTGCCTTGATTTGAGGGATCTTTTCTTTTTTTTATTGCACAAACAACATAGCAACAAATCACTTTTGTCCAGCCTGTTTGTTTCTCCTGGGTTTGTTAGGGTTTTTGTACGGAATTTTCCAATTGTTACACAGAGGAATTTGTTAACCTTTCCTTTTGTGATTTCTTCCAGACACTCAATGTTTAGGAAAAAAATGTACTCCTCTAAAGAAGTTATAAATATTTAATTTTGGCTATTTTTTTCCATGATTTAATTTTTACATTTAATTTTATTATTATTATTATTTTTTGGTAGGTTTTTGCCATAGAGTGCGTGTACTCACCAGAGAGGCAGAGAGAGATAGTGAGAGGGAAAATGAGAAATCAGTCCTTGGAGAAGATGGCCAAATTGCACAAACAACATAGCAACAATCACTTTTGTCCAGCCTGTTTGTTTCTCCTGGGTTTGTTAGGGTTTTTGTACGGAATTTTCCAATTGTTACACAGAGGAATTTGTTAACCTTTCCTTTTGTGATTTCTTCCAGACACTCAATGTTTAGGAAAAAAATGTACTCCTCTAAAGAAGTTATAAATATTTAATTTTGGCTATTTTTTTCCATGATTTAATTTTTACATTTAATTTTATTATTATTATTTTTTTTGGTAGGTTTTTGCCATAGAGTGCGTGTACTCACCAGAGAGGCAGAGAGAGATAGTGAGAGGGAAAATGAGAAATCAGTCCTTGGAGAAGATGGCCAAGCCACTGTCTCTTCTCCTCCACTCTCATGTTGGGATTTTGGCATGCAAGCACACACTACCATGTCCAGGACTTGAACCTCAGTAGGCCATGAGGGAATCCAGTGCCTTAACCATCATGCCACCTGCTGGCTCTTTTACTCTAATTTTTGAAAATCATGCTTGAGAAATGAGTCTAGATACTTCCTGTTTTCATCTAATTGTCAATGAACTTATTCATTTGTTTTGTGTGTCTCCTTTACCATTCACTTCTTGTGTATATATATATATATATATACATATTTTCATTTCCCACTTTATTCCCAATCTCTTCCCAGAGGCCATATGCACAGTGGCACAGCCCCTGGTCAGTTGTCCATGTTTTTACACACACATATGTGCATATGCACTCTGCCTTGTTCTTGTATAAACAGGTTTATAATTATATGCATTATTCTGAGACTTGGTTTCTTCACTTAATATCTTGGAGACCGTTCCAGCTGTGCCTGTAGGACTACTCCATTAGTTACTACTCTATACAGTATTGCAGATGTAGCATATTTTATTTAAACAACTCCCTATCAATGATCTTTTAAGTGTACTCAGAGAGGTCTTTGGATGCAAACCCAGAACCTGCCCATGTAGTACATATTACCATTACACCACTATCTGGCCCTGATATCCATCTTTTTCATTCTTACTTCTATTATGGGTGAAAATCAACTCATTGTTATTTTATTATGTATTGCATTTGTCATTATCAACCATGTGCATTTCCTCCTATGTGAAATGCCTCTACTGAATGAGTAGGCAGAAATGAATGGAGCATCAACCAAGTTCTCAGCAGATATGAGACAGGATGAGGCGGAGAAGGAGGAAAAAGAACGTGATTGTCCTGGAGAGAAGAAGGGAAGTCCACTAGCATCCCTCACAGGGACAACTCCACTACTCTGAGAGAGCTGATTAACAGGGCTAAGCAGAGTACACACACCATGGAAGACAAGGAGAACAAGACGAGAAGCTGTCACTTAGGATGAAGTGAATTGTACCCTGACCACAGGTGCCTTGTAAAGGGGTGTCGATGGGGCTGATGCAACCTGGAAGTCTGCCTATGCAGTTGTTTAACCTGGTCCAGTGGCTCTGTTAGTTCAAAGACTTTAGCAGTTCATATACTTGTGATGGGGTGAGGAGGGGGCCCTGTTTAATTGATATAAAGACTCCCCAGGTACTGGTGATGGCCCTGGGACTTCAGCAGGTGAGTGCATTCCTTGGGCTTCCTCTGAGACACAGTACTAACCTGGCTACATCTATCTTCAGAGGTCCATGTGGGTAGAGAGCAGATGGAGATGAGGGCCACAGGGAAATGAGGCTCTTTGATTCTGCCTTTATGTCTGCCACAGTGGCCACATCATCAGTGGGGAGCTGAGGCAACTGCATTCCAACATGTGAACTCTGTATCCAGGGTCACCTAAAAATCATCCTCTCAGTTGCTGGAAGCACATGCCTCACACTGTTGAGAACTACTCAGGTTGGGCCAGTCTTAAACAACTGGACAGAGAAGTCACCTAAACCAGCAAGCACCTGAGCTGTTGCCTGGCTTTAAAGTCTAACAGGTATTTTTGTGACCTGTAGCCATTTGTAACTATGTAGATTTCCTGCCTTGATGATTCCAACATTTCTCAATGACAAGAACACTGAACAGGAATTTCTTCCTCTTGTGTGCTTCGAAGAGATAACAATATTTTATCCTATTAGCACTTATCTGTTTTCTGCAATACAGGAGTTAAAGTAAGAACAAATCAAGTTCCTACATGCATGGAACAGCATCTTCATGAGAATGATTGGGACATCCAGATTGTTAGTGGTTCGGATCCATGTGGAAAGATGCCATGAGACATAATACTTTTATTATGACATTTAATCAATTCTGTAGTGTTCTGGTGGAAAAGGAATAAATAATTTGGTTCCTTTAAAACTTAGAAATGGAATGTTAAGGGTTTGTGTAGGCTTCTAAAATTTACAACATGGTTTGATTCAGGCATTCAAGGGATGAACTGTTATAGCGTGGCAAGTATCAAGGTGGCAATAGAGCTAGCGTAATAGGAAGACCCTGGGCCAGGGGGTGCTGGCCACAGACCTGCATCTGTCACTGATGCACTGGGAAGTTTACTTAAGTCTCTTCCCTTCTCATTTATCCTGACCGTATAATGATAGACATCTGCTCCTAGTCCTGGTGGAGTAACAACACCAGATTTTTCCTCCCACCTTAAATGAATAGAAAATGAATAACATATATGAAACAACAGGAAGCACAAGACATTGATTCCTACAAAGAAAGGGGAGAAAGCGAGCCCAATGAATGCCCTAGCTTACTTCCTGTGAAAATTTTCAGGATACAATCAAGAGAAGGGAATCCAAACAGAACTTAGTGGTCTCATAGGATTTAGGAACAAAGTTCAGAGTTCATGAAAGTGAAAATTGCCGCATAATAATAAGAAAAATCAATCAATAAAACATAGACCCAGAAATAACAAATGATAGGATCAGCAGACGGGAATGTGAATATGATTTGGTAAATATATTTCATTTGTTTAAGAAAATAGAAAAAGAAAAAAATAGAAAATAGGAAAAAGGAAAATAGAAAAAGGGTTGGTCCTGAAGCCTAGGGGTTAAGGGAACAAGATTTCAAATGGCCAACTGTGGTTCTAATTCCTGCCCTGGTGGCTTGAAAAACTTGCGGAACACTTGAGCATATGTATCCCAAATCTGTACAGGATAGAGAAACGGAGGGGAAAGGATCACAGCATGACTATGCCCCATTGCAGGGCATTTCCTCCCTGCCCTGGCCATTTCTTGTCATCTCTGTCTGGTTTGTGCACGCCTCTGCCAATTAAAAACAAAAAAAGAAAATAGAGAAAAGTATAAACATGATAAAGAGAGAATAGGAAAATACATTTTCTAAAAAGTCATATCACATTTTTAGAGATGAAAAGTACCATTATCTAAAATGAAAAGTACATTGAATGGGATTAACATCAAGTATATAAAAGACAAGAAAGAAAACAGAAAATGAAAAAAATATTTTGCTTGATTTACATTTATAGGACACTTTACTAAACAGCATCAGAATACACATTCTTCTCAAGCTCATGTGGAAGGCAGATTATATTAGGGTGCATAAGAGAAGTCTCAATCCATCTAAAAGAACTGAAATAATACAGAGTATGTTTCTGACCACAAAAAATTAAACAAGAAAAAAATCTACTTTTTTACGCAAATCATAGTTTTGTTTGGCATTGTTTTTCTTTTGCTTGAAAGATAAGCTTAAACATTTCTCCTCGTACAGATCCATTAGTAATAAATTCTTTTAGCTTTTTATATTAGAAAAATTATTTTGCATTTGCTTTTTGGAAGGACATTATGGCTGAGTATAGAATTTTAAGTTAATAAGTTTTTGTTTTGTTTTTAATCTCTTAGAATGTAAAAAGTACTGTTGTACTATATGCTTGCATTATCTCTGACAAGGCATTTGCCATTTTTTCTTTTACTTCTTTGTACATAATATCTATTTTTCTCTAGTTGCTTTTAATATTTCCCTTTATCATTGGTTTTGAGAAATGATTTACCTTGATGTGTGTTTTTAAATGTTGCTTGTGATTGAGGTTCACTGAATTTCTTAAGTCAGTAGGTTTATCATTTTCATAAAGTTTGAAAAAATTTTGCCCATTATTTCCTCAAATTTTCTTCTGTCCTGTAGTTTTCTCTTCTTCTTTAGGGATTCAAATTACATGTATATTAGGTTCCTTTAAATTGTTCTAGCTCACTAATACTTTGTTTTTTGTTTGTTTGTTTTGTGCTATGGGGCACATGTGCTTACCAGAGACAGAGAGAAAGAGAAAGTGAGAAATCACCCATTGGGAGGATGACCATGCCATAATCTCCTCTCCATTCTCTTCTGTGGATTTTCCACACACATGCATTCACACGCAGCATGTTTTTCAAGCCACCAGGTCTGGGACTTAAAATCACAGTGGACCACATGTGATCCAGCCGCCTCAACCACCAGGCCACCACCAACTCTCCCATTGTTTTCTCTGTGTGTTTTATTTTTGGATAGTTTCTAATGGTTTGTCTTAAATCTCACTATTTTCTTCTGCTATATCTAATTGACATCAATCATGACAAGTGTGAGTTTTTAATCTCAGACTTTGTAGGTTTTGTTTTTGTTTTAAAAGATTTTGCCATAGGGTGCGTGCACTCTTGAGAGAGAGACAGAGCGGGAAAGTGAGAAATTACTCCCTCCCCCCAGGAGAGATGACCACACTGCAATCCTTTGTCCTCCATTCTCCACCCATGAACATGCACCTGGTATAATTTTCAAGTCACCACATCCAGGATTTGAACATGCGGTCAACCGTGTGATACTCCAGTACCTTAACCACCATGCCACCTGCTAGTGTTGCCACACTTTGTAGGTTTTGTCTTTAGAAGTTAAATTTGTTTTTTAAACTTTCATGTCTCTTTTTAACATGTTAAACCTTTTCTCTAGTTTTTTGAACCTATAGAATTCAGGTATAATAACTTTTAATATACTTATCTGTTAATTTTAATATGTGTATCGTTTCTTTGTGTTTGTTTTTATTGTTAAGAGTATTTATGCACAAGAAAGAGAGAGAGAGAGAGAGAAATCCATTTCTCCATACCATCAAGATTCTGAGGATGCACACACATGCACTTGGCATGTTTTTTAAACTACTGGGGTTGAGATTCAAACTGCAGTTGGCCATATGGGATCTGGCTTTCTATGTACAGCATTTAACCACTGTGGTATGGGACTGATCTTCTGGGTTGTTTTTTATTGATTACATTTACTCTTCATCTGGGCCGTATTTTCCTTCCTCTTCACATGTCTGGTGAATTTTGATTGGATATCAGACATTGCAAATTTAGTGCTGGGGTTTTTTAAATTTCTAAAACTATTCTGTGTGTTCTTCTGAGATATAGCTAAGTTACTTGGAATCATTTGATCCTTTTGGGAATTTATTTTAAGATTTGTTAGGTAAGAGCAGAGAGAACATAAATGAGGAATAATTATTGGAATTGAAGCATAACCCTATTGTATGCTCTATATACAAGCCTATGATTGATGAAGTTTTCTAGCCTGGTTAATAGAAATGCAGTATTCTTGACCTTGGTTGAGCTTTAATCCTTCTATGGCCTCAGGTAGTTGCCTCAGACACAAGTGTTGATCAGTAAGTATTAAGCTGAATATTCCTGAGAAACCTTTTGCAGATTTCTGGAACTCTCTCTCTGTTCATCTCTCTCCTCTGCAGTACCCTATTCCATGAATTTAACTTTTTAGTTTCTTGCAGCTCTCAGGGCCATCTCCTCAACAAAGAGTCTACTAGGCTCAATCTGTATTCTTACTCCCTGTGTTGTGGCCCGGGAACTTTTTTAAACTGAAGAAATTATGGGACTTGTCTCATTTGTTTTCTTTTTTTTATGTCTTTATTTTACATTCCTTCACTGTTTATCATTATAACATACAAAATGAATTTTCCCATCCAGAATACACTGTATATTGACTCAATCTAAGATATTACCATACATATTATCATCAATAGATAATTTTCCATTTTGTGTTTCTTACATATTTTACTTCTTTTCTTTTCTTTCCCATTTATTCCCTGCCCCCCTGCCATTTTCCCCTCTCCTCTCACACTGTCTCTGATATCCACAGTTGCTCCCCATACCTTTATACTATCCAATATTTCAGTTTCTGCTATAGAGCGCAGACATTTGGTATACATTAAGTGGGGACATACAATGCCTCTCTTTCATAGCCTGGCTTGCTTCACTTAGCTGTAAATCTTCCATATTTGTCCACTTTCTATCAAATGCTAGGGTCTCATTATTTTTTATGGCTGAGTTGTATTCGGTAGTGTATATGGATTTAAAAAGTATGGCACATATACACTATGGAATACTATTCATTTGTTTTATCATGTTTTTGTTTTATTTTGCCAGAAGGTGCAAGTGCTAGTAAGAGAGAGACAGAAAGAGAGAAGAAAAGTGAGAAACCACCCCCATTGGAGATGGTCATGCTGTAATCCCTTTTCCTTTATTTATCTCCCTTTTCAAGATTTTGGGCAACTGGGGCCAGCAGATGGCATAGCAGTTAAGTTGCTGGACTCCCACATAGTCAACCATGATTTGAGTCTCAGACTGGGACTTCCTTGAAAATCATGCCAAGTGCAAGTGCATATGTGCCCAAGATCACAGGAGAAGATGGAAGAGAAGGGATTGTGGCGTGGCAATTCCCCCTAGAGGGTGATTTCTCACTTTCCCTCTCACTGTCTCTCTCTCTCTTTCTCTGGTGAGTGCATGCACCCTAAGGCAAAAAAAAAAACAAAAAAAAAACTCTAAGAAAACATTTTGGGCACACACACACACACACACACACACACACAATGTGTTTTTCAGGCTGCTGAGTCTTAGATTTAAACTGTACAGTTGGCCATATGGGATCTAGCTGCCTTAACCACCATGCCACTGGATGGGCCTCATTTCTTTTCTTTTCTTAAGAAGTATTTTATTTATTTAATTTCATTTATTATCATTATCATACTTTAATTTCAACAGAGAGAAAGAAAGGGAAAGTGAGAAAGCAAGTTGCCAGGTGCAGGATTCAAACTGTAGTTGGCCATGTAGGAATCCAGTGCCCCAAACACCATGTCACCTACCAGTCCCCAACCTTCATTTGTTTTCTGTCTCTCTGAAATCATAGTTGCCCTGCCCCTGCCAACATTATATTCAATGTCTTGAAAAACAGTGTCTTGAAATTCTTTCTTACAGTGTTGGTTTTTAGTTGTTATGAAAGTATACATTTTCTGCCTGTGAATCCATCTCTTTGCTGGAAGATTTACTAAAAGGGAAATAATTTAGATGTTAATATTTTGCCAAAAGGTGCATATGCTCATCAGAGAGAGACAGAGAGAGAAGAAAAGTGAGATAGCACCCCTGTGGGAGATGGTCATGCTGTAATCCCTTTTCCTTCATTTGTGGAAGATTTGGAGAGATTTGGCAAATCCTTAGGTATTTGGAAATTGAACAAAACACTTCTAAATAATCTATGGGTAAAAGCAGTAATAATTACAAAACATTAATAAAAGTTATAAAACATTTCAAATCGACTAAAAATAAAATACATAAAAATATGTGGGATGAAGTTAACACTGTGCTTTGAGGAAATTTACTGCTTTAAATATGTATATTAGAAAAAAAAAAGGTTTCAAATTATGATATTTTTATGGAGAGGTTTTTGCTATAGGGTGTGTGTGCTCACCAGAAAGACAGAGAGACAGAGGGACAGAAAGTGAAAAATCACCCCCCATGGGGGATGACCACGCTACAATTCCTTCTCCTCCATTCTCCTCTCAGGATCTTGGGCACAGGTATACACATGCCCGGCATGAGTTTAAGCCACCGAGTCTGAGACTCGAACTGTGGTCAACTATGTGGTAGTCCAGCAACATAGCCATTATGCCAACTGCTGGTCCCCAAATTAGTTACTGGAGTTGCCACCTAAAGACACTAAAAAAAGAAGAGGAAATCAATTGCAAAACAAGCAGAAGTAAGAAAATAACAAAGGACAGAAATTAGTGAAAATAGAAAACAAAACAAAACAAAATAGTTCAGAGAAATCAGTGAAACCAAAAGCTAATTTTTTAAAAAAGCAACAGAATTTATAAGAATCTAGTCAAACTAAAGAGGTAAAAGGGAGAGAAGACACCAATTACTAATATCAGGAATGTGATGTCAAACATTACTTTTGCTCCTACAGACATTGAAAGGATAATAAAAATAGTATGAGCAAATTTATTGCAATCCAAAAATTCAGTTCATGAAGTGGGCCATTTTTTTAAAAAAATAACACAGACTACTAAATCTTATTTAAAAAAAAAAAAAAAAGAAAGCCTGGTGTCCCAAAATCTATTTAAAAACTAAATTTGTAGTTAAAAATAACCTTTCTACAGAGAAAACTCCAGGTCTGTATTACTTCAGTGTTTAATGCTACTAAACCTTTAAAGAGAAAATGATGCCAATTCTACGTGAACTCTTTCAGAAAACAAATGATAACGGAAAAATTTCCAACCAATTTTACAAGACCATCTTTATCCTGGCGCTAAAACCAGATCAATACATTACAAGGAAATAAAACTACAAGTGAACGTTCCTCATAAAAATAAATTCTAGAGTCCCTAATAAAATATTATCAAATTGAATATAACAACATATAAGAAGGATGTGCCATGATTTAATGGGGTTTATCATAGGGATGCGAGTTTGATATGACATTTGAGAAATCAATATAATTCACTGTATTAACCAAGAAAAAAATGAAAGCAGTATGTTCATCTCAGCATATGCAAAAATCATATTTGACAGGACCAGTTGTGGTGTTTCAGGCAATAAGGATGCTGTTGCATGATGCTGGGGGTCAGTCACACGGAAAGGCTCTGGGTCTCATGTTCACCTGTAAATGGCAGGCACATTCATGTCACATGATCCTGGCTGAATGGAGGACCTTAGGGGGAGGTGGGGAAGATAGTGACATAAAGACCCTACTGAGGGTGATTGTTTCTCTTTCTTTTTCTTGCTGGACATAAATAAACTTTTAAAAAGTGTATTTGAAAAATTTGAAAACTCTCAGTAAGTAGAAATAGAAAGAACTCCCTAACCATTATCGATCAAAAACCTCTAGCTAAAATCAAACTCAATGACAAAAATGTGAGTGCCTCAGAAAGGAGTTAAAACTGCCCTCTTTTAGGATTGGTAGGTGGTACAGTGGTTAAGGTGCTGAATTCCCACTTGGCTGACCATGGTTTGAGTCCCAGACCTGGCAGCTTGCTTTCTCACTTTCCCTTTCTCTCTCTTTCTGGTAAAATTAATAATAATAATAAGAAGAAATAAAATAAACAATTCTTTTGTAAAAAGACTGTCCTCTCTTAACACTTTTTTTCAATATTGTTCTGGAGATTATAGCCAGTTCATTAACAGAGGAAAATGAAACATAAGGCAGATAGGAATGGAGATGGTAAAATTGTTTTTATTCATTGGCAACATGATTATCTTTATAGAAAATACTAGGAGAAATACAAAAAGAAGTTACTAGCAATTGTGAGTTTAGTGGGATCATAGACCATAAAGTGATATACAAAGTTAATAGTATTTCTTTATACTAGCCACAATTAGAAATTGAATTTAAAGTAGCATTAAAATTATAAAAAGCTTAGGGATAAAATAAAAGACATGTAAAGCATGTATACTGGAAACTATAAACAATATCAAAAGAAAATCCAGAAGGTCTAAATGGAGATATACCATGATAATGAATTTAAAATGTTCATTGTTTCTAAGATAAACATTCTCCCAAACTGCTCTGTAGGTTAAACATTATCACAAGCAAAAATTTTAACAGTCTTTTGTATATATTAGCAAGACTACTTTAAAATTTATATAAAAGTACAAAGAATGTGGCGTAGTCAAAACAATTTTGAAAAAGAACAAAATTGGAAAATGTACTCTAACTGATTCCAAGACTTCCTAAAAAGTTTCCATAATTAAATCAATATGGATTTTGGTCAAAAGATAGAAAAATAGATCAGTGGAGGAGAAGAGAGAGTCTAGGAAGAGAGCTCACACATGGATGGTCAATTGAAAAGGCTCCAAGGCAACTCAGTGTGTAAATGTTGCTGGAACACATGGATATCTATGTTAAAGAAAAAAAAAAACCCTTCTAACCTTACTGTATGCCAAATTAAAAATTAACACAAATAGTATCATAAACCTAAATCCAAAAGCTAAAATTATAATGCTTCTGGAAGAGAAAAAAAAAAAAGGAGAAAATCTAGTGACCTCAAATGGGATTAGTATTTCTTAAATAGGACACAAAACCCCACGAATTTTAAGAGAACACATGTGTAATATTGAACTTCACCAAAATTGAAATTCTGCTGCTTGAAAGACAATATTGAGAAAATAAAAAGGTAAATTACAGCTCGAGAGAAAATGTTTGCAAAACACAGGTCTGATAAAAAAGTATTGAATACAAAACATATAAACAACTCTGTTATTAACAACTCAGTATTAAGACAGACAACCCGATATTAAAAAGGAGCAAAATATTTGGACCCTTAATGTAAGTCTTATGGATGGCAAATAAGCAAATGAAAAAATGCATTCAGCATTGTTAGTCATTAGGGAAATGCAAATTAAGACCCAAAAGAAATACTCGGAACACATGTGTACTCGTGCACACACACACACACACACACACACACACACGTAAATGACTAATATTCAAGACTAACAATACCAAGTACTGGTGAAGATGTGGAGCAACCATGTGAACCATCTAACACATGGTTCATGGTCTATACACTTTAGAAAGCAGCTAGGCAGCTTCTCAGAAATTAGACATGCAAGTAGTATATGACCCCACCACTCTACTCTTTACCCAAGAAAAAAATGAAAACATGTCTATACAAAGACTTATCTACTAACATTTATAGAAGCTTCACTCAAATATCCAAAACCTAGGAAACAACACAAACAGATTGTGACCCATTAACTGGTGATGAACAAATTATAACACATTCATCCACATGGAATATTACTTAGCCATGAAAATGAACAAACTGCAGATATAGGGAGAAAGGGTAATGTGAGAAAACATGGCTGAATCTCTTAAGTATTGTGCTCAATGAAAAAGTTAGATGTCAAGCAATATATATTGTATGACACCATGTACATGGCATACTTTAAAAGGAAATTATAATAATTGAAATTAGATCAGTAGTTGCCAGAAGTTGGTGAGTAGAAAAGGACTGACTGCAAATTGTCATCTGGAAACTTTTCAGGGAGATGGAAATAGTCCTTATCAGGTCGTGGTGGTGGTCCTACTAGTGTGTACATTTGTCAAACTCATAGACCTGCACACTTAACGTGGATAAACCTTACTGTGTGTAAGTTATTCCTCTATAAACTGACAGAGATCAATGATAGTCTGACAGCATCTGGTCTGCACAGTACCTGCCTCCTGTGTTTTCTGTGCCTCCAAAACCTTAAGAGAGAAGTCAGGGGGAGAAAGCATCTTCACCATGTTCGTCTGTGGGGCTGGGATGGCGAACATCTCTGTAGAAGCAACACTCATTCAGGGAAGGCTCAGAAGACACTGCTACAAAAGTTGTTTTTCCATCTTTGCTCCCTCAAAGAGTCTTTTTAGTTGTGTTTTTTTTTAGTTGATCCTCCTCTGAGAAGTTTTAATACAGATGTATTGTATAAGCTGTTATACTCTCTTTGCATATCCTTGTTTTAATACATTAACATAGGAACGCTTTCTTCTCTACTCCAGACTCATTTTTTGTCCTCTCCCTGGGTGAAGATGGCAAAGGTCAGGTTTTATTTCATCCTGACATTCGGCAAGTTTGTATTCTTTTTCTTTCCCTCCTTCCCTGAAGTAACCAGCACCGCTAAGACAAGTATGAAGTAAATAATTCCCAAAAGGAAAGTTGGAGGCAGCACTGCCTGCTTCCAGGTGAGCAGCTAGGAAGTTGGGCAGAGAAGATTCTGTGATGGGCTCAGGGGCCAAGGTGGGATGCCGCTGCTTCTCACATGGCACACTGATGGCATGAGCACCTAGCAGCACCTGGGTCAGAACCCATGCAACACCCCCCCACACACGCTCCAGTCCCGGTGTCTCGAGAGGCTTGGAGACATGAGCAGGAGCATAAACAGCTGCTCCCTGAAGCTGTTCTGCTTCCACAAAGCCCTCAATGTGAAAGTAACTTTTTAATCTATGAAATAAGACTCCCTGGAGCCTCTTTCCTATAACAAAGCTATGGGAGAGGCAATAACGTGCTTTTTATTGGGGGGAAAATGCTTATTTTTGCTTTCTGGTAGGCTTGTGAAGAGCAAAAGGAAATGTTGCTTCCAAGGAATGTACTCAAAGGAGCAGATATAAATATGAAAATATTTGTAGACACACATTTTGAGGGAGATGCCAGTGAGACTGGCTGCCTGGCTCCCAGGTATTTTCCTGTTCTAGAAATGGTCTCAATTCACAGGGGTGGCCCCTGGTGGCTTTCTGAGAAATGTAAGGTTGTCCCCATGGCCATCACTGATTGACCCAAGTGTAGGCAATTGATCTAAGCCAGACTGATCAAATTCCCTGACTCCACAATTTTAAACTTGGTTCCAAGAGACCACAGATATGTTTGGAATTGATTCACCCTAATGGAAAATCAGAGGCCAAGACCCAAGGCCCCTCCATTGAGGCCATCGGAACTGCTCTGGCTTTTACTCCAAGCATGGATTAGGTGCTCAGAACCACCTTTCTGGTCTCTGAGCTTTCCCCGTAGCCTCCTGATGAATCCCAATGGGGGATCCATGGCAAATTCTGACTTGTGTCCACTGCCAGATGATGCTGTGGTGGTGTTGCATGGAGAGCTTGACTACTGTGTGCACCAGAAATCAGTCTGGCCTTCTGTACTCTGAAAACACCAGAAAAGGAGATCCAGAAATGAAGTTTGGGGCCAGAAATCAGTGTGGCCTTCTGTACTCTGAAAAGGCCAGAAAAGGAGATCCAGAAATGAAGTTTGGGCTCATAGGACATCTGTGGGATCCATATTGTGCCTCATAGATATGTACGATGATTAAATATAAATGAGAAGTAGTAAAAATAAAATAAATCAAAAAAGAAAAGGAAAAAAAGAATCCCCCCCCTCCCCCCGCCCAGTGCCATGTTCTTTCATCTGAGTCCCATGGTGTCCCCGCCCAGAGCCATGTTCTTTCATCTGAGTCCCATGGTGGCTGGTACAGGGAACGGTTACTGAAGAAATTATTTTCTTTCTCTACCACTTCAAAGATAACCTTGCCTTATATGAGAAACATTTCAAAGACTCCTCACTATGTAGGCCTTTTATCTCAAACAGCCAGGACCTCTAGAGGTCAAGTTGCAAAGACAGCTTTGCCTCACAGAGCCATGTTCTTTCATCTGAGTCCCATGGTGGCTGGTACAGGGAACGGTTACTGAAGAAATTATTTTCTTTCTCTACCACTTCAAAGATAACCTTGCCTTATATGAGAAACATTTCAAAGACTCCTCACTATGTAGGCCTTTTATCTCAAACAGCCAGGACCTCTAGAGGTCAAGTTGCAAAGACAGCTTTGCCTCACCCCTGAATTTGACAAGTGCTGCTATCTCTGTGCCTGTCCTCTGCAGACGTGCCCTAGGTCACCCTCTCTCTGTGCCTGGGAATGGCAGAGGAGCAAGGAAACACACAGCATACTCCCTGTTGCAGGCTGAAGGAGAGGGACCACGAGGCAGGGCCCTGGGAACACACCCTCTTCATCTAGGGAGGGCTCCTAGGAGCTCCCAAGTCCTGGAACACCAGGTCTTAGTTCTCAAACTACCTGCTGCCAGCCCCTGACCTTCCTCCTTCTTCTCGTGCCACAATAGGAAGATTTGATTTTAACAAAAGGCTGCTTGCATGACCTGGCTTGTGTGAGTATGGTCTCAGGTCTGCCATCTGGAGTGAATATCACTGGGGTCTCCCTGAACTAGAGATGACCTTGCAACTGGGGCTTCATTGTGTACATCAAAAGTAGGATCTCAGTGTCTACACTCAGCCTGATCAATCCCCAGGTCCTCCTCAGAGCACATCCTACTCTGTGAGACTTGGAATGTGAAAGTTCTAAAAAATGCCCTTTATTGTACAAAAATGTCTGACCATTATCCCCATACTGTGAAAAGAGTCTATCTGTGGGTTTTTGCTTTGGCTGTTATTTTTTTAAATAAAAACACTGAGGAGGAAATGAATAGCCACAAAGTCACCTTCGATGCACTTGCCTGTCTCTCTGGTTGGATCAATTGAAAGTCACAGGCTTCGGTTCCGGGTGGGTTGGGGCATCTGCTAAAACATGAAGCCAAAAATGGGCTAGACCAGTAGCTGGGCTCTAAAGACTGGTACCCACCACAGTATGTTGTGTGTGGCTTATTCATTCCTGGATGGGTCCCCCTGGCTGTTTCATGGTGTTAGATAGAGCCTCAGCCACTCTCATCTCATAGTTAAAAGGCCATGGCAACCCCATACCCCATTTTCCTAACCAACAACAAGAAGAGGGGGGAAGGGGAAATTCTCCTACTAGGTTAGCCAGTGACCCATCCCTGCCTCATTGCTGCTATCGTGGCCACCAGGGCTACGTTGGGGACACTGTAGTTATAGGGATGGGATATGTTGGCTTAGGTCAATACCTTCCAACCTACATGACTTCTCCAAAGCAAAAGGTGGTTACCATGAACAGAACACGGGAAACTGACACTAAGGAGACAGCCTCTGTCACTGTCAATATTGTCTCACTTCTCAAAACCCAGTGGCTGCCTCTGCAATCCCATAATCAAACAACCATGGTGGTCAGGAGTAAAACAGTGCCACTTTATAACTCCTGAAATGTTCACTCACATCTTGTTGGATGTTACAAAAAGAAAAGCCTTAATTTTGATTGCCTCTGATTTAAAGATAGGAAATAAACCTCTGACATAAAGCTACTGGCCCATGAACACAATGGGTAGAAGTTGGGCTAAAGCGAGAGCCTTCTCTCTGGCCTCCAAATCCTTACTTCTGTCCCCTCTCTCCTGGGAGGCTGCTTCTGCACCCAGAACCTGGGAGCTGCCTGCCCACTTCGGCAGAGCCTGCCTACGCTCTTGGAGCATTCTTGGCTGCTCTTGGTGAATGTCTTTGTCTTGGTGTCCTATTACCATGTAACCTGGAAGCGTTGAGTTTTCTGCTCTAGGCCTCATGTGGCTGGAATCAAGCTGTTTGCAGCTGTGCGTTCATATGGAGCTCAGGGCACCATTACTAATTATTGTCCTATTATATGAGTACAGACACTGAAGCACAGGGAGGCCCTGGTAGATCCTCTACTTTTAATTATATTCCATTCAATAGAGATAGTTCTTCATGGCACTTCTGTATATTTTTATAAGGTATTATTTCATTGGATCTTCATAGCTCCTCTTTGGATTTTTAAATTAATTAATTAATCTATTTATTTATTTTTTTTGGCCTCTAAGGCTCAGAACCCAGAGTCCAGCTGGGCCTTTCTGACTTCTAACTCCAAGTTGTGCTATTGTCTCCCACTTCCTACCCCATCCGGGCCTTCAGTCCAGCTATACTATTGGCTGCCATGCCCCCATCTCAGCACTGGCCCTTCTGCCTAGAACTGTGCCCACGACCTGTGGGAGGAGGACAATGCTATGACCTTTGGGAGAGAGCAGATCCTGGTTCCTTTGCTTTGCACTGGCAGCCATATGCTCCCCTTCAGTGGGAAGCAAGAAGACTCAGCCAGAGTGGCTGGGACGGGGTTTGGCATATGTGGACCCAGGTTCCCAGCTCCCCCCAGCTGAACTGAGCTGCCTCAGCAGGGGACCCAGAGGACCATTTTCCAAGAGCAGGCAGATCTTTTGTGCTTCTCGCTCGTACTTCCAGTAGCAGCCTGTCAAAATAAATTGTATATTATGGATTCTGGGGGGCTGGGGAGACCAGCTGTTACCAAAATGCCTAGGCTAATTTTAAATCTATTCATTATGCATGATTAATTATCAAGGCCCAGAGAGACGTAAGTGAGCACAGCTCCCATAGCACGTGTTGAAATCACTCCAGGAATGTATTATTGGAGCTATTCCTTCCTTCCTTCCATTGTCATTGTTTCAATAAAAGTTTTAATCTTAGGATGGATTTTGATTTACACAAAAGTTATGAAGATAGCATAGTGTTGACATATATCCCCAATTCAGCTTCTATTATTAATATCTCACATGGTTGTGGTACATTTGTCACATTTAATGAACTAACTAAAGCCCATATTTTATTCAGATTTCCTTAGTTTAAAGCTAATGTTCTTTTTCTGTCTTAGGATCCCATCCAACATACCACATTACATCTGTTGTCATGTGTCTCGGGTCTCTTTTTGGTTCTGACAGTTTCTTAGACTTTCCTAGTTTCAGATGACCTCAATAGTTTCGAGGAGTGCTAGTCAGGAATTTTGCACAATGCCCTTCTGTTGGAATTTTCTGACATTTTTGTTATGTATTTTCCGAAGGTCTAGACTTAGATGGTCTACGAGGAAGGAGGAAGGCCCTTTAGAGGATTCCATCATCTTTTTCTTTTTTTCCTAAACAGGGAAACTGAAGCTCAGAGAGGGGCAGCATCTCAGAGTTCCAGAGTGAGTTAGCCACAAGGCTGAGCCTGTAGGACAGAGCCTTCTGAGTCCTAACTGAGGCTGCCCTCTGATCTTGGTATTTACCAGCAACCCCAGCATCTCCACTCCCATCTCTGTCATGGCTGGAAACTGATGCCATTTCCCTGGGAAGAAAGGTGCCTGACAGCCAAGCTCCATGAGCCCATGAGTTTCTTGGAGCTGAACCTTCTCCAGTGACAGGGTCTGTGCGTCCTAGAACTATTTTGAAAAAGTTTGTTTTGAGAGGCTAGAACTCAAGGCAATCATATTGGAAGGTCTGTGCCTCCTGACATTAGAAGTGCTAGTTGGAAAATTTCTCTTGCTCAGCATCTATCCATCCCCTAAAAGATAGAAGCCACCTGTATCACTATCCCAGTTAATATGTTTGCCATTTGCAGAGCTCCAGCTTGATGGGGGAGAGGCATAGCAAAATGTGACTTTATCATCCTCTCCTTACCCCATCTCCAACCTCCTCATCTCCCTTCAGGAAGACTTTACTTGGTGATCTCCAATCAGAAACCATCTGCCGCATTCACTTAAAAATGGTCCTGATCCGAGTCCTGACATGTCTTCCTTCAGTAGAAGCCAGCTCTATACTGCTCTCTTTCTTTCCACTCTCATTCCAACTTCCACTGTGTTGGAGTATATTCCCATATCTCCTCTTTTTACCCGGACCAGCTCTGCAATGCAGACATGAATTGTGCAGCTCAGAGTGATCTTCCTCCCTGTCCCCAGCTGCCTGGGATACTTACAGGCAGAGGAGACTCAGGATTCTAGGATGAGCTTAACTCTTTACCTTCCCATACCACTAATACAAAACCCAGAGAGGCAGAGACTCAGGCCTACATCAAATCACATGAAGACTCACAGGTTTGTGGAGACAAACCAAAATTGTCTAGACCAGATGTTCTATGATCGCATTATCTATTTATTGATCTTATGATTAGTCAATCTTCTCTAGATTAAATTGTCCTCTCCACGTTTGCTATCTGCCATAGTGGAAAGTCCAGTGGTAACAGGTGGTGATGGTTGATTGGCCCTTGTGGGAGTGAAAGGATCCATGCACCCAGGAATGAGGGATACAACTGGAATCTTGAGGAAGGAAAGCATTTCCCACACACCTGTCTGCCTCTAGCAGCCTTCGGCACCTTCACTGGTTTCAGAATTAGATGTCAAATGTTCCTATCCCAGAAGTTACAGTTCCCACCCTGTATTTGGCAGCCAAAAGAAAGAGGAGCCTTGGTTTCTTTGTCTGGACAATGAAGAACTTTCAGAAAGTGACTGAGGAAGGCCTTTGAAAGTCACTGCTTGGTACCTGGAAACAGGCAGCTGCCTCCTCCTCAGTTTTGGTTTAGTAGGCTTGGAATGGGGTCCACTGTTTTATTTAAACTTAAGTTTCAGGGGTTTCTAAGACCCAAAATATTTGACAATCTCTGTGAGCAACCCTTTTTGACACCAAGAGGATACACAAAAGCCAATCAGGTATTGTAAAAATCAGGGCTAATAAAGCCACATCTGGGCTCCTCCAGTGAACTAAGACCTTGGGTGCTGTGTGTCCCTGCTGTCTGCAGTTACTGCCCTTTCCTCACCAGAAACCAGAGCAGGGTTTCTGCTGCCAAGCAGCTCCAGGTCCTGTGCTTCTGAAGTAAGTGTACACAAACTTAAGTGCTTCAGAGAATGTCTGTTGCCCAAACCCAATTTTAATACCACTGTGCTGCTAAAAGCATTTGCTGTGGAGAGTGAGCTAATGCAAGACTGATGTTCTGAAAAATCTTTACATGAAAGTGAAAGTACTTGGACTTGGAAAGCTACCTGGCTTATGTATTTCCTTCCCACCTTTTTAAATTCCTTCCTTTTTTTTCTTCCTTCTCTTTTCTTCTCTTCTCTCTTTCTCTTCTCTCCTCTATGCTCTCCTTTCTTC
>NW_006159577.1:3612666-3618424 GCF_000334495.1 Tupaia belangeri chinensis | reverse complement strand
CTCTTTTCTTCTCTTCTCTCGTTCCCTTCTCTCCTCTATGCTCTCCTTTCTTCCTCTCACTTACATATTTAGGGAACATTTTAATTTTGGAAAGAAATGCTATCTATGTAAGCCAAAGTTCTGTGATGTGTGAGCATAGGGTGTGGGAAGGGAAGATTAGAGGGAGGCATTGCAACACCTGCCAAGGCAAAGAATTAGCTTTGAGGAGGCTTCTGGAAAAAACAGCAAGCATGTCATTGCAGTCATTCTTGAGGCAGCGCATGATGTGTGAGGACTTTGAGAGATGTAGGGACTCACCCAGACACTAGAGGCCAGTGAACCCTCATTCCCAGTAAAGTCTCAGGCAAAGGTCCTGAGAAAGTGCACTGGCATCCCATGAAGCAATTCGGTCAAGTGTTGTTGCATCACCCAGTGCCCTGACTCTTGGCTGAGTTTTGAAACATTGTCTGGCAAACCTTAATCTGAAATCTTATTGCCAGAGGAGAGTCAGAAACATAGAAGTAAACATGAAAATCGGTTTCTCATGTAAGTAGGAAACTGGAACCAGAATGGTAAGGACTGTACTAAAGAAGAGCACTAGTTTGGGTGGTGACGAGCAGAATATTTTACAAAGAGAGGGCAGAGTGTTGGTTTTTTGAAGAATTGATAAAATAGACAATTAAAAGAACAGCTTCTTCCATTGAGGAATTCCCAAGCAACAGCTCTGCTAGTATATACTACCTTCTGTCGGCAAGTTCCCAGCTCCCTAAATGCTGGGCGTCCAAAGGCTTGTCTAATAGACCTGTCTGGTTCTGCTCCTGGGTTGAGCTAAAAGCTTCACAGGATCAGCTGTGCTTTTTATTGTAATTAAACAGTTTACAAAAACCGATGAAATGAGAGTGCCAAGAGAAAGAGTTGTTTCCATGAAACCTAAGTTTAGTTCTTCAGAAAGGCTCTTTCTAAAAAGGGAAGTCACTAAAAATAATTTCAATTGAATTAGGTGTGGGTGAGATAACTTTAAAAGATTTGAAAGAATTGTATATATCTAGAAATGCCTGCATTTCTTAAGTTCTCACTTATTTTAAAGAAAGCAAAATTGGAAATTATAGGCAACGTGCTTGAAGTGAGGTTTATGTAAAAAAAAAAAAAAAAAGCCTGGAAATTCCAAACACAGGACTCATTCTCAAAGGAAAGCATGTGGCACTCTATTAAATGAATGAATGGCATATATTTTAAGTTAAAATAAAATGTTTGTTGTGTGATTATAATTGGTTTATGATTATAAGGAATCATAAAAATCATTATGTACAGCTCATAAAGGGGTCTAGATTTTTCCTGTAGCAATGAGAAGTTTCTGAAGGAGTCTAAATAAATTTGAATAAATTCTCCTTGTTTCTGTCCTCCCAGGACCAAGATGTTCTTCTAGACCTACATGGAAGTTCTCAGTACTTGAAGCTCCACCCCAAAATAGAGCTGATCTCCACAATTGGAGCTGCAAGCCCCCTCTATGTAGAGTTCTTTACATAGTAGCAGTGAACCTAATTCCCCAAATTTAGAGATATTGGTTTGCTAACATCTCTCTCTGCGATGCACAGGCACTATTTTCTTCAACTTTGTGCCTTTGATTTTCAACCCAGCGCCAAGCGTATACTGATACCACAAACATTTGTGTTGTGAACTGATCACCACTATCATCTTCCAAGTAATTGTTGAATCATATTTGTTTCGCCATCTGCTCTTTACATTGCTATCTGTCTCTGCAGATAGTAATTTGTCTTTCAAAAATGTATTAGTTCTGCTTTATCTACCACCAGAAAAATATGATGCAATGTATATAAAATACAGATGATAATAAAAAAATCTAACTACAGGAATAATTTATAGAGATTGAATGAAAAAGAAAATTTATCCAAATATTAGACTATTATAATTTAGCACTGAATTTTTCCTCAAGTCTCTGTTACACCAACGTAAAAGAAGAAATTGTTCAAGATATTTTCCAAACTCGCCTTTGACAAGACGGTTTTATAGGATGTCACTAGGCCACGACAGTGAGGGGGAGAGAAGATGAGGAGAAGGTGCCCAGGAGTCCTATTTCCAAATTAGATAAAAAAGCTAAAAAATCTATTTTTATTATAATTTTTTTTTCTGAATGTGGCAAGGCAGCATCTTGAATCTAAGTAGAGGATATTGGAGCCCACTGTCTTGGCTCTTTTTGTTTTTTAATTATTTCCTGGAGTGGTGCTCTACAGAATGGTGTTCACTCAGCTTGGGGAACATTGGTTTAATATAGGCAGGGATAAGTGAAATCTGCAAAGACTGTTGTGCATGGATCTCTACACGAAAGACCTAGGCTACAGGTAGTATTGTGGGAGATGGAAGGAAGGATTCTAGAAAACATGTCTGTCGGCTGGCCACCATGTGCCTTCATGTAGCTAAACTATGTTCGATAAGTAAAGGCTGGTGAAAATAATTTTTTTCTTTCCATTATGAACATTTGTTTCTTCCATTTATAGAGATTTAATGAATGAATCCAAGTATAAGATTATTATAATTTAGCATTGAATTTGTTAAATTCTTCCTTTTGGTGCTCATTTCTGCCAGTTTTGACATACAGGCAGTTATGTAACTGTCATGGCAATCGAGATATAGTTCTGTCAACCCCCCTGAGTTCCCGTGTCCCCTTGTAGTTAACCCTTTCTTCCACTCCTGCCTTTTGCAACCCTGCTCTGTTTTCTGTCCCTATCATTTTGCCTTTCTAGACTATCATGAAAATGGCATCTTAGATTCAGACTTTTGAGTCTGACTCTCTTCCTTTCCATATGCTCTAAGGTTCACCCAGGTTGTTAGGTATATTGGTGGTTCATTGCTGAGTATTATTCCATTGTTCTAGCTATTGTTTTCTGTTTACTAGTTGAAGGTCATGTAGACTGGCTTTGGCTTTTGGTGAATACTAAGAAAACTATAAAAATTTATGTATATGTTTTTATGCAAACATAAATTTTAAAATCACTTCAGTAAATCCCTAAGAATGGCAATGCTGAGTCATATGGTAAGTGTATGTTTAACTTCATAAGAAACAATTTAGGGCTTTAAGCTTTTGTTCCATGAAAAGTTGGATCTGAACAGGATTTTCTGCCCTCCTCTCCCTCAGCTGCTATTCCCTCTACCAGGAGCATAGACCCTGGGGAGCTTTCAAGGGCCTCTCCCCCAAAATCTTATGTGTGAGAACACAGCAAAGTCTGCCAGGGAGGGTATTTTTTCTTTTCTTTTCTTTTCTCTTTTCTTCTTTTCTTTTTTTGTTTTTTGGAGAGGTTTTTGCTATAGGGCATGAGTGCTTGCCAGAAAGACAGAGACAGAGAGACAGAAAGTGAGAAATCACCCCCTGGGGGGATGGCCATGCCACAATCCCTTCTCCTCCATTCTCCTCTTGGTATCTTGGGCACTCATGCACACTCGCCTGGTGTGAGTTTAAGCTACTAGGTCCAGGACTCAAACCGTGGTCTACTACATGGGAGTTCAGCAACATAGCCCTTACGCTAACTGCTGGTCCCTGCCAGGGAGGGTCTTGAGGGTGTAAGTTGCCATTGTGTTTGTGGCTCCAAGGCTTCTACACTCTCTCACTTGTCCACACTCAGACTTCAGCATCTTGTTAATATTTTTACTGAATTCTCCTTACTACTATCCAGCAGTGCCTACCCCAGTTACGTAAGTACCCACAAGTTTGTACTAGGACATACCAGTCTTGCCTTAGACTTCTGGTTAGTTGGTTGCCCTGTGATCTCAGTTCTGATGGGTCAGGAAAGGTGTGAATTTACATTCTGCCTTCCTTTGTTGCTGTTGCTACAAAAGTGACAGCAGTTTTCTTTTCAGCTCTCTTTATCCTATGTGGAAGCCAGGAGTCCTGAGAGTGAAGTTCTAACCTTGGACTTTGGCTTATTATACCAAATAAAAGATAATTGTTCTCTGCCTCAGAGTATTCATAAAACCCATTTGAAATCTGCCAGAAGATCACTTTGTCATTCAGTCTTTATTGAGTCTTACTTTGTTTTTTATTATTTTTAAAATCTGTTTATTATTATTATTATTTTCTTTTTACATTTGATCATTGTGTGTCATTACAGCATACCAAATGAATTTTCCTATCATGAACACACTGTGTATTTGTTCAATCAACAATATTACCATATGTTTTATCATCTTTCAACAGGAGCTGAATGAGATCCTGGAAACTGAATAGTGAATTAAGGGAAGTTGCTTGTCCTCACGGAGATTATAATCTAATGAGGAATAGATTCATATGGATTTGTCTAACAAGGTACTGAAAAAAGCCTTATTAGGAGAGCACAAGGTATTATGGAAAATGTAGTTCAGTCTGAGTTGGGTGGAGGGGAGTAAGAGAACAATTTCCTGGAGAAAGTGACATCAGAAAGTCTGTGTTAACTAGCTCAGGAAAGTGGGGTGGGATTAGGTATGTAGGTGGAAAGAGCATTGGGATGGAGTACCAGGATGAGAGATGAGTCTGGCAGATTTATGTAGGAGCCAAAGGTGTGTTTGCTTCTGGAGCTAGCAGACCCATTGGTTTGAGTCCTGAGCCAAATAACATCCTAAAGGAGTTGGAAAACTATTTGACGGCTTTGAATAGGAACTTGAAAGAATTAAATTTATTTTAGAAAGATAATTGACTGCAGAACAGGTGGGAGATTGAGATGGAAAGAAATCAGAAATGAGTAAAGGAAATCAGATATTTGGAAGGCTGAGATTATGGGGTGCTAAATCAAGGTCTCAGTTTGCACTGCTGTAACCAAATAGCCGATACTGGGCAATTTATAAGGAACAGAAATTATTTCTCCCACTTTTGAAGGCTGGGAAGTTGAAGATCATGGGGCCTGTTGAGTCAGTGTGATGAAGGCTGCTTTCTGTTTCCAAGATGGTGCCTTGTTGTTATATCCTCTGATTGGGAGGAATGCTGTGTCCTTACATAATGGAAGAGACATGAGCATAAAATAAGCCTAGCTAGTTTCCTCTAGCTCTTTTTAAAGGTCATGAATCTCATTCATGAACACTTTGACCTATGACTTAATCATCTTCTAAAGACCCCCCACCTCTTAATATGATCACATTAGTGATTAAATTCCAACATATAAACTTTGGAGTAACCCAGTCAAATCATAGCATAGGGGCTAGAGAGAGAAGAGGATGAGTTGGGGGAATGTCCAAGAGTCAGAATGGACATAGTTGGTAGTTGACTTGAAATGGATCATGAAGGGAGTGGGACCAGTGATTAAACCCAACTCCATGTCTCTTGAGGATGCTTAACAGTTAAAAGAAGGTGTAGAAATGCTCTTAATTCTCATCAGTAAGAATCGTGCCTTCTGATTTTTCTAATGTTCTCTAAGCCTTGCATAGTAACTGGCATAGACAATGTGTTCAAGCAATATCTGTTGGTGAAAGGATTGACTTCCCCACTTGGTAAGTTGTCAAGGTAACTTAGTGGAGACCTTTGAAGATCTGGCTCTCTTTTAACTCTTCATTAAATCCAGAAGATAAAGGTACTTGCAATGGAGGGATCTAAGAAATCACAAAATAGTAATAAACCCACTTCTCCAAGACATATCCTGTACCAGTAACACAAATGAGGCAATTTTCTACAGCTTTCCTCTCAGCCATGACTACAAGGGAATCTCCTATTTCATGCTGTGGAAAAAAATTTTCACTGCTGGGGAAACTGACAAGAGCATCCTATCTTTAGAAGTTTGATAAAGAGGGTATCATCTTT
>NW_006159577.1:3604975-3612441 GCF_000334495.1 Tupaia belangeri chinensis | reverse complement strand
TTTCCTTGAACTTCATCAAAGACGCCTCTGAGGCACAAAGACATCTTTTCTTTCCCTCTCTCCCTCCCCAGTACCCTTTGTTCCCAGTCTGCTATCTTCTTCAGTCAAATATTTCAGCTGTAAAATTGGCATGATTTCACGGTCAAAAAGGCTCTATTTTCTGTCTGGTGAAAAGTCACACAGGCTCATTCAATTTATAGGACGTGATTATGATACTTTGTCCTTCAAAAGTCCTTTTTGACTTACCATAGCACCAGGAAGCAACTTCCTAAACAACTTTCTTCAAAATGCTTCGTATGTGAAGAGGGATCAGGTATAGTTTTTTCTAATAAGACATTTACTCTGTATGTTTCTTGTGTCCAGCCAGGAATAGTCATGAGAGAGGCAAAAAGAGAATACAAATTAAAAAGACAGTTTTGTGTGTTCTGTCCAGATTTCTCAGTTCAAGTTCCAAGGCTGCTGAAAGCTTGTTCATCTGAGGGCTTACTTTGTGTCTAACACCTGCCAGATGATGGAAGCACACAGGTATAATGGGCTGAATCTTGGAGTCCCTGGAATACTGGGAAGGGGGACCAGACATGACCAATTGCTAAAGGTAGAAGAAATAAAATGTACTCTACATGGGGGGAGTTAGAAGAAGTGGATACATGGTTAGTTGGGGAAGTGAGAGAAGAGCAAAGGGAACTCACAGGTGGAGCACTAACGATGTGTCAGAGATTGGCAGAGGGCTTCTCATACAATACTCCATTTATTCATCATAAAGTCCCGCAAAATGGATGTCATTACTAAGTTTTCCAACTGAAGAAGAGGTTCAGAGAGGTTAAGCAACACTCTCAAGTCAGGAGTCAAACTCAGATTTCCCTTTTTAAAAACATGTTTAATTACTGTACATCTTAATAGCATACAAAATGGATTTTCTGGGTATGAGTATACTCTATATTAGCCCAGTCAAAGACATTACCATACACATTATCATCAACAAATAATTTCCCATTTTTGTGTCCATTAAATGTTTTACTTTTCTCCCTTTGATTCCTTCCCTTCCACCTCCATTGTCCACCTTCCTCCCACACTGTTTCTAGTGTCCTCAGTTTCTCTCCTTGCTTTTATACCTTCCAATTTTTCCTTCCCAAAAGTTACTATGGTAGTAGACAGAATAATGGTCTCTCAAAGATGTCCACATCCTACTTCTTGGAATCTGAATATTACATAGACTTCTGTTACTTTGCATGGCAAAGGTGAATTAAGGCTGTGAATGGAAATGAGTTTACTTAACCAGCAGACATTGCAAAGGCAAGATTATCCTGGACTAGCCAGGTAAACCCAATGTAATCACAAGGGAGGAAGGCTCAAGAAAGAGCACTAGAGTGATAGCAACTTGAGAGATTCAAACTGCCATGGATGGAGTAAAAGCACTATAAACAAGGAGTACAGGCAGATTTCAGAAGCTGGGAGGGATAGAGCAACAGATTTCCCCCTAGGACCCGGAGAAAGAATAGAACTCTGTGGACATCTTGATTTCAGCCCAGTCAAACCTGTGTTAGACTTATGACCTCCAGACTATAAGATAATAAATTTGTATTCTTTGAGCCATTAAATTGTTGTAAATTTTATAGCATCAATAAAATATTGATACACTATGCCACACTTTAAACCAAATTTTTAAATTTAATATTATTTCAGCAGACAATTTATGTCTGGAGAGCCATCAAAGCTAAACAGAAACCAGAGATAGATGAGTTAGACTGCTTAATTCAAGTTTCTGTTTCACATATTACTAGCTGTATCACCTTGGGCATGTTCTTTAAATTTTATAATCCTCTGTTTTCATCTCTATAAAATAAAGGTAATAAAAATATCTGCCTCATCTGGCATTGTGAGGATCAAATGAAGTAATGTATTAAAATGAGTTTTCCTGGAGCCTTCTGTGAGCCAAATGCTCACTACATTACAGTTATCACCATTATCCTCATCATCATTGACAGCATGATCCTTGCCACCATCATTGACATCATCGTCATCATCACCATCATAACCATAATCAACATCGTCATCATTAACATCACTATCAGTACCACTGTTATTATCGTCACACCATCATCAACATCATAGCCATCAGCATGATTGTCATTAAGGAGATTCTGGTTGAAGGTGGAAGATCCTGGGAAGGTAGGTGGGGGTAGGGTAGCAAGGGACATTTTGAAGAGTACTACCTTACCAGACCTGCCTCCTCCTCATTCTCCTCTCTCCACACAAAGTATATCTGTGTGACACCTGCTAGCTACAATAGGAACCTACTTATAGGTTAGGTCTAGGTCTTTGAACAGACTGGCCTAGCCTAGATTTTAGGTACTGTTTAGCAAGCATTTTGTGATACATTGTGATATATCTATACCTATATCTATACTCTGCCCATATGCAGCCCTTCATACACTGCTATGCCCAGCTCCAGTATCCCAAGGACTCAGGTCTTCCTGGCAGTAGCTCAAGGAAGGGTTAGGCAGAGATGCCTCTTCTTGTAAAAAAGGAACTAAAAATTGAAAGTTAGTTCAAAAGAGACTCTGTAGTTTGTCAGCTTTTCCAGAAATCACACAATTGGATTCAAATGCCTTAAGCTTACAGGCCCACAGCATCTGTTCCAGCATTCCCTACTCTTGTCCCCCACCCTATACCTCTGTGGCTTGAGGCCTCCATCCAGCAGGACTCTTGGTGCTATTCTAGCCAACTGGAGCAGAAAGGGCACCTGGTTCAGCAAAGCAAAGGTTTGCATCATTTCAGTCAGAGCTCTTAGGTTATAAGGATTGAGACCTACAAGTTCAACTTAAAAGAGGTAATGGGGGTGGGGAAGTACTGTTAAGACACTAGAAGTCTAAGGACAGAAAACCAGGTATTGCCAGGCTTCTCACAAACTGAAATGGGCAGAAATCTGCTGAGAGGCCATTCTTCTCGCTCCAACTCAGACACCATGTGCCCCTTCACCACTCACTGGGTCCCTGTCAAAGACCTCACCACTGCTAAGGTCTCAACCCTGCTAGGTCATGGATGGTATTGGGTCTATAAAATCCTGCATTCATCCTGATACCTCAGTTCAAAGGTATCAGGCTCTCCCTCATCTTCTCCCATTTCAAATTTCATTTTCTTTTCTCCCACAGCTAGAGCCCTGGTTTTCAATAATGCCAATGTTTATTCATTTGCTCTATCCTGTGGTACCCATAAGAGAATTTAGGAATTACTACATAATTAACATAATTAACATCAACAACACATCTATAGCATCCGTTTGCTGTTCTTTTGTCCTTAGGACGTATCACCCTAAGGATATACATTGAGGGCTCTAGTCAAAGACAAGTGCAGTTTCATTGCTACAATTGATAGGGCACCCAAGTTTCAGAAAATGGGGCACTCTTTAGTTTAGATCAGGCAGTTCTGAAATAAAATGAGGAGCCTGCAATAGGTGGAACATACAGTTTCCTGGGTGCAGCAGTATCTGCTGCTAGGATCTCATTCCAGGTAGATAATGGACAGTATTAGATCTATAAAATTCAATTTCTAGAAATTCATTGCTCATCAACATATGATGATTGGGCAGCTACTATGCGGTCAGCATAGAGCCTGTTGCTAGTGATGGCCAGAAGTTATGAAGTGCTGGTCATGCAACCAAGAGTCTCCTAGAGCTCTGCACATACCATGTCATATCTTCACCTTGTGAGCATGCAGAGGTAAGTACTGCTAGTACCTTTACTTTCAGATGACGAACGAGTAGGTGGGGGCAAAAGCCTGCCTCAGTCTTAATTACTAGTCTGTGCAACTTTCCATGTGGTAGGAGGAAATCACAGCATAAACACGAGAGCAGCTTCATGTTGGGTAATTCATTCTACAAGTTATAGTAATGTACAGTGATTGAATCTATAAAACAATAAATAAATAAATAGGAAAAAAGAAAAATAAATACAGAAGATGCTAATGATTATGGTGACTATAGATGAACAATATGTATACAGGTTACAGGTGTCTATTGTACTACTCTTGCCCTATTTTTTTAAACTTTTCTATAGATTATACATTTTTTTAAATAAAATGTTTGGGAAAATAAACTTTCCATGTTTGGCTGTTGCAATTCTTGCACCCAGATGAGAATCAACCAATGGTTCCTGCTTTGTATGGACCCTACAAAGTCATTAGATCTACTTTTAATTATTTGGGCTCCTGAAAAATTGGTACAGGAGCTGCCTGTCCCCATATCTCATTGTCAGAAAATTCAAGCTGGGTCCTGGATTCAGAAGCTTGAAACTCATGCTGAGTGCATGTGTGTATGTGCCAAAAATCCCCAAAAGAAAATGGAAAAGGGAGTGTGACATGGTCATTCCTCCTGGAGAGTGATTTCTCACTTTCTGTCTCTCTGTCTTTCTGATGAGTGTATCCTATTGCAAAAATCTCCCCGCCCCCCCTCTCTCTCAAAACAAAGAAAAGAAAAAGAAAAAGGAAAAAGAACAGGAAAATTCAAGTTCTCCAAGTTTGGTCCTTAAGGCCTGCCAATGGGCTCTCAAGCAGCTTGTTTTGCTTTAGGGAGATCAGCAGTAACTTCATTTGCAGCATCTCGTAAGGCAAACAGACATAGTGAGAAGACATCCCTTATTAGAGTTACCTGAGGGTATTTATCATGCAAATCTCTAGACTTTAGCCTGGACCATCTGAATTAGAACTTTAAACCCAGATGTCTATGTAAGTACACTCCAGAGAAATTTTTATCATGCATGGATAAATGTGCTTTTTCACCTTCACCTCTCCATTGCTTTTGTGGATTATGTAGCAAAGATTCTAGGTCAGAAAAGGTAGTTATGGGTAAGTCTGGCAAATGCAAAATAGAATCATGCTGGAACAGACAGTGTAGATGTCCATAGAGACTCAGCCAGTGTCACATAACCTGGCAGGTCTTTCATCAGACAAGAGTCTTCTCAACAACATCACCTCAAGAAGGAAGACTCAGTGTTGTCTCTCAGGTCCCAAGAGCATGCCTGTGGAACAGTAAGAACAGCAAGCTGGCAATATTCCCCGACTTTGGCCAAGAATATTCTTACAAAGCGCCCATGGATCACTGCTTTTATTTCCTCCCACACACCCTCTACTCCCTGCCTGGTACCCAACATCAGATGCATGACTCAGCTGCAGAGGCTGCTGGTCCAGCAGGAAACAGGTCTCAGGAGGGGCCCTGAGTGAGGACATCTGCAGAAGGGCTCACTTCACCAACATCCCTTGGAAGGAGGTCAACTCTATTTTTCACATATCTGCCTCCAACTCTGGGTTTTATTGGTAACCAAAATATTATTTGTGATTACCCCTGGGCCTTTGACAACAGAGTAGAATAAAGTAACATCATAAAGTTCTATAATTATCTTTAAATGTTTAGAAAATAGGAACCACTCAGAAGTATTTCAAGCTTCCCATTGGCAGGTGAGAGACATTTAAGTCCATTTACAAAGTTTTTTTTTTTTTCAGTTGAGAAATATACATTTTTAAATAGGCAAGTAAAACCCCAACCAGTAACTGCTGTAAATCACATTCATGAAAATGGAGAGACAATCTTTCTAATCTAAATGAAGCCATGTTCCTGGGACTAAGGGGGAGGGTCTATGGCTTTGCTTAAATAATTTTATCAAGTTTATTTGTAATGGATATTTTAACATTTAAGTAATTGTTAGCTTACTGGCATCAATAGATGAAACCAATTCAGCTGTTTGACTTGTTCCCCTGCTCTGAATCCTTTCGGGCATTCCTCATTTGATTTTACCTGGGCAGACATGTGGTCAATTACCCCCAGCAGGGTTGGTGATCTTGGAGGACAGACTCCCACAGAAGAAGCCAGGGGTGTTGTTCAGGGCACTGGCCCATGCTGAAAAGTAACCAAGTTAATGGTGGGGAGTCTAGGCCAAAGCAATGGGGAACACAAAGCACAAATAACTGGAAAAGGAAAGTTGAGGTATTTAAACAAAATGAAATTTGAGCAAAATTATATCTAATCACCTAAGATCTGAACACAACAAATAAAAATCTTCCCAAAATCATATTTTCTGAGATGTATATAGAATCAGTGCCTTTAGCTTTGCAATACCTTCCTAAATGAGCCAATGTCAACTTCCAGGCCTTCAAGATTGCTGCTTGGGCATCGTCTTCATGGCCTATCCTTGACTCATAATGCCCCTTTGCCTGGAATATTTTGGAAATGTTATCTTTCTAACTACTTAAGTACCTAAGTCAGTTCCAATGTGAATTATTCCAGGAAACTTACTATGATTGCCCTAGAAAGAAATTAAATCTCTCTCCTTTGATCTCCCATAATCATTCACCTCACTCATCACTTTGAATTTAAAATTAACCTTGATATACTCTGTTTTTATTTTTTAAATCTGGCAACTCCATTACAGTTTATCCATATATATGTTGTACATTCTTTGCTATAATCATAGATTAGCATATTATTTAAGATCATTACAGTAGCTTTGTGGTTAGTCCTGGGTTGAAATCCTGGCTTCACTAATTTAAGAGTTGTAGAGTATGGATATAAGTTTATTCTGGATCTCAGTTTCTTTTTTCTGTGGAAATTCAAATATATAAATGTGCCTTTGAAGACTCAGAACATGGGAGGGCACATATGCTATCCATCACTCTAGGGTTATGTTCTCCATGAAGTGCAGATCACAGTTTATTAATTCCAATTCCATAATACAACACAGTGTGTTCTGCCCTATCAAACAGCAACAGCTTGCTAAACCATAGTGAGATGTCAATTGATAATTAAAGTGAGAAGTGATACCCTTGTATGTTCTTTAGCACAGCAGGTACACCTTCTCCATGGAAATTCTACAACTGATCCTAATTTTTGAGCTATAGATGTAACCTCACATGGCTCCTAATACACCGAAACAAAAGCCCTCAGTGGGGCTTCCCATCTGCTGCTTCTCTGGGACATTCTTGGACAATGGCTCATGGTAATTTAGAAAAGATCAAGATAGAAGAACAAAATTATATATATATATATATTTTTAATCATATATGTATATATTTTGAGCATTTTATGTAACAGTTTCTTTCACATTTATTGTCCCATTTAAATTCTCAAAACTGTGTTATTTTTCTCATTTTTCAGATACAGAAACTTGAATTTTAGAACTCTAAGCAATTTGTCCAAGATAACCCTGAAAAAAAGTTGTGGACTGGTGAGATGACTCCACAAATCTTGCCCTGTATCTTTAATGTTAGGTCAGTGACAAGATTAGCATTGATCACCTGAAGAGTTGACCCACAGTTCAAAGCTGAGATGAGCCAGGCAGAGCCTGGAACAGGAATTCAAGCCAAGACTTGCTCACACAAGCAGTCAGTAGGCTGGGTGAGTGGGCAGAATACAACGGAAGCAGAAACAGTACCAAGAGGAGGTTGTAGTCAGCACCACGGACAGTTCCTGCAGCCTC
>NW_006159577.1:3602282-3604953 GCF_000334495.1 Tupaia belangeri chinensis | reverse complement strand
CTGTTTCTGGAGCCTGGCTATCTCTGACCTCTTCAGATAATTTTCTTGAATGAGCTCCCTTTAATGAGACTTTTCTGCAAACTCAGCCCAGGCTTCCGAGAAAGCGAGCTGTTCACATCAACCACATCACAGGTGATGTCTGTAGTGAGGACTACAGTGGATGTGGGCCTTGCCTGGGATATATTGGTTGCTAGAGGCTAATAAAGATGTTCTCTCAGGTCTCTGCACTTTTCCACAGTAAAGTTTTCTTTCTCTAGGACCCAGATCCCTCTGGGTCCAGGCAAGTATCCAACTGAGAGCCACTTAGCAAAGGTCTTGGCAAGCATAGTCAGTCACTTCTGGAAAATTATTGAAACGATGAGAAGAGTAATCAAAAAAAAAAAATTGAAAACCAAACAAACCAACAAAAACCTTTAGAGTTCCCAATATGATAAATGACATCTGACTACAGGTTATTAAACAGAACTTTCAAACCTCTGCCTTAAATATCCACAAAGCTTAGAAAAAGACAACTAGTCACAACAGCATTGAAAACTAAGATTGATGATACATGAGTTGAGACCAAAATCTGCCACTGTTTATAAGAGAGATGGAGCTCAAGTAGAAAAACCTAACCAGACTTTGCCCAGTGGAAAAGAAAATCCCTGCCAGTTCTTTGATTCACCTGGAAAAAGGTTGGTGGCTCAGTGTGCAGTCTTTTGTTGCTCATTTCTAGGAATCCTAGCTTCCTTTTTCATCCATTTCCTTGGGATACAAGACCAGAGAAGAGACTCTCAGAGCAAGTAAAATTGATGCACATTCATCCCTGACCCAACACAATAGATTTGGATGCATCTGTGCCCTGCAAATTTATTTTTGTAGTAGCTCCATAAAGACACATTTAGAACATATATAAGAATGATTTAATTGCACAATGTGAAGGCACTAGTTCTTTTAGTTTATTTTTATTTATTTCACAAGAGAGCGTGCAGGAGATTATGTGTGCTATATAGAGAAACAGGTGCACTGGAGAGGGTCTTGTCACACAATGATCTCCCAGGCCTCCAACTAGTCAAAGTCTTGAGCGCACACAGGTTTCAGATCAACCTGGGATCTGAATCCATAGTCAATCATGTGGTTTTCACACGGCAGTTCAGTATGATACCACTTGTGGCACCATGACTGGGACAGTGTGAACATACTTAATACCACAGAATTGTACATTTAAGAATGATTAAAATGGTGTTATGGTCTGAATTTTGTGTTTCCCCAAAATCCACACATTGAAACCTAATTACCAATGTGATAGAATTAAAAGGTAAAGTATGTAGGGGCCAGCAAGTGGTGTGGTGGTTAAGGTGTTGGAATTCCCACATGGCTGACCATAGTTTGAGTCCCAGACCTGGTGGCTTCCTTTCTCTTTCTCTATCTCTCTCCTCTCTCTCTCAGTCTTTCTTTGGCAAAACTCATGTGAAAATAATAATAATAATAAATAAAGTTAAATAAAATAATTAAAGAAAGGTAAAGTATGTAAAAGGTGATTACGTCATGAAAATAGAGCCCTCAGGAAAGATCTTACTGCCCTTATAATAAAGATCCCAGCATCCAACTGGTGATTCAATGGTAATGCAACTGAACCCATGTGGGAAAGATCCTGGTTACATCCTAAGACCTTCCTGAGAAAGCTAGGCACGTGTGCGTGCACTTGTAATGTGGGCCAGCTGAGTCTGGCGGTGATCATAGGTTCAAGACTCGGTTAGAGGTGCTTGTCTCTCAGTCTTTCCCTTAATCTCTTTTTTTTTTTTTTTGAGAGAGAGAGATTTTTGCTGTAGAAAGACAGAGAGAGACAGAAAGCGAGAAATCACCCCCCCCAGGGGGGATGGCCACGCCGCAATCCCTTCTCCTCCATTCTCCTCTCAGGATCTTGGGCATGCACACACATGCAGCGCGTGAGTTTAAGCCACTGGGTCCAGGACTTGAACCGTGGTTGACTACATGGGAGTCCAGCAACACAGCCATTAAGCCAACTGCTGGTCCCCCCTTAATCTCTTTCTGTCTCTCTCTTTCTCTCATGAAAAATGAGTGAACTGTACAAAAAAATAATCCCAGTTAGCTGTTTCATCTTTTCCACAACATGCAGACACAGTGAAAAAGTGCTGACTAAGAACCAGGAAGAGGACCTTCAAGATACTGCAAATTAGCTAGCCTCCACAACTGTATTGTTTACAAGCCATTAAGTTTATGGAATTTTGTTACAGCAGCCCAAATATACCAAGACAGATGGTAAGTTTTTTCAGTGTATTTATTTTATTCATGATAGAGAACAAATATGTGAACATGCACATGAGACCCCTTGACATGGTCTCATAACATTGTGATCCACTTCCTCAACTTTCCCGCTTATCAGGATCTTGGGCATACATGCACATGTGTATCATGTTTTGTCAGGCTGACTATGAGTCCAAATCCATGGTTGTTTATACGGCTTCCACCATTGCAGTTCAGTATGCCATCAAGGTTGGGCCAGATGGTAAATTTTATGTTGTATGTATTTCACCACAATTTAAATAAAAATAAATAAATAAAAGCAAAAGACAAAGAGTGCTTCAATTAGTTACTGCTACTCTTACTGGCTTAAAACAGCACCTATTTTACCATACTTGATTCTATGAATTGGCAGGGCTTGGTAGGG
>NW_006159577.1:3599496-3602251 GCF_000334495.1 Tupaia belangeri chinensis | reverse complement strand
GTCCCTCTCTCCTGCCCTTCATGCAGGATAGGGCAGCTCACTTGAGACTGGAGGAGCCAAGTCAGTCTCATTCACACATGTGAGATCTTGGCTGGTATTCAGTTGAGGCTGTGGCTCTTTCCCATGTGTGGTGAATAACATACTCTTGTCATCCAATAGTCCATCCTGGGTTTACATAGAAGCTGGGTTTAAGACAGTAAAAATAGAAACTTACAGGCCCCTTAAAATCCAAGACCTAGACTGGCATATTGTCACGTGTCACTCTTGCCACATCCTTTTAATCAAAGTAAGTCACAAGAGCTGAGATTTAAGGTGGGGAGTGGGCTCATACTACACCTCTCCTAGGACGAACCACATATGCACACTGGGTGGGAAGAAATACTGGTGGATATTCTTGCAGATAGTCCCAACAATGAATCCCTACATATTTCTTCTCAGTTCCATGCACAGTTGGAAAGAAGTTGGAATTCCAAGATCAATTGTTTTCTTTTATAAAGAATTATTTTATTTAACTTTATTTATTTATTTATTTATTTATTTATTTATTTTAATTTGACTAGAGAGAGAGGGACAGAGTGGGGATGGGAAGAGGAGGGAGAGAGAGAGAGAGAGGGAGAGAGCCGCCTAGAGCGAGACTCAAAACAGAGTCAGTCATGTGGGTTCACAGCACCCTTAACCACTGCACCATCTGCCAGCCCCCAAAATCAATTTTGAAATCGCACCAAGAATATAATCCATCCTATGGGAGCAATTTCAGTATGACCTCAGAGCTAAAGCTACAGGTACACATTTGTATATATATATGTTAGGGATTGGAAAGAGAAGGATATCTTAGAGTCTGTTCCTCCTTTTATACAAGAAGAAAAAATTCAAGCCCACTGTGGCAAGATTAATGATGTAGTAAGAGAATAAGATAAGAAACTAGGATGGCTATATCACACTGCCTTACACCAAACACATACCACAGATACATGCACATATTCTCAACATAGAAAAAGGGCATTAGACTCCACGCATTTAGGTCATGGCATAATTTATGACTATTAAGAAGCAAATTAATTCAATTTAAAATCTCAAGGTAGCAAGCTAATTCACTACTTATTATTTAGCCAGAACTCCAGCTGAAGCACTGTCATCTGCCCCATAATTTCTCTTATTACTAAACTGTGCACTGACAGTTGCTTTGAGCATGCATATTAAAGTTGGATTATGTTGGCTTCTGAGGCTGAGCATTTCCAGACAAGCCTAAATGACTGTGACTACTGGAGTTTTGCATTTTTCCAATGCATTAACCAGCTCTTTTAGCTCCTTGAAGAAAAAGCTTGGGTGGACCAGCAGTTAGTGTAGCGTAATGGCTATGTCGCTGGACTCCCACGTAGTCTACCATGGTTCACGTCCCGGACCTGGTGGCTCAAAACTCACGCTGGGTGTGTGTGCGTGCGTGCCCAAGATCCCAAGAGGAGAACGGAGGAGAAGGGATTGTGGCGTGGCCATCCCCCCTGGGGTGTGATTTCTCGCTTTCTGTCTCTGTCTCTCTCTGTCTGGTTGGCGAGCGCACGTGCCCTATAGCAGAAAACCTCTCCAAAAAAAAAAAAAAAGCTTGGGTTAGACATTCCTTGTAAATACTGACAGAAAAGAAGCAAGATGCACCACTGGCAGGGCATAGAAAGGGCAAGACACCTTGGAGCTGTCCATCTCTAGATCAGACTAGGAAGCTATGAGTGCCCAGAGAATGTGCAGCTAAACAACACAGCGTGCTACTATGACACCATTCAAGGGCCTGATACACAACTGGAACCACCAGAATCTACACCTTAAAGCAGAACGTGGGCCTGAGAATACCACTGGTCATCAGGTCACCATCAGTTAGATATGCATGTAATCCCCTCGACCATCTCTTCCCTAACCAGCTTCTGTTCACTAGCCCTAAGCAACAGATGTTAATAACATCAGCTTGTTCTATCCCTCCAACATGGATCCCAGTCTATAATCATTTTGTTAATGTAAGGTTTCCTATTTATAGTACATTTCATCCTGTGGGCTGTGGCTGACTTGCTTATGGCTGTGTCCCCAGTACCTGGAATATAGGTGGGTGTTTGTGAAGAGCAGCCAGTCTGTGAAAATATGTGACCTTTAGACACATGCAGAAATGCGCTTCAGAAGCTATGCTAGCAGGGCTATTGAGAAGTATTTACATACGAAAGCTCTATTTGCCTGCTATTAACAGTTATTTTGTTATTGTTGATACTCAATACCCCGATACTGCCAGTATCGGGCTTTTAGACACTTGTTTTCTTAGACTGGCTGCTCTCCACAGGTGTTCATTATTTGTTGAAGTAAGCAGTTGAACCAAATTAAATATGTGAGCTTGTGACCAGAGCAAATATCTCTGTTATGTCACAGTAAGAAGTAGAATTTGTGGGTCTTAGAGAAAACAGACATGGAATCAAGCCCAGCCCTGACATGGTAATGTATGTGGTCTATTCAATCAGGTAGGGATTTTTAGATGTAAGAAACAGAGATAACAGAATGAAGCTGAAAGGAGTTTATTGAATGGACATTTAGAATCTTACAGAATTGTTGAAGGGGATGGAGAACTTGTTTATAGGAGCACCACAGAAAATGACACTGCAAGGAACCAGCAGTTAGCTTAATGGCTATGTCACTGGACTTCCATATAGTCGACAGCAGTTCGCGTCCTGGACCTGGTGGCTGAAAACTCACGCCAGGCATGTGTGCATGCGTGCCCAAGATC
>NW_006159577.1:3595812-3599378 GCF_000334495.1 Tupaia belangeri chinensis | reverse complement strand
AAAAAAAACACACCAAAAAAAAAAAAAGAACATAAATTTCTCCAATGGGAAAAAAATGTATATGATAATATCCTTGATTTGATGGTAATTAATATCATGGATGTTTTTGAAACATCAATTGGGCTATGAAGATGTATAACAATTAAATGAAAAGATGATTTTTTAAAATTTCATTTTAAAGATCAGGAGACTGATAATCCAAAGAGACATAGATGTGACAGGAGCCACTTGGACAGTTTGGGTGAGCAAGAACTGGATAGCAAATGTGGCTGGCTCCAAAGTTCATGTTCTCTCAACCTCCATCTACTTTCCAGTCTCCACTGTTTTCTTACAGTCTCAGCTATGTCTCTACTATCAACGAGTGGTCATTGTTTTTTTTTTGGTAAAGGTTTTTGCCTTGGTGCATGTGCACTCACCAGAGAGAGAGAGAGACAGAAATAGTGAGAGGGAAAGCAAGAAATCACTCCCCAGTGGAGGTAGCCTTGCCACAATCCTTTCTCCATTCTCCTCCCAGGATATTGGGCACACAAGCACATGTACCCGGCATAAATTCCAAGCCACTGGGTCTGGGACTCAAACCATGGTTGCCCATATGAGAGTCCAGCAATAACTACTATGCCATCTGGCCATCTGCTGGCCCCAACCAGTGGTCATTCTTTTTTTTTTTTTTTTTTTTTTCTTTTGCTATAGGGTGCGTGTGCTTGCCAGTGGTCATTCTTATCTCTACTAACTATACCCTAACTGGTCTCTGGCCTCCAACACCACCTCTAATGCAGGAAAGCACCTTCTATGTCATCTGGTTAGAACACTCCTATACAACGTGCTCTTTGGGACTCTACTCCTACTCCATGCAGAGCTTATCATGTTAGGAATTAACTCAATGTCTCAGTTTCCTTATCAAGAAATACTGACCATACATTAAATAAGGTAATATATGTAAAGCACTGTTTCCAGTGTCTGACACACAGTCAGTACTTGTTATGGTTTAGATCATGGTTTGCCTCCCAGAGTTTCATGCTTGGGAATTTGATGTTGGGAGGTGGTGAGGCTTAGTGGGCAGTGCATGGTAATTGCATCTTGAAGGAAATACCCTTATGAATAGATTAATGATGTCTCGTGAGACCCAGTGAGTTTCAGATCTTCTAAGAAGAGATTAGTACTCATGACAGCTGGTTGTTATAAAATAGAGAGCACGAGCTGCTGTCTCTCTGCACATGCCTGCCATCCTCTGTGTTTCTGACAGCCATGCTATAGGCCTATACCTTTGAACTTTCCAGCCACCAGAATCATGAATGTTGTAAATAAATCTCTACAAATCACCTAGCCTTGGGTATTTCTGCTGGCAACATAAAAGGACTAAGATAGTGCTCCTTACATTTTTTTTTTGGCTGATATAATGATTATTATTATTGCTGCTGCTGTTGGTCTATTTATCTGACCTGGCCTATCCTCCACAGCTGAATGGAAATGTCTGAAAGCCCATTGCTACATCTCAAAGGCATAGTTAGTGACTTGGACAGCTGTGTGGTGAGGAAGTCACATTTTGGCTTCTATCTAACCTGTAAGTTACAAAGGTTAAGAGAAGAGATGGGGGAGAGAGAGAGAAGGAAAATATCTATTTTTATGCCATGAGACAGACAGTCTTTGTAAAGTAACAGGTCATCTTGAAAGTGCTCTTTGAAAATAAATTTCCTATTTTAGCTTAATGACATTCCAGACTGAGCCAAATGATTAAATATTGAAACAGAACCAACGATCTCAAGTTTCAGTCGGCTGATCAATTTAAAATGAAGCAGCAGAAGAAAATGCAAATGTCAGATTACCAAATCCAGATGAACTCTGTGCTGAGCTTCGGTGAAATGTCACAGGAGGCCCACCAGGACATTTTTACATTATGTTGGTCCTAAAGGTAAATTCAAGGGGAAGTAATTGGGATTCCCACAATCCAATGGGATTCTACTTAAGAGGCTGGTGCTGCTGGGAAAGGCCAATGGTGTTAACTAACAATGTCTACAGTGCAAAGATCAACACGGTAAAGAGCAACACTGAGGAGTGACAGGCACAGCATCTGCGGGAGCTTGTCCCTGGAATCTGGAACCAGTCCTGGCAGACGTCAGAACGCTCACCCAGCCTCTGTGTCTAGGGCTATAAACCAAATTGCTTCAGTCACTGATATTGATAAAGAGAGCTAAGAAAACACTACCCATGCACCACACAAATAACATTACAGCTGTTGTTCACAAGAGTAAAGACTGAACAAGCCCAAATGTCCATGGGACAGGTGGTCTACTTAAATTGTTTTAGAGCTTTTCAATGGAATTCCTTGCAAGGGGCTTGGGACAGGTATTCTTTATTTCCCAATACATTTTTGCACTGTTTGTGTCTTTAAAACATGCATGTATATTACCTTTTAAAAAGCTAAATGTCATTCTAAAGTTAAAAAATGCGAATTAACAGATAAACTAAAAAACAGCCAAATAAGCTCAAGAGCTGCTCCTTCTTAGACCTGTCTTTGCCAAGCCCTTTCCTGAGTCTGTGTCTGTCTATGCCATCTTAAAGCAATTTATTTATTCAGAGAGTAAAATCTAAGTGGTTCAAGAATTGTATTACTCAAAATATAAAATCAGCTTGTCAAAATTAACTCAGCAGCCTCATTACATACAATTTTGTATACTCGAATGTCTTTTTTTTTTCCAAAATCAAGTCCCATTCTTCCCACATTGCTCTTCTCCTAGTTCCTAATTCATATTCCCCATTCACTATACAAGCACTTTTATGATTTGACCCTTAACAACCTTCCTAATTCTCTTTCTTGCCATTTTCACCCAGTATCCAGCACTATGCTTAGTCAATATATTTGTTGAAAGGATAAATGTTATAGATTATTTTTTTCCAATCACCTAGAATAACTGCTTTCCATTTTAAAAATATGAAACACATTTTTATATCTCTGAGGCTTTTGCACACACTGATCCTTCTGTTTGCCTTCCCAGATCCTTTCTTCTCCACCTAAAAAAATTCTAATTTCTCTTTCAAAGTCTGGTTCCAGTGTTGCTTCCTGTGTGAGCCTGTTCTTTTCTCTCTGTATAGTTGCAGTCTCTGAATTAAGCCCATGACTGGGACAAGGAGTGTTGCAAACAACATGTGTTATAATCTAACTGTTGGTGTCCCCCTCAAACTCTTATGATGGAATCTAATCCTGAATGTGATAGTTTTTTTTTTTTATTCCATATATATCACTACAAATTTTTATGCTGTACAACATGCCTTTCCCCAGCATGAATACAGTGTATATCAGTCAAGATTCAATATGATAGTATTAAGAGATGGCTCCTTTAGGAAGTAAGTCATGGAGGTGCTGCTCTCATGAATGGGATAAGTGTTTTTAAAATAGAGTGCCGGGGTCTAGCCTCGGCGTGGGTGGGTTATCTCGACGAAGGTGGCGAAGGTGAACAGAAGACAGAGGCCTCGATGCCTTTCATGCACGTCCTATGCCGGACACCCCTCAGAGATTGCTCTCTAAGGAGTGATGACTGCTAGGAATTATCGTGCGTTTTTATTGAAAA
>NW_006159577.1:3528587-3595164 GCF_000334495.1 Tupaia belangeri chinensis | reverse complement strand
AGCGGCCTTGCCAACGTGTTGATCTAACCGGAAGCGGAGCTCAAAGGTCGGGGGGCTCAGACAGATCCTGGGGCCTCACCGGGTCGGACTCCTCCAATAGAGGTTGAAGGAAATATTCTTGTCCCATCTTGTCATGTGAGAACACAAGAAAGCACCACTTATGAGAAGCAGGTACTCACCAGACGCTGAATCTGCTGTCACCTTGATCTTGGCCTTCCTAGCCTCCAGAACGCCGAGTAAAAAATGATGTTGTTTATAAATTGCCCAATCTAAAATATTTTGTTATACTAGCCTTAATGGACTAAAACAGCATGCACTTTGTGGCTAGCAGGTGGATTGGTGGTTAAGGTGCTGGATTCCCACATGGTCAACCATGGTTCAAGTCCCAGACCCAGTGGCTTGAAACTCAAAATCCCTAGAGGAGAGTGGAGGATTGCAGTGTGGTCATCCTCCCTCAGGAGTGATTTCTTATTTTCTCTCTCTCTGTCTATCTGGTGAGTGCATGCACCCTATACCAAAAATCTCTCTCTCTCTCTCAAAAATAAAAATAAAAAAAGACAACATGCAAGTATAGTTTGAGGGATTTGTAGTACTGTCCATATATATGTGTATATATATATATATATATATTATTATTTAGACATTCAATTGCTATACATCATTTAGATTGTAAAGATACTTTACCCACAGGACCAGCAGTTAGCGTAATGGCTATGTTGCTGGACTCCCACGTAGTCGACCATGGTTCAAGTCTTGGAGCTGGACTATATATATATAATCTTAATCATTCTGACTAGGGTTAGGTAGTATCGCACTGTGGTTTTGATCTGCATCTCCTTTATAATGAAGAAAAAAATTATCATCAGCTTGTCAAAGTTTTACTAATTTTTGTATATGTGAGGCATGACTGAAGGAAGTGTAAGTTGCAGTCATTTTGGAAAACAATTGGGCATTATTTAACAAGATTGATGAAAGGCAAACCCTAAACCTCATATTCCCTCCCCTGTAATTACTACAGAAATTCTGTCTACTTCTGCACAGGGACAAGGACAGGGTGTTCATTCATTGAACACTTGCTTAAAATTGGGAAAAGTAAACAATGCGTTACAATGATGAAAGAAAGGATAAACTGTAGAACACACATCTGATTGGATAACGACTAGCAGCTAAAATAATTGAATGAAGGTGCATGTAATGATGTGGACGAATCTCAAAAACATAATGTTGAACAACCAAAATCTGTAATTGTTAATTGTGTCACTTTCCCAGACAAAATTTCCTCCCATTGAGAGCACAAAAATGCTTAGATTTCAGGGTAGTGTGACCCAGGGCCTGGGCATGTGGGCACAAATATGTCCTTTGGAGATATGATACTATCCAGCAGTGATAGGAGTGAGTTGAACACAACAGCTTGGCAAATAGGCACTTCTGGTAAAGAAGGTAAAATAAGTTCATAGACAAATTCTCCTTAAGAGACAGGGAGGAGTATTTAGTGCTTCCACCCTTGTTCTACAGGTAGAAAAATAAAGACAAAGAGTAGTAACTCTCTGAGGCCAACAAATGGATTTGAGTTAGTGTGTCATTAGGTCTTGAGTCCATGTGTGAATTATCCTTGTCAGGCAAAGTTGGCCAAGTTATGTGACACATTCTCTGCTTTGTAAAGTAGAAGAGCTCCATTGTTTCCCTTCACTGTCCATTTAGCTGTGTCACAGCCAGTCAAGAGGATCCTGGAAGTATCTTTGCTTCTCTCAGAGGTGAAAGAGAGCAGGAAGCTTAACTCTTGATTGTCACTGGGCTAGGAACAGCTGTGATCCAATGGCTGTCCTATTGACCAGCCTTTCTTTGATCTCACAGCTCTGCATACCAAAACTAAGGAATTGGTTGAAATAGTAAAGGAGGTTGACTAGGTGAGACTCAGGGGTCAGACAAACAAAATGAAAACTCGGAGCAATTGGACCACAGAGGACCTCCAAGGTAAAGACTCATTTGGCAGCCCTGCTGGACCCAAATGGCCTTTTCCAGCAGCACAGCCCCTCCAGAGGGAGATTTTAGACTTGGCATTGACACTTGTCAGAAAAATGGGCTGAGTTTCATGTACTTGCAGTGTCTCTAGATTGACTTTATTTCAAAAGGCATGCAGGGCACAGCCCACCCCATAGCAAAGCAGTAAAACAGTGTGCATACTCCCACATGGCTGATTATGGTTCAAATTCCAGCTGTGGTGGGCTGAAAAACACATCAGGTGTGCATGCACCAAATCATGAAAGAATGCAACAAAATGGATTGTGTCATAACTAGACTCCATAGGAGGCTTTCTCTCTCTCTCTCTCTCTCTCTCTCTCTTCCTCTCCTTCTGGCTGACCCACTCTAGAGAGCACACACACACTCTGGCAAAAAATTGTGTAGGGCAGAGGTTATACTTTATTCTGTGTGCTGTCTATTGGGATGAAGCAGTACCTGCTATGGTTGTTGGTAAAGAACGATATTCACTGGCCTCTACTTGAAGGCACCATTGATCCCATCTTCAATTAATGATATATTCGAATAATAGATACCACTAATGTGTTCTGTGCCAGACACTGAGAACAAAAATGAAACAGGGATGACTTAATCTTAACACAGTTCTATAGATGCAGAGATGGACACAGGGATCTCTGGTGTAAGGGTAAGTGCTTTTGGAGCAGGGTGCTCAGTGTGGTGCAGGCCAGTGAAGATGCCAAGTGTCCAAGGCTCAGGGGCTGAGAGGGTAAGGGAGGTTTTTAAATGAAAGTATAATAGCACATGAGTTGGGTCTTGAAAGATGACCTGGAATAGGAAGGACAAGACTTGTAAAACTGGATATAGAAGAAGACTAATTAATGAGCAAGTGTTTTTATGTGAGAACTCAGGGTGCTTGGATTGGTGGAAGAAGATACTAAGTAAATTGAAACTGGGCCTTGAGGATATTGGATGGGAGCCACAAATATCATGCAAAGAAGTTTATATATCAATGTATGGACAATGGGAAAATTGAGGAGTAAAGATGTATGGTTGTAGAGAAAGAAGACTCAATCCAGCAGTGGTGAGGGCAATGGTTAAGAAGAGGGACAATAAGGAAGGGGGAACCAGCAGTTAGCGTAATGGCTATGTTGCTGGACTCCCACGTAGTCGACGGCGGTTCGCGTCCCGGACCTGGTGGCTTAAAACTCACGCCGGGCGCGTGTCCGTGCGTGCCCAAGATCCCGAGAGGAGAATGGAGGAGAAGGGATTGCGGTGTGACCATCCCCTCTGGGGGGTGATTTCTCGCTTTCTCTCTCTATGTCTCTCTCTCTGTCTGTCTGGTGAGCGCACGCGCCCTATAGCAAAACAAAAACAAAAAACAAAAAACTCTCAAATAAAGATTTAAAAAACTAGAAAAACAAAAAAGAATAAGGAAGGGAAAACAGGAGACTAGTACATACCAAGACTTCAGATCATGAAGTCTTAACCAAGACGGAGACACATGGTTGGCCATCGAAAAGCCACACTTAGAGATTATTCATCTCTTTGGCTTCTTTGATCTCTTCAACTACAAACTTAGGCTGGATCATCTTGACCCCAAGCAGTATTAACTTGAAAAATAAAAATATTCTCAGACCAGCAGTTGGAGTAATGGCTATGTCGCTGGTCTCCCATGTAGTCCACCACAGTTTGAGTCCTGGACCCGGTGGCTTAAACTCATGCTGGGCGCATGTGCATGCATGCCCAAGATCCCGAGAGGAGAATGGAGGAGAAGGGATTGTGGCGTGACTATCCCCCCTGGAGGGTGATTTCTCACTTTCTGTCTCTCTATCTTTCTGGTGAGTGCACATGCCCTATAGCAAAAACCTCTGCAAAAGTAAATAAATAAATATGTCCTTTACAAGCTAAATGATATATAGCAAATGAATGTATAAAAAATAAAGTAATACAAATTTAAAAAATAAAAATTTCAATCATTTACTTAGAAAGATAAGTAGCTTTGGGAATACATGAACTTGAACTGTGGGCTAACTTTGTATCATGTTGACCCCATAATGGTTGATTAATTTAGTAAATACTCAAGACCATCAGTTGGCATAATGGCTATGTTGCTGAACTCCCATGTAGCTGACCATGGTTCGAGTCCTGGACCCAATGGCTTGAACTCACACCAGGCATGTGTACATGCATGCCCAAGATCCCAAGAGGAGAATTGGAGGAGAAGGAGTCATGGGTGGCCATCCCCCCTGGGGGTCATTTCTCATTTTCTGTCTCTCTGATTCTCTCTCTCTTTCTGGTGAGCACATGTGCTCTATAGTAAAAACCTCTCCAAACAAACAAAAAAATTAGTAAATACTCATTACCGGAAGTGTTCAAAACAAAAATGACAACTAACAATTCAAGGAATAGCTGTGAGTCTTTTCACTAGATGACACTAAAGTAGATGAACGAGAAATCTTTCCTAAAGTCTAATTGTCTATTATGATAACAACTAGAAAAGTGGACAAAGAAAAGCCCTGTCCTTAATGAACTCGTGCTCTAAAGACAAACATATAGCTATAGGGCAGAGTTGATTTTTTTTTTTTTGAGAGATTTTCACTGTAGGGCGCGTGCGCTCGCCAGACAGACAGAGAGAGACATAGAGACAGAAAGCGAGAAATCACCCCCCAGGGAGGATGGTCACGCTGCAATCCCTTCTCCTCCATTCTCCTCTCAGGATCTTCGGCACGCACGCACACGCGCCCGGTGTGAGTTTTAAGCCACCGGGTCCGGGACACGAACCGCAGTTGACTACGTGGGAGTCCAGCGACATAGCCATTATGCTAACTGCTGGTTCCCCAGAGTTGAGTTTTTAAATCAAATTTGATCTGTGTGGTGGCTGCATGTGGGACTCTTCCAAGTGAAAACAATTCTGGTGACTCATCTTACAGAGGGATCCTTCTAACCTATAAAGGAGGAACAAGGTAAGAGAGAGTCTGCTGAGGACAGCGTCAGTTTCCTTTGTGTCACTTTGACATAGTCTTACCTCTGCTAACATTTCCTATGTGTCATCCTTTTCTAAAATAAGGAAGGAAGTCCCAGTAGGGCCTACAAAGTCTGGAATATTATAGTTCCATGTAGGTCAGGACTGTTCTTCTGGATAAACTGGGCAATGCCTCTACACACATGAGAGAGACTTGAGCCTCTCAAATAGAAAACCACCTGGAAATCAATATCAAGATTGCTTCTTCACTGGAGGCAAGAGTGACTTGCCTGGAGTTCCATGTTTTCTGGATCCCATAATAGGGCTAGGGATTGAGAAGAAATATCTCTATTTGCTCAAATAATTCTCAAAAATTTCCTGTCTACTCCTGTTTTAGTCCACATCTGGAGGGTCAATGCAAGGGCAAGTACTCCCCAATTCCTGGGAGTACTGAGGGCAGCTCCTTATTCTCAGCTAATGTTGACAGGCCTGTCTTGTGACAGACGTAGAGTCACCAGGGAGCTTTGTTTCCTGGGAAGACCTGTCATGCTTGGCCCCTGACCATGCTCTCTAACCTGCCCTGTCTTTCTCCTATTTTCCTCTACTAGGATTGGTCCCTTCTCCTATAAAACTGGATCACGTGCTGTATCATGAACTTGAACTGTGGGCTAACTTTGTATCATGTTGACCCCATAATGGTTGATTAATTTAGTAAATACTCAAGACCATCAGTTGGCATAATGGCTATGTTGCTGAACTCCCATGTAACTGACCATGGTTCGAGTCCTGGACCCAATGGCTTGAACTCACACCAGGCATGTGTACATGCATGCCCAAGATCCCAAGAGGAGAATTGGAGGAGAAGGAGTCATGGGTGGCCATCCCCCCTGGGGGTCATTTCTCATTTTCTGTCTCTCTGATTCTCTCTCTCTTTCTGGTGAGCACATGTGCTCTATAGTAAAAACCTCTCCAAACAAACAAAAAAATTAGTAAATACTCATTACCGGAAGTGTTCAAAACAAAAATGACAACTAACAATTCAAGGAATAGCTGTGAGTCTTTTCACTAGATGACACTAAAGTAGATGAACGAGAAATCTTTCCTAAAGTCTAATTGTCTATTATGATAACAACTAGAAAAGTGGACAAAGAAAAGCCCTGTCCTTAATGAACTCGTGCTCTAAAGACAAACATATAGCTATAGGGCAGAGTTGATTTTTTTTTTTTTGAGAGATTTTCACTGTAGGGCGCGTGCGCTCGCCAGACAGACAGAGAGAGACATAGAGACAGAAAGCGAGAAATCACCCCCCAGGGAGGATGGTCACGCTGCAATCCCTTCTCCTCCATTCTCCTCTCAGGATCTTCGGCACGCACGCACACGCGCCCGGTGTGAGTTTTAAGCCACCGGGTCCGGGACACGAACCGCAGTTGACTACGTGGGAGTCCAGCGACATAGCCATTATGCTAACTGCTGGTTCCCCAGAGTTGAGTTTTTAAATCAAATTTGATCTGTGTGGTGGCTGCATGTGGGACTCTTCCAAGTGAAAACAATTCTGGTGACTCATCTTACAGAGGGATCCTTCTAACCTATAAAGGAGGAACAAGGTAAGAGAGAGTCTGCTGAGGACAGCGTCAGTTTCCTTTGTGTCACTTTGACATAGTCTTACCTCTGCTAACATTTCCTATGTGTCATCCTTTTCTAAAATAAGGAAGGAAGTCCCAGTAGGGCCTACAAAGTCTGGAATATTATAGTTCCATGTAGGTCAGGACTGTTCTTCTGGATAAACTGGGCAATGCCTCTACACACATGAGAGAGACTTGAGCCTCTCAAATAGAAAACCACCTGGAAATCAATATCAAGATTGCTTCTTCACTGGAGGCAAGAGTGACTTGCCTGGAGTTCCATGTTTTCTGGATCCCATAATAGGGCTAGGGATTGAGAAGAAATATCTCTATTTGCTCAAATAATTCTCAAAAATTTCCTGTCTACTCCTGTTTTAGTCCACATCTGGAGGGTCAATGCAAGGGCAAGTACTCCCCAATTCCTGGGAGTACTGAGGGCAGCTCCTTATTCTCAGCTAATGTTGACAGGCCTGTCTTGTGACAGACGTAGAGTCACCAGGGAGCTTTGTTTCCTGGGAAGACCTGTCATGCTTGGCCCCTGACCATGCTCTCTAACCTGCCCTGTCTTTCTCCTATTTTCCTCTACTAGGATTGGTCCCTTCTCCTATAAAACTGGATCACGTGCTGTATCTCCTCATACTCTGAACACTTCCCAGCCTCTGAGACTTGGCTCCCACAGCACTTCATCTTCTCAGTTACTATTCTGGTAATTTTCAAGATCAATAATCATGTTGCCCAGAGCTAATTCTTCCCCTTAGCACTAGAACTTCATAATTTTGTTTTGCCTCACTCTGAGTGCTGAGTCTTGACCTCATTTTATACTGTTGAACTGTTGCCCCTCCTTTGAGGTCCATTGGAATGCTACCTCTTCCATGAAATCTTCTCTTAATCCTTGGTTGAACTGAAACTTTCTTTGGGGTTCCTATAATACATTATACTTACAATGATACCTCTCCCCACCCCCTGCCCCCGGTACAGTGACCCAAATAAATCTACCACAGCTCCTTGAGATCATGGATAGCATCTTATCTGAACTACCTCTAGCTCCAGGCATGGTACCTACTATATAGTACGTGTGCCATAAGGACTGTAAATGCATGCCATGATGACTAACGTTCCCCAGCACATAGACACATTTCAGATCCCTCTGGAGACTCAAATATACAATTAATGTCATGCATTACCTGTAGACAGCTCCCTCCAAAGCTACAAGGGGTTTACCAATATAGTCATGAACAGATTGCATTATTCATATACAAGCATTGACTTTAAAATGTCTTTACAAATACAATAAAATGTACATCCTTTCAGTTTATAAATTTTTTTCTTTCATGTTATGAAAAATTCATTTAAAGATGATACACACTCAAGGGAAATAAGTAGAGCAGAAAGGTCTCCATGAACACCTCTGGACTCGTACTAGCTCTGCATAAACTTCAACCCATATGCTCTAGGCTTTTTGCCTCTAACAACAAAAACAAATAGCCTAATGAAAACAGAAATTGTCTGTTAATTGTGTGCACTTTAAGAATTTGTCTAAGTCTTTGAAACTATAATTATCTAAATGGTTACAGGTCTAACAAAATGCTTTCTGTCCAAAGAGCAATGGCAATATTGGGCACAAATCAAACACAGAACATCTGATGGGCCAATGGTGCACAAAGTTAGTAGTTTAAAAAATGCATTTAAATTTAAATGCATTAAAAATGTATAATTGAAAATCAGAATAAAATGAAGCATTTGCCTGCCTTGGGCAAATAATAGAATCAAGCAGTTCAGCTGGGCACAGAAAAATGGAATATGAAGGATGTTTGATATAGCTTCCTTACCATCTTGGCCTACAGTTCCCAAGTCTTCATGGCTTACTGTACTCCTACAACCCAGATCCTAGGTGCCTCCCAAGGAGATATACAGAGCAACTACATGGGCATCTTCCCCCAGGTTGCAGGCCAGGTCCTCTGACATGAGTTATCAGCTTCTTAGGTGCTGCTTGTACTTTCTTTTTCAATTTTAAATTTAGTTTACATTAGTTTACATTCACTGTACATCATTATAGCATACAAAATGAATTTTCCCATCCAGAATACACTGTATGTTGACTCAATCAAGGATATTTCCATTCATGTTATCATCAACAATTAATTTTCCATTTCTTGTTTCTTATATATTTTGTTTCTTTTTTTCCCCCTTGATTCCTTTCCTCTCACCCTCTGCCATTCCCCACCCTTCTCCCACACTGTCTCTGGTATCTACAGCTGCTTTCCATGCCTCCCCCTCCCCATTTTATTGATTCACAAAAGATCTTAATGAAGATCTACATATTTTCAGTAGCAAGTGCAGCTGATATATACATATCTATGAACACATGTCTAACTTTAGGCATAAAACTCAGTGCTACTTGTACTTTCTGAAGCGTGAGAACCACAGCTCTAAGTTTCCTCTTGCTGTGAAAAGAGACCTAAGTTCAGATGTTTCCAGACCGGGCAGAGGCCAGTGTCCTTGCATGGGGCTTTGCTACAATAATTTGAGCCTTCGGTTGGGCTTTGCACGTCAGTAGTAAGGGACATTTTCAGAATCCAAAGTAAACTCTCCCTTATCTCTCTTGACAGGATTCTCTTAGAAATGAATGTTGAGTTTCTATTCTTTTCTATTCTTTTAGAAAAGACTGAGCCCACACTAAACTCAGGGATCAAATTGTTGACATTTTTTACCCTTAATGAGGGACATTTTACCACTTTAACAGCCAATTTCTAAGAATTTTATAAGGAGGTTTTTCTGTATTTCTCTGATCTCTAGTCTGACATAAGGCTCTGGCACTGACCTTCCTCAAATGGAGCTCTTTTCCTAGGAAAGAGAGGAACCTGTAGAAAGCTCTCTTTGGGAATGTAGAATTGTAAAGACCATTATGGTGACTCTATGTGCTAGTATAAAGCCTTCCAAGGCAAAGGAAGAAGGCAACATTGTGACCCACCAGCAAACCTTCATTATATAAATGGAAGACATGTAGAGTCTCCTATCAATTTGTATTTCTACTGTGTTTGTTAATGCAGTTGGACACATAGTAAACTGAAGCCATGAAATCAGTGGCATTGGAAAGACTGTTCCTCAGATCTTACTGAAAGTTCATCCCTCTTTTAAAAGGAGCTGAAAACAGAAATCGTGGATTGCAAATTCTCGGCTGGGGATCAGGGCTGATAGGCCTTTGGGATTGAGGTCCAGTCTCTGTGATTCCGTTGACCTACTTACAAATAGCTCAAATGGACAGATAGACCTCATCAGCAGGCAGCAGGACAAATAGGCAAAAATGGGGTTTTGGACTCTGTTTTAAAAAAGTGGGGTTTAGGGATCATTTTATCTGAGAATCCAGCAGAATGACCTTCAGCAGATTTTGCCTCTCACAACTTTAGTTTCCTTCTCAGCAAAATGAGATGCTACCTCTCTCACAGGGTTGGGGGGAGGATGGAATACAAAGTCTGTGGAATTTGGGGAAAGCTCACTTACGGTTAGCTTGTATTCTTTCCTGGAAGAATCTGGGTCAGAACTGAGGATGAAACTGGGAGGGCACATGGTGTTTCTGTCTCAATTGCTGGCGACGTAGCGGCAGGCCAGGCTGATGTCTCCCACTTAGCGGGGAGAGCATCTCCACGTGCTCAGCGGCATGGACTGAAGTTAGGGTGCACTTATCTATTCATTTAACAGTTGCTTCGTGAGGACTTTTTTGGGCTAATTATAATTCCAGCACAGTAAATGCAGTGGAGAAAAGGACAGGTGCTGTCCAGATTCATGGAATTTACAGGCTAAGGCAGCGTTGGGAAAATAAAAGGTTACCACTTAAAGGAAAGTGTTGATTTCATTTATTCTTATTATAATACTAAATTTAAGTATTTTCAAATGTAAAACTATGCATCAATTCCTTAATTTTGTAACTAACGTCTACATAACTACAGAAATAAAAATAAAATATAAATAAAGCTATAAAACCAAGAACATTTAAATCATCCAATTAGTTTGTTGTGATAGATGATGCTATTTTGCTGAATTAAATGTCTAATTTGGGATTTAAAAGCAGGAATATGTTACCTCATATCAAATTCTATATTTAATCTAAATTTTATCTTCAATAAAACATGTGTACCCACAGAATGGGAGAAAGTACTTGAAAATTCTCTCTATGATAAAAGACTTGTATCCAGCAGACATAAAGAACTCTGACGAATCAATAACAAAAAGTTGAATTACTGGGAACCAGCAGTTAGCGTAATGGCTATGTCGCTGGACTCCCATGTAGTCGACTGCGGTTTGCGTCCCGGACCTGGTGGCTTAAAACTCACGCTGGGTGCATGTGCATGCGTGCCCAAGATCCCGAGAGGAGACTGGAGGAGAAGGGATTGCGGCGTGACCATCCTCTCTGGGGGGGTGATTTCTCACTTTCTGTCTCTCTGTCTCTGTCTGTCTGGCGAGCGCACGCGCCCTATAGCGAAAAAACCTCTCAAAAAAAAAAGTTGAATTACTCAATTTTTTTGGGGGGGGGTGAGAGATTTTTTTAAATTTATATTTATTTATTTATTTATTTTTGCTACATGGCACATACACTCACCAGACAGACAGAGACAGAGAGACAGAAAGCGAGAAATCACCCCCGAGGGGGATGGCCATGCTGCAATCCCTTCTCCTCCATTCTCCTCTTGTGATCTTGGGCACGCATGTACACATGCCTGGTGTGAGTTTAAGCCACGGGATCTGGGACTCAAACTGTGGTTGACTACATGGGAGTCCAGCGACATAGCCATTACGCTAACTGCTGGTCCCTGAATTACTCAGTTTTAAAACAGGCAAAGAATTTGAATAGCTGTATCTTCCAAAAAATAAATAGCTAAAAGATATACAAATGGCTAAGAAGGACATGGAAAATATATTCAACATCTTTAGTCATCAAAGAAATGCAAGTCAAACCATAATGGATGCCATTTCATACCCACTAGGATATTATAATTAAAACGTCAGGTAATATAAAGTGTTGGCAAAAATGTGGAAAATTAGAAACCCAGCGGAAATTTAAAATGGCACAGCCACTTTGAAAGACAGTTTGGCAGCTTCAAAAAATATAATTCATAGAGTTACCAATCTATTAATTTTATTCTTAAATACATAAATAAGAGAATTGAAAGCATACATCTAATCACACAAAAGCTTATACACAAATATTAATAGTAGCAATATTCTTAATAGTCAAAGAACAGAAATATCTTCCAGCTGATAAATGGATAAACAAAATGTGATCTACCCATACAATGAATTATTATTTGGCAATCAAAAGGAATGTAAGTACCGATTCATGCTACAGCATGATGAACCTTAAAATTGTTATGTTAAGTGAAAGAAATTAGTCACAGGGACCAGCAGTTGGCATAAAAGTTATGCTGCTGGACTCCCACATAGTTGACTGTGGTTCAAGTCCTGAACCCGGCATCTTAAAACTCATGCCAGGCATGTGTACATGTGTAACCAAAACCCTGATGGGAGAATGAAGAAGGAGGGATTATGGCATGGCCATCCCTTATCAGGGTGTTTTCTTTCTTTCTGTCAATCTTTCTCTGGCAAAAATATCTCTCTCTAAAAAAAAAAAAGGCTCTCTGGCAAAAATATCTCTCTAAAAAAAAAAAAAAAGGAAGAAGTCACAAAAGACCATATATTGTCTGATTTATTTATATGAATTGTCCAGAATAGGCAAATTCGGAGACAGAAAGACTAGTAAAAGTCTAAATTTGGGTGAGCTGGTAACAAAGTGGGAGTTGGGTATGGAGTGAGACAGGAGGAATGTTAATGAGGTTCCTTTATTGGAGTGGAAGAGGGAAACCAAAAGTTTTTAAAATTAGGTGTGTTAATAGTCGTACAACTCTGAATATACTAAAAAAACTACATTGAACTGTGTACTTTAAATGGGTAAATTGTGTAATACATCTCAATTATATCTCAATAAAGTTGTGAAAAATAAAAATAAAATGCTTGTCCAGAATGTTTTAAAAAATAAAGATGTGTATCTAGTTGTATTAATTATGCCAAGGCACTGCTTTCTAGTGCTGGCAATTCAGAGCCTATATGAACTGAAACTTTCCATTAACAACCTGCACATGCCAGTTTTAATGGGTGTTCTAGCCCTCAATCACTCTGAAAAGTTACTTTACAGTATTGAAGATGGGTAGCATTGGGGAATTATTTAGTACCTACTCTAATTCTTGTTGGAATTGGGTGCAAAACATGTTTTCATAGTTTATTTACTATTACAATTGCCAGTTGTTGCACATGGAAGTAAGCCCATGGAATGGACATGGTTTCTTGGCAATAGCCTCTGACACCGTGGCTGGAATGAGTCCAGTTCTCAGGTAAATACTTTCCCCACACGCCATGTGAAGGCATTTTTTTAATTTCCCCAAAACCTATACAGGACACACTGACATCTTTTTTGTATTCACTTGGCCCAAATGTGATTGCAAGTGCATATTTCAGGCCTGAGTTGAGAAGCAAAATAAAAAGGCTACATAGCCAGGCGTTTGGAAAGAAAAATGAAAATAAGCCACACTGCACAGGAGAAAATGGGTACTTGCGCTTGCAGTGGAATGGGTCTGGAGTTGGGACAGGGCCCTGACAATGAAATAAGCATTTGAATCATGATGCTGAGGGTGAGGTGCGGAAGGTGGAAAAGGGCCAGGCTTTGAAGGCCAGAAGTATTTGAAGAGGAGAGTTTAAATGTTAAATGTCACCAATCTCTTCTGCTCCCATTAACTCTCCTTTAATAGACCCTGGAGGCAGCTTCTGGCCTTTTCATTCTTCTGAACAGGGATTTCCAAGTCATTTTCAGGGAAAAAAGAAGAAAATCACAGACCTAAGGGCTTTGGAAGGGGCAGCCTGCTGCCCAGCAACTGAATTATTCCAAAGAGCAGCCAGAGGGGTTGGCCTGCAGCCAAGGCTAGACCTGCTGCTTTCCACACTTTCTTTTGTTCCTGAGGGTAGAAAAGGAGACTAGATTAAACATAGACTCAATTAACTGAGCCCTGGGCCACTAACGCACATCCTGGTTAAATAAAAACAGAGAGATCAATCGCTCTCCTAATCAACCTAGATGAGGGAGTAGTGCGCGCTCTTACACTTTGTGTGATCGTGTTCACCCCATGTACCCCTGTGCCCTGGGCCTTCCAGTGCAAATACAAATCCTCTCTACTAAGTGCAAATCCTCCTTAACCAGGACCTAGGGCATCAAAATTCTCTTGTATTGGGGGACCAGCAGTTAGCATAATGGCTATGTCACCGGACTACCATGTAGTCGACCGCGGTTTGCGTCCCAGACCCGGTGGCTTAAAACTCACGACAGGCGCATGTGCATGCGTACTCAAGATCCCAAGAGGAGAATGGAGGAGAAGGGATTGCGGTGTGGCTATCCTCCACCCCCCACAGCCGCCCCGAGGGGTGATTTCTCACTTTCTGTCTCTCTATCTCTCGCTCTCTGTCTGGCGAGCGCACGCACTCTATAGCAAAAAGCTTTTCCAAAAAAAAAAGAATTCTCTTGTATTCAGCACTCATTAGGGTGTTCATTTTGCTTCTAAAAGAGGGTGATAACTGCAGATATGGAGGTACAGGAAGCCGGGATTTGGTGAGTAGAGGGCAGAAAACAGTGGGCCAGTCTTCTTTGGCCTACCTCCTGGCTGAGGACCAGCCTCACAGTGGGTGGCAGTACCAGTGGGCTGGCATGCTAAGTGATGAAGAGACCCCTTTTGCAGAATACCCACTTGCAGAGGCCTCTGGCATGGTTAACTGCTCAGGATCCTGCAACTAGGCTTTTCTGTCTGTCAACCTGCAAACAGAGTACCTGGCATGGGATAGAGAGGAGAATTTCCACACACAATGAATCTAGGGTCACACACTGCCACTTCCAGCTGTATGGCTTCACTTTTCATCCATAAAATACACAATAATAATGATTACTAATACGATTGTGACAATAAATAATGAGAAGCTGAGTGACAATAATTGGCCATGTCCCTCCCTTTTCTCACTTCCCCTTCCTCCTCCATATTTGTACCTTCTTCACCTTGTTCTCCTCAAGTTAAAGATATTTTTCTACCTTACGACAACATACTAAAATTCCTTGACCTGTGCATTTGCATACATATTACCTCATTGGGTCCTCCCCCAAATTAAGGGGAGGTTAAAATTAGATGTGTTAATAGTCATACAACTGTGGTATGTTAATAATCGTAATAGTCATAATGAAACTGGGACGCAGGGAGATTAGGGCATTTGATGAAGATGGCAGGCCTGGGTTGTTGTTTTTCTTTTTCTTTCTTCTACTTCCTTTCTTTCTTTTCTGTTATAGAGTGTGTGAGTTTGCCAGAGACAAAGAGACAGAGAAGAGGGAAGTGAGAAATCACCCCACAGGGAAGATGGACATGCTGCAATCCCTTTTCTTCCATTCTTCTCTTGGGATTTGGGGTGTGCATGCACTCATACTGGGCTTAATTTTCAAGCCACCAGGTCCAGGACTCAAACTAGACCTGAGTCTTAGAGTACAAGTTCACAGATTCCAGGCCATATGTTTGTGTTCCCTGCTGCCCCCTGGTGGAAGTAGAACGGGGGAGCCTCAGTCATGCACTGCTCCCCACTCTTCCGTTAGTCCTGCTGCCCTTACCTCTAGTTGGTGAACCAGCTCCTGAATTTTCTCCTCACAGCCTCATGGATTAAATGTCTTTAAGTATCTTATGGAGTGTCTGTAAGAGGTAACATTGATGTATCTTGTTGTAAAAGAAGCAAAGAATATATTGGACATGTTGGGAATGTAAAGTCTCTCTCAGCTCCGACCCATCTGTCCTCCCTCCTTGACTGTCTCTGTGAAGGTTTTGAAACCTTTCTAGCCTTTTGCTAAGCATTTACATACATAGTTACATACATACATATTATAATATGAATGTTGCCATACTATATATTATTTTGAAAATCAACTCTAATAATATGTCTTGAGGTGCTTTTTAACTAACTCACTTTTTAAGGCCTTCACAGTGATCTATTGTGTGATTGATCTCTATTTTACCAGACATTTAAGTTTTTTCTATTTCTTTAAAAATTTTGAATAATATCACAATGATTGTTGCTATACATTGATCTTTGTGCATATGTGTAAAGATTTTTGTATCACACCCATTTTACAGATGAAGAAAACAAGGCAAGATAAGAAGAAAAGATTTGCTAAAGGTCGCCTACTGACTTACCTGGGACCATAAAATGGGCATCTAGAATCCTCCATCAGTATTCTGTTCTTCAGAGCACAAAGAAGGAAATTCTAGTATTTCCATGGCGGGAGCAACTCTCATCACCACATGGAATCTTGAGCACATGCCCTTCCTCTCAAGTCATCCCACACTTGCAGCCAAAGTAAGCTGCTGAGATACAGCTCTGTTTATACCCTGCTTAAAACTGCTTCTCATTCAAGCAAGAGTCCACACCTCTTGCTTACCCTCCTGGGTGCTTCTCCAGCTCCTCATTCACTTGGAAGTAGCCATGCTGCACTCTTCAACTTCCTTAATTCTCTTCCCATGCCCTTTCTCAGCCATTGTCCTTGAACTTCCTTTTCTATACCACTATTCACCTGACCAACTCCTATCTAGCTCTCAGGTCCCCACTGACCTGGCCATCCACTCGGGAAACCCTCTGGTGTTCAGAAACCTCTCCACAGACTTCACCATCCTAGACTATGATTCTCTCCTACTTGCCGACATCATGCTCCATAACAGGAAGACTCTATCTGCCAAGGTCGCTGGTACAGCCCATGCATGGTATCAGTCTGATAATAAGCTGTGGACCATGGTCTTGACAAATACATGAATATAGGCCAGAGACATTCAGTCAGGGCTCCTGAGACCGAGGGTATTTATCAGCCACTAGAGAACACTGATACTTAGATGCAAGATCAACACCAGCATCCCAAGATAGTCATGCATGTATAGAATTAGGACTCTTCAGTTGATGTCATTTCTGCTGTTGACATAGTCACAAGGTGAGAGTTTTCTACATGGAAAAAGAATAGAGAAAAGAAGAAGGGCAGGAAGGAAGCACAGAGACCCTCCCAGAAGGGTAATAGTTGATGATGTCATCACTGGTTATGATTGTTACATACTTCTTGGTGAACAGTTTGTGTTTGGAGGTCCTGGAACATGGAACATTTACCATGAGTGAAGTGGTGGTGGTGCCTGACTGCCCTCTCTCCATATCCTCAGTACTAGAAGGACAAGCTCTCTGAAGCATATTCACCTGAAAAGACATGGCTGAGCTTACCTTCTGATGTTACCAGCTCATCACCCTGATGCTGGGTAGGCCTACAAGCCACACAGATAAAAACTGTTAGAGGACCTATACACAGGGGTGCTTGATGTTTCAACATCCTCTGCATATGTGTTTATTTATTATTCTTGCAGTAATGTATTCCTGTGACGTAGTAATTACCATTCCCATTGTACAATTAAGCAATGAAAGTTAGACCCCAGTTTCCAGGCATTGCTGCTGATTCTTCAGGGTACTCAAAGGGCGTATGTAGCCAGAGTCACACTAAAACCTGTTTTTCTTTCTCTTTTCTTATGTGACTTTGCCTCTCCTTTTCTGCCATATCCTATGCCAAACCCCTTCTGCAGGATAGACTCTGTGAATAACTGTTCTGGCAACACATGGTTCCCAGGAAGTGACCTCTACTGGCCTTGTAGAAGGATCGGTGCAGCTAAAGCAGATTGAATGCTTGGGGACTGGGATATTTTTTATTCCAAGGCAGGTGGCTGAGGCAAAGTATTCCCTAAAATTAGAGAGATGTATAAAATATATGCTTCAGATTTTCTTTGGAAGAAGACTGTTGCCAGAGACTAGCACACCTTTCAGGTCTCAGCTTTCAGCCTGAGCTCAGCACCTTACTAGGGAATTTGCAGCAAGTTTCAAGCAACAAGTCCCTGTGTTTGTGGGTGGTTCAAATGTTAGAGTAAAACAAAGGGTTCTCTACATTCCAAAAGGGACTTAATGGCAGCATCTAACCCATACAGAACAAACCAGAAGACAGAGAGGCTGTCACCCCTTATAAGGAGCAGGCTCTCAATCCTGAAAGTGAGCGATGTAAGCAGTGCAAGTGTGTCTGTCATGAGAACAATGTTTGTTTTCAGAAAGTCTAGGAGAGAGGGGAATAAAGTAATGACATCATGAGGAGGCAGCTGGACATATCCAGGTGGTGGGTTTGTCAACAGAGACTGGTCTCTGCAAGTCTGTGACACCTAATTGAGACCTTGCTGAGAGAAAGGACACCCTTTAATACAACAGTATGGTATGAGTGGGCCCATATCAAATGCTGCTTTGGACAAACCAGACCTAAAGGGTGTTGCTGGGTCGATCAGGGAAATTAGAATATGTCTGGATATGAGACAGCATAAAAATGTTACAAATCAACAGCAAAGTAGAGATTGTTTACTGAAAAAAAATCAGATTATAAAACATTATGCACCAGGATGATCTCATTTGGATGAAGTTAAAAAGGAATGCTATGTACTAGGTGTTAAAAGTAGAAATCTCTGGGGTGATAAGAATATGATAATGTTCCCTTTTATTTTTGTTTGACTGTGTTTTCCACTTTCCATAGTGCACACACAGAGCTTCTAGAACAATGAAAGATTATTCAGAATTTCAAAATCAAAATTTGGACAACACTTATAAGTAAGCATGGAAAAAAAGGGGGGGGGGTACTAACCCAAGGAAAGGATTTTTTATAGACTGATAAGGAAGCACCAAGACAGGAATGGAGACACGGGCACAGGAGGTAACAGGAAATCTACAAACAAGGAAATATAAATGGCTAATATATTTGAAAATATTTGGCTTCACTAGTTGTTGAGGAAATGCAAAGAACCAAGTTCCTACTCATTTAACTAACAAGCATTGGAAAGGTAAAAACGAGTCTGTGTTGAGGAGTGCGTGAAGAAGCTTCAGTGAACACGCTCACTGGTACTACCACTTTGGCAAGTAATTTGGCAATTCACACCTGCATGCTTCCTGGTCCATACTTAGTAATGCCACTTCTGGGATTCTGTCTTTGGAAAAAAAGAAATCATAACAAAAAAATGTGATGCTCATTTCACTATCATTTATAATTATGAAACATTAGAAATTCTCCAACCATCCAGCATTTTCAGATTATAAAACATTATGCACAGGATGATCTCATTTGGATGAAGTTAAAAAGGAATGCTATGTACTAGGTGTTAAAAGTAGAAATCTCTGGGGTGATAAGAATATGATAATGTTCCCTTTTATTTTTGTTTGACTGTGTTTTCCACTTTCCATAGTGCACACACAGAGCTTCTAGAACAATGAAAGATTATTCAGAATTTCAAAATCAAAATTTGGACAACACTTATAAGTAAGCATGGAAAAAAAGGGGGGGGGGTACTAACCCAAGGAAAGGATTTTTTATAGACTGATAAGGAAGCACCAAGACAGGAATGGAGACACGGGCACAGGAGGTAACAGGAAATCTACAAACAAGGAAATATAAATGGCTAATATATTTGAAAATATTTGGCTTCACTAGTTGTTGAGGAAATGCAAAGAACCAAGTTCCTACTCATTTAACTAACAAGCATTGGAAAGGTAAAAACGAGTCTGTGTTGAGGAGTGCGTGAAGAAGCTTCAGTGAACACGCTCACTGGTACTACCACTTTGGCAAGTAATTTGGCAATTCACACCTGCATGCTTCCTGGTCCATACTTAGTAATGCCACTTCTGGGATTCTGTCTTTGGAAAAAAAGAAATCATAACAAAAAAATGTGATGCTCATTTCACTATCATTTATAATTATGAAACATTAGAAATTCTCCAACCATCCAGCATTTGGAAGATGGTCATGTAAACAGTACTAGAGCCACTGAATGTAATGCTAGGCAGTGATTAACGTGGTGTCCCAGGAAGGTCAGATGCATGGGAACTAGCATTGCTATAATGTTAATTAAATAGGCAAGTAACAATGTGATCCCAACAGAGAAAATCAAATATGGAAAAGAAGTACAAAAATAAGGCAATAAAGAAACACACAGAAATGTTAACGTAATGTGTTGAGGAAGTGAGACCATTGTGGTCTTGGCCCCTTATTCTTCTGTACTTCCAAGTCTTGATGGATACCTATTATTTCATGATAAAGAACTAGAAAAAAATTAGAAGGCTGATCATGAAGACTTTTAGCACAGGAAAGTTGTAAACTCTGTAAGTGAGTAGAAATATGACCCAGCCAGGGGTATCATTTTTTTTTTTCCTTAGAAGTTTATTTCTTCCATCAGAGAGAAGGAGCAAGAAGGAGAGAGACCCTTCTGAAAGTGTCTCAATACCATGATTCACCCCCAGCTTTCAGCCAGCCCTGTTTCCTGGGTTAGCGTGTGCCTACTATACTCAGGTAGGTTTTCAGATTTGAACTGGGAACCTTCCCATGTGGGATTGCCTTGCAGAGCATCGTGTTTAACGACTGCTCCACTATTTGGCCCCAAAAGGACATCATTTCTTATGTTTGGGAGCCTGGCAGGAGTCCCCATTTCCAGGAAAGGGCACATGAACAACAAAGGGAAAGGAGACCAGGCCAAAGGAAAGACCCAGGCTAGAAGGTGGTACTCCTGCAGAGATGTGGAGTGTAGCCTCAGGGAGGTGAAAGTAATATCCAACTGTCTGCTGTAGTCAGCTCTGTCTTAGAAGCAAAGCATCCCTGTTCAGAGGAGTGCCCAGGACACTTTGCAGTATGTGTGACATTCCAGAGTAGCAACCAGGGCAGCCACTGTCTGACTGTGTAGCTTTGGGCAAGAGTTTTAACTTCTCTATGCCATTTACTCCTTGTAAGACAGTATATTCATTTCCCATGTAATAGTACCATAAATTAAACTGCTTAAAACATCAGAAATTTATTCTCTCACTGTTCTGGAGGCTAGAAATTCTAAGTCAAGGTGTTGGGAGGGCTATGCGCACTCTGAAAAGTCTAAGAGGGAATCATTGTTTGCTGCTTCCTAGCTTCTGGTCTTGCTGGCAAAGCTGGAGGCAACATTGCTCCAGTTTCTGCCTCTGTTTTGACATGGCCATCTTCCCTCTGTGTATCTCTGTGTCCAAATTTCTCTTTCTTCATAAGGATCCCAGGCATTGGATTTGGGGTCCACCCCAACCCATTGTGATCTATTTAGTTAATTTAATCTGTGAAGACCCTATCTCCAAGGAAAGTCACATTCTGGGGGTCCAGATAGATAAGAATTTTGAAGAGATACTATCCAACAAAAAACAGGTGGAGACAACAATCACAGCTACCTAATATCACTGTTAGAGTTTGAAATAGGTTAGGATGGATAAAGCACTTGGAACATAAATGATAACTTTTTCTTCAGCTACGGTCTGAAGCTGCCTCTGGGACTTTTCTGCCTCATAGTTGGATATTCAGAGATGCAGCCCAAATAGTCTAGTCATAAACATTCCCCAAATTTTACTGCTTTTAGTGTTCTCTGAGGGCTGCCATAGTTGTTGTTTCTTTTTGGGTCGCTTCTGGCAATCTGCAATTGCACCATAAGCCTCCTATCAGCAGGGAGTGACTGGCTTAGAGGCAGAGAGTTGATGATGGGCAGAGAGTTGACGATGGGCAGTGATGGCTTCTAGAAAGTCCTCAGTCCTCAGGCTTGCATTTGACCACTCTCTTTGCTTCTTTTTTTTTTTTGGAGAGTTTTTTGCTGTAGGGCTCATGTGCTCGCCAGACAGACAGAGAGAGACAGAGAGACAGAAAGCGAGATGGCCACGCCGCAATCCCTTCTCCTCCGTTCTCCGCTCGGGATCTTGGGCATGCACACACACGCGCCCGGCGTGAGTTTTAAGCCACCAGGTCCGGGACGCAAACCGTGGTCGACTATGTGGGAGTCCAGCGACATAGCCATTACACTAACTGCTGGTCCCTCTCTTTGCTTCTTAAAATGCTGTGGCTTCATGCCATTACCCACCCCTTGCTAGCACAGGTGTTTCGAGTCCATGAAGAGCTCAACTGCACCTAGTTCCCACAAAAAGACAAAGATCAAGAAGTCACAGCACCCCAGAAAGGTAAACAGGTTGGTCCTCTTTACCTTGGCCATTGCCAGGCCCTGGGGCTATAGATGATCTGGTTAAAAAGTCACTTTTGATCTAAGTGCTTTGAACTAAATTTGGAACCAGTATACATTACATTTTGGAATTTCCTCCATCCATTTTTTTAATGAGAGAGAGAGAGACCAAGAGAACACAGGAGGGAGAGAAAGAGGTTTTTGACAGGGTCTCACCACATCATGATTCTCCTGCCTCAGTCTTTCAGTTAGCTAGACCACAGGCATTCACCACCACATTCAGCCTTTTTGGGGTCTGGGAACAAAACCTAGGCCTCCTATGTGACCTTAGCCAACACTCAGCAGTGCTTTTCTTCTTGTGCCACTGAAGTTGGATCTCCTCTTAGTCTCTTAAAGTAGGTCCACATTTATTAGTTTATCCATCTTCCATGTATGAAGAAAAAAGCCAATGACAAACTGGGACAGATTTTTGGCTTACAACTAATATTTCTTTCTCTATCCTTTATTTTGAATAAAAGTGGCATTGCCCAGTGATTCAGGCATGAATAGCAGACCCTAGCTATCCCAATCAGACCCATTCCCTAGGATTGCAGAACTTCAGGGTCCATTTGGAAGTAAATTGGTAATGCATGAGATTCACAAGTCTTTGTAGCCATTGCTTACAGACAATGGGACCAGCACAGAGAAGAAAGTTGATCTTTAAGAAGTGGTGAAAAGGGGACCAGCAGATGTAATGGTTACATTGCTGGACTCTGATGTAGTCAACTATGGTTTTAATCCCTGGATCCAGTGGCTTAAAACTCATGCCGGATGTGTGTGTGTGTGTGTGTGTGTGTGTGTGTGCGTGCGCTAAAGATCCTGAGAGAAGAATGGAAGAGAAAGGATTGCGGCATGGGCTTCCCCCTGGGGGGTGATTTCTCATTTTCTGTCTCTATATCTCTCTCTGTTTCTCCGGTGAGTACACACACCCTATAGCAATCTCTCTCTCTCTCTTAAAACAAAAAGAAGTGTGTGTGGTGGGGAGGAAGAGAAGGTATAGAAGAGGGTGGCAGTTCAGTGCCTACTTGAAGATATCTGTGAGGTGTAGATGCTCCCAGTTCAAAAGTAGGTGTACACCAGTCTCCTTCCAAGAAATCTTGTTTGCCTGAACTAATTAAAACTGGGCTTCTGTTCATTACAAACACAAGTACTCCTACTAAATAAGTGACTAGAAGTCTGTGTCTTTAGGTGTAGTCTCTGTCCTTCTGGGACAGTTGTTTTGTTTGTTTGTTTGTTTGTTTTCTCTTTTTTTGGCAATGGGGAGAAAATTGAACAAGTTATTCTAACTGTGGCTTGAGCTATGGAAAACAGAGATATCAGGGATAGTGAAGTCCGATGCTATTGCCTCGGGTTTTAGTATACTCTCTTGTTCCTAGAAGGAAGAAAACAAAGGGATGTGCGGGTAGGATTAAAGACAAACACAGACAATCCAGGTGGATATTCAGAAATAGCTAAACAATCTTCAAAAACAATAATGTGTTAAGTCGTCTGGGTTTTTTTTTTTTTTTTCAGGTGTTTGTGGGTGACAGGTGTTCTCTAAATCCAGCTCTCTTGTCAACTCTTCAGGATTTTTCCAACCTTATTTCACAGGCAAAAAGGCTGGACAGAGAGAAGTGTGGGAGTCAGCTTCTCCCTAGAGAGGGGCTCGTGCCTGCAGGGTACTGCCGTGTGCCACGTCGCCCACGTGGCTGAACATTGTCTTGACAGAAGATCTCTGTCCAGCAGGAACAGAGTGTCTATTGATGCCATTTGCTTGCAGTTAGTGGTGGATATCACCTTGCCTAGGCCTTTCAAAACTTTCTCTTTGGCTGTTTCTTTCTCACATGGAATGATGACACAGCACAAAAACATTCAAAATCTGAAACACGGCTAAAACAGTAATGAGTCTGAATTTTTCCACTGGAAGCCCAGGAGTTATCCCCTAGTGTGTCAGGTGGTTCTCACTCTGCACATTTGCATAGACTATTCATCTACCAAAGATGCCCTTCTTTACAGTCTAAGTTCAGGGCATAGTTCAGACATTTCCTTTCCCTTGGTCAGTAGACACATCTTTAGCAAGTACTGTCCATTTGCCAGGAGACAAGGATCCAAGTACCTTAGTTCTGGTGCCTTCAGCAATGCCCAGAAGCTCCCTGTAGTTTGTAAAGAGAATGAATGGAGCCCTATGGGACAGTGAACATAATTGCTTTTTGAGGACTTTTCAGAATTAGCTCATGGATGCAGAACTGATATTCCAAATAGTCAATGAAATGCTAACTATGGGTGCCTCAGATAACAAGCATATGTTGATAGGCCAAGATTTTCCCAGGCCCTTTTCTGTTCTCCTGGGTTGGGCCCAATAGCTTCATACCCTGAGGAACCCTGCTCTAGTCTACACGAGCCTCCCATAGGCGCTCTAGTTCCTTTGCAAGAAAAAGTACCTTGATTTTCTCATGGATAAATATAGAGAAGCTCTTCAAAAAATTAGTCCTGCCAGAGGAGCCAGGGCCCTGGGTCTTGGCTCAGCTTAGTTGTGATGAAGTGTTAGGGTTTTGAGTCCTTTTGGGTTCCTGGAGCTGGAAGGTTTGCAGAACTCAGGACCACCAGGTTGAAGTTTGTGTGCCTTCTACCGATTCTTGTGTTGCCGAGCTGTGCCCATTGATGATGAGGAGGCAATGTCTGCACATCATCAGGCAGCTTGGAAAACTGCTTTCAAGTTCACCTGGACACCACTGAACAGAGTAACTGGAACCACCCAGGAGTGGCATGAGGAAGCAGCCAGAGTAGTGAGCCTGCAATCCTGAATTCACGTGGGAGTCATTCTCCTTCCCTTTTTCAATGGACAAAAGAGGTAGCCCAGCCCAGAGGCCACTTTGGGTGGCAAAAGATGTGTCTTAGAACTACCAGATAATGGTTCCAATGAGGCTGCATCTTCCTATTGTAGAACTCAGGTCCAAAACTCCCTCTGTAAAATTGGTGAGTAATGTGCTTGCCTCACGGGGCTGTTGTGACATGGAATGATGAGAGAGCATGAGAATACCCCATGGCATGGACTGTGGACACACAGGAGGGGCTCAGCAGGCAGGTACTCCTCAGCCCTTCCCTCTCTTCTGACTCTGTGTCACCTTTGTGTTGATGGAGAAGAAGGAAACTGAGTTTGCTCTCCTGAGAGGACCCCAGATTCCTGTACCAAGCAGGAATTGGGGGTATCTGACTCCTGGGTGTTTAGGAGGAATTGTGGGGAGAATTTCATAAGAAGTAGCAAAAGGTAAGAACCATGCAAGAAACTAGAAGTTTTTTCAGGGTGAATCTGCATGGGTGGCAGTATAGGGAGCCTCTCGCAGGATCCAAGTAGCATTACTTTCCAGGATTGTTCCCAGGATCCCACTGCTATATCTGGCTTGCCTCTGCAGGTATATGGGCCATCCTGTAACAAGTCTTGCATTGTGGCCAAAAAGGTCCTTATGAAATCAACCCAGGAGGACAGAGTCTCAAAAACAAGAGAAACCTCATCTGTTGCCCAAGCTCTGCCTGACTAATGCCACTCTCACTTCAGCAATCAGTCAGGGTCCTACTTGTGGGACTTCTAATTGACAATCACTCGGATGCACATCTCTGTCTCAGCATCACTGAAGGCTTTCTCTTAGAAGCAAGGAAATTATAGTCACTACAAGGAGGTACAGCTCTAACCCAAACTTCCCAGGGACTGTGGATCTGGGAGGGAACGTTTAATTACCTTCATGTGCCATCATCTCTTTTATATAAGGAAAGATAGACTAGTGCTTGAGGAGCCAGGGGTACTGTGTGATCTTCACCACCCCCAACTTTCCACTGAGCCCTCTGACTTGCTGTCTGTAAAATGTGGAAGCTACAGCAGATTCTTCTCAGGAACCTATTAGCCCTACGTGGCCATGGCTCTGATGATGTGGGCTTGCCTCATCAAGGACTGAGAGTCAAAGATCCAGAGGGAAGAAGGCCAGGGAAATTTTGGAAACACATGAAAAATTCAGACTCCTGCCTTACCAGCAATTTGTGCACAAAATTAAAGGGACTATGCATTTGAGGAAAGACAGAGAGTAGCCAACAATAACCAGAAGGCTCTTGCTACATAAAACAAACAAACAAATAAAAGTGTATATTGGCAAAATAGAAATCTTCTTTGGAGCTTTGTTCTGATTTGGCCAGAAAACTCAGTGTCGACAAAGACAGGTGCAACTGCCCTCAAACCATGGGATGGCTTTGACAAGAATCCTGCTTTGTTGTGCTTACTGCCCCACCCCATCTTTCTCCCTAAACCTGGCTGGTAAACTACATTTCCCTAACCCAGGGCCTATTGTTACCAGGGCTTTAGGTCAAACTCTCTCAGCAGACTATGATAGCAGGTTGGAAAGAGTAGGTGGAGGTTTAAATCCCAGTTCTGTCACTTTCTACTCATATCACTTAAATTCTCCAACTTTTAGTTTCTTCATCTATAAAATGAGCATAATAATACCAAACTCTTCTGTCTAGGTAATTAGGGAAAAGTAAATAGATAACACGTGTAGTTATCTTAGTAGTACTTGTAAATATTTCATATTACTAAAGCATGCAAGAATAGGTCAATATTTTTAACAGCCTGCTGAATGAGGTACAGAAGTCCCTAACATGTGCAACCCACATACCTCCTCATCCAGCATGAGGCCTCAGTTCTTGAGACATTCTCCTGGGATCTTGTTGCTGTTTAACAATACATCTGAACTACTGCAGCCCAACATGAGGCTTGCCTGCCCCTGCCTGCAGTATTTGTCCCCATACTTTCTCTTCTACTGTGATTACACACCATCGCTGTGTCCTCTCTGGCCAGATCAGACAGTCCCAGCTCAGCTCCCGAATACTGGCCACAGCAGTGGGAACAGATGTTTGCTCTAAGTAGCTTTATAGAGTTCTTAGCCAGGCAAAACAGTTTGTGTGCTGATAGTCGCCATCATTTTTCTTCCACAAGTTCTAGAAATAATCTATTCTTGCCCCTTTCTTTACTCATCTTCTTCCCCATATTTCTCTATCCACTCATTCAAGCTTTCTTCTACCCCCTCCCAGGGCACTAGGAGAGGTACATAAGATGACATATGCTCTACATAGTCCTACATCCATTAAATACATTGAATCCAGAGTTTAGAACTTTCCAAGAAAAAAAAAAAACCCATACCCAGATAGTTTCTTCCATAAATTCTCCCATTCAAGAAAGAAATAATGTTAATTCTATGCAGTAATTTCCAGAAATTAGAAGAGGAAGGAACATTTCCCAATTGATTTTCTGAGGCCAGCATGACTCTAATATAAAAACCAAGCAAAAGTATTTCAAGGGAAAATATAGATTAATATCCTGCATGAACATAGATGTAAAATCCCAAATAGAACTTGAGCAAATAGAATTCAGTAATACATAAAAAGAATAATATATAAGACAGAGAGGAGTTTTTATTTTTTTCTGGGAATATAGAGCTGGTTCTTGAGACATTTGAAAAATCAATGTAATTTATCATATTAAGATTAAAAAAAGGAATCATGATTGTCCTATAAATGCAGCAATGAGATTTGACAAAATTCAGCATCTACTTATGATACAAACTCCAAGTAACTAGAGACAAAAGGGAACCTCCTTGGCCTGATAAAGGATAGGGCATCTAGAAATCATCTATAGCTAGACATCTTAAGTAATGGTGGAAAATTGGATAGAAGTCAATGAACAAAATCAACTCTATTTCCATATACTAACAATGAACAATGAAATTTTTTAAAATTGTGTATATAATAGCATTATAAAGTATAGCATATTTAAAGATAAAGAAAAAAGGTTCAAGACTGAAAATAATAAACATTGCTGAGAAGAATTTAAAAAGACATAAATACTTGAAAAGTTGTGCCATGTTCATGGGTCAAAAGATTCAATATTGTTAAGATTACAAGTTTTCTCAATTGAATCTATAAATTCAATGCCATCCAATTAATTTCCAGCACACTTTTGAAAAATATGTAAGTTGACACCATTTAAAAAAATTTGTTTGAAAAATCAAAAGTTCTATAATAATAATAAAAATCTTGAAAAAGTAAAAAATTAAAGAATTCACTCACTCTTATCTTGGTACTTGGAGATCCCATCAAGAAGTATTTACTGAGGATTATTTTGATATTTATTATACAGGTAAAGTAATCAAGATAGAATATACTGGTGCCAAAATATAAAAAGAGATAAAACACAATAAATAATATAGAAATAGAATTACTCTTACGCAGTTTGTGATGTTTATAAATCCCTTAATTAACTTTTAAAAATCCATTTATTTATTTACAGTCATTCACTGTACATCAATACAGTATACAAAATGAGATTTTCCATCCAGAATTCATTGTTTATTGGCTCAATCCAGGATATTACCATACATGTTATCATCAACAAATAATATTCTATTTCTTGTTTCTTATATATTTTGCTTTTTATTTCCTCCCTACTCCCTAACTCTCATCCTCTGCCAATTTTCCCCCTTCTCCCACACTGTCTCTGATATCTACAGTTGTTTTCCATGCCTTTTTTTCACATTTTATTTATTCACTAAAGGTCTTAATTATTTAAAAAAAACTTTCAATAGCAAGCACAGCTAATATATACATATCTATGAACACATGTCTGACTTTAGGTATAGATCTCTGAGTAAAGTGAACATACTATAAAGCAGCAACTAGCTGGGACTATATGGCTTACTGCAGTCATTAAATAGGTATTAATAGGTATTTTTCAATGCATTTTTTTAGTTAAGAAAAAAGTTTTGGTTTTAATAGGCCAAAGTCAAAAATTGTTAAGAGAAATTTGTTTAAAACGTAAAGCGAGGTTAGGATTCAGTTTAAATCTTAGTTAGATGAACCTATCAACAATTCAAGAAAAGACAAAAATCTCTAAATATGGAAATCAAAGCATTGAAGAAAATCAGGAATGTTTCAGTCTAAAGTCAAAAAATTCTATTTCACTAGTTCAGTCTCATGTAATTCATTTCTCTCCTATTGAATTTGCAGTGTTACTGTGGTCTGATCTTTCCATTTAAACTTTTGAAGTTACTATTCAGCTCCAGACTTGTCCCTACTATTAGGTTGACCATTCTCTTGGTTATTTTTTGTACTCTTATTTCTGTGTGTCCAACTTTAGTTTTCCTGGTATAGTACTTCCTTTAGCACTTCTTGGAGAGCTGGTCTGGTGTTGGTAAATTCTTTCAGGTTATGTTTATCTGAGAATGTTTTTGTCTTTTTTTCATATGAAAGATAATCTTGTTGGGTATAGTATTCTTGGTTGAAATTGCTTTTCACTTAACACTTTGAATGTATTTTCCTATTCTTTCCTTGTTTGCATTGTTTCTGATGAGAGGTCTGATGTTAGCCTGATGGGATATCCTTTGAAAGTAACTTGGTATTTCTCTCTTGCCAATTTTAGTATCTTGTCTAGTATCTTGTCTCTGTCTGTGGTTTTGATCAATCTGGCTATGATTTTCCTTGGGAAAGATCTTCTTGGATTGATTCTATGTGGGTTCTTTATATTTTTGGGGTCTGGATATTTGAGTGCCTCTCTAGGTTTGGAAAGTTTTCTTCCAGGATTTCATGGAATAAATTATCAATGTCCTTATTAGTTTCTTCACCTTCTGGGATACCAATGATCTGGATGTTTGGGCATTTAATGGTATCCTGTATTACTCATATGTTATATTTATGGCATCTGATTAGGTTATCTTGGTTCCTGGCTAAATCTGGGGGACAGGAGGTTGAAGTCTGTGGTCCTAATTCTTGAATGGGGCCACTGAGAACTCCAATTCCTAAAGTAAGTTATTTTAGAAAGCAAAATGTGTTCAACAAATTTGCTTACACAAGTATATGTGAAATGGGGGAGAAAACACTAAATCCTACCTCACGTCATATGCAAAATTAATTAGAATGGATATTTTACTTAAATATAAAAATTTAAATAATAAAACTTCTAGAGTATATGTTTTCCCTTATATTTCAGATGTAAAATTTTTTACTAGCAGAACCAAGAAAGCATTAATAATAAAAATATTATGGGCTAGAATAATAAGTATTAAGAAGTTCTCATCAAAAACACACCAATAAGAAAAGCAGTACAGGGTCAGCCAGTGGCATGGTGATTAAGGCAGCTGGATCTCAAACGGCCTACTAAGAAGTTTGAGTCCTGGACTTGGCAGCTTCACAAACATGCTGTGTGTGTGTACATGTCCAAAAATCCTAAAAGAGGAATAGATAAACAGAGATTATAGTATGTTCATCTCCCTGGGGGGAGGGTGCTTTCTCACTTTCTCTCTCTCTCTCTTTATGTCTCTCTCCAGCAAGCACACACATATCCTATAGCAATTTTAAAAAGAAAATTTAAGAAGAAAAGGAATATATAAGCCACATATTAGAAAAATATTTGGAACACATACATCTAATAAATGCCTTATATTCAAAATACATTTTAAAATGTTTGTAACTCAATAAAAAAGATAAGTTACTTTAATGCTAGTTGCATTATAAAATTGAACAGACACTTTGAAAAACTACATGTGTAGGCATTTACTAAAGAGAACTAAGGCATATGTATATTTAAAACCAGTATAAGACCATCAATAGCAGCTTTATTCAGAATATCCTCAGTTGAATACAATACAGATGCCCATAAAAAGGAAAATGGCTAAAAACCTGCAGTATGTTCACACAATAGATTTCTCTTTAACAACAGAAAGGAATGCACTCCCAAAAATAAACAGCAGTATGTATAAACCTAAAAAAAAATTATGCTGAGTGATGTAAGCCTGATATAAAAGAGCACACAGTGTATGGTTTTATTTAAATGAAGTTCTAGAACTTGCAAATTAAATCCTTGATGATAGAAACCAAAACAGTAGTTAGCTGAGGGAGGGAAGACATGAACTGAACTGGAAATGGGCATGAGAGATTGTTCTGAGTGATAAAAACTTTCTACATCTTAATAGGTATGTGGACTACAAAGATAATGTACTTATAAAAACTCATCAATTGATATACTTTTGGTTTTTACTTCTCATTACATAAAATAATAGTAAGAAAAAAAGATTAATAATAATAAAAAATTTGAATCTGCATGGTAGAGGTTGTGGGTAGAGGGGAGAAATGCTTCTACTATTAGAGCCACAATATAGAGAACAGAATGACCCAGAGGATCTGGTCAGCTACCGGCCTGCCTCTCTAATGGCGGAGCAAGGACCATGCTACCCATTCTCATCTGGCTGAGCCAGGCCAGTATAATGTGCAACATCTGGTTGAAAGAGTGAACTGATGTTAACAAGTGGTATTTTAGAATGTGTGGTTAGGCTGGTGCCAGAGAGAGGCACCAGAAGATTAGCACTTCTCTTTCTGTAACAACTCTCAAGCCCCACTCTCCTTCTCTGCCATGAGCAAATAGTTTGATTTTCTATTAGGTGTCTCAGTATTCACACAAGCTGAATAAATTATTCTTCCTGCTTTCAGAATCTTGCTAAGCCCCCCAAAATGTTGAGTTGTTTTAGTAAAAGAGATTTGTGCTTTATTTAGTTTTCCTGTATTTCCACATCAATTCCATTTTAAAATATCCCTTTGCTATGATTAGCCAGTCTGATTTTATTTTTCTCTCTCATGAACACACACTCACACATGCACTCACATGTGCGTGCACTGCCTCTATCCTCAGCAGACCCGTGGGCAGGCTCTCCCCCTGAATGTATAGATAGAGCAAGGCCTGTAATGCTCAGGCCCCTTAAGTGTGATGAGGGCTGAAAGCTAAGCCCAGTGATTGTTCCCACCAGTGCACAGTCAGTGGAGAGTGAATCCTCCCCCATATATCCACCCACACAGACCTCCCAGCTAAAGTGGTGCATGGGCTTCAGTTGCCACTGTAGCAGAAGGGATTTAATTCTAGTCATGTGTGGAAGGAAGGCCCTGTGATGCCTCTCTCTGTCCCCAATCCTGGTCCCTTTTCTCTTATCTAAGTTCCTTGCATGACATGCTTAAGTAACCTAATTGCGTAAGTGAGATTACCTCATACATCCTCCTCATTTTACAGATGGAGGATTGGAGTTACCAGAGGAGATGGGATTGCCCAAAGGCATATGGTCAGGTAGAGTTAGTGACTAGACCAGAATCCTGAGATCCTGGCTTCTAGTTCATGGCGCTATCCACTATGTGATGCTGCTAACACCAGGACTCTTCCTTATTAGAAAAATGAGCTTATTCCCATTGGCTATTATTGGAGAGTGGCATCCAGGCCACGGGCTCCTCCAGTGGCCTACTCAGGGCACCTGTGACTGCTACTTCAGTCCTGTGGTGAAGAAATAATCGGAAAAACTCCAGTAACATCAGTAAAGGGAGGGATCTCCTCTTCAATGGTTCACTGAGGACCTACCTGAAGATGTTCAGATCCCAAGAACTTCCCCTAGGAAATCCATTGGAGTGAGATCAAGCCAGGACACATATACCACTGGGAGCATCCTGGCATGTGCTCAGTGATGTGTTGGTTACAGGAGCTATGAGATGGACAGAGGAAGAAGAAGGAATGGTTTTAAAACCTTCCACCTTTGAGGGTTGGCCCTTTAGTGCCGTGGTTAAATACTGTGTATAGGAATTTGGATTCCATATGGCCAAACATGATTCTAATCCCAGCCCAGTGACTTGAAAAACATACCAAGTGTGTCTGCATGCATGCCCCAAATCTTGATGGGATGGAGAAACTGAGGGAAAAGGATTATGGTGTGACCTTGTATCACTGATGGGTACTTTCTCTTTCTGGGTCTTTCTCTGATGAATGCATGCATCTTCTGACAATTAAAAAAGATAATTCTGGTCTAGCCCTATAGTACAGTGGTTAAGGGAGTGGGTCCCATTTAGCCAGCCATGGTTCAAATTCCAAGCCCTTGGTAATTTGAAATACATGCTGGGTGCATGTGCACTCATCCCTAAAATTCCTCTCCATGGAGAAATGGAGAGGAAGGGATTGTGATGTGACCACACCCCAATAGGAGAATGCTTTTTCCTTCTCTCTCTCTCTCTCTCTCTCTCTCTCTCTCTCTCTTTCTCTCTGTCTGTCCATCTCCCTGCTTCTCTCTAGTAAGCACATGTGCCTTATGGCAATTTTAAAAAATCCATTTTTCAAAATTAGGGGATAGTATAGTTCAGTGATTAAAAACATAGTTTTTGAAGTCCAACAGATCTGGGTGTGGGTCCTCACAGGATATGTGGCCATAAGTCAGTTTCTGAGCCTGCTAAATGGGGCAAAACATCTATTTCAGCATCTGTTGAGGACATGGTAGCTGAGGTTAGGTTGTTCTGAAGACTTGGTTTCAGAACTCAACAAACACAGCACTCAAAGGCCAGATCTGGGCCTCCTTAGCCAGTTCACCTGAAAGTGATCAGAAGGTGGGGAGATGGTGGGAGGACAGGAGCTGTCCACTGTCCTGGTGCTGATCTGACTATAACTCCAGCCTGGACAGCACCAAGACCCCAGAGGCTTACAACCACTGGGCCTCCTGATAAACTTCCAGGTAGTAGTTGTGAGTGAGTGGGGCAAGGGTGGAACTGAGAGAAATGGATTTTTTCTGGTGGCTCTAGTCCTGGGGATATAAGACCATCTCCATTGTCCCGCTCCAGCTCAGAGACAGGAAATGAACAAGGTCAGGCATCTTTAGAAGTCAGTCCAAATCAGAGAAGCCATTGTTCATGGACCAGTTCAATGCCTTGCAGCCAGATGCTAAGGAAGATCAATCACACACTTCTCTCCTCCTGGAGCCAGTACAGGTTGGAAATAAAGAAGCTGTTGTCACCACAGGCAGGTTTAATGGATTTTCAAGGCAAGGAGCAAACCTCACTACATGTGAGTGTGCACATGAATTCCGTGGGGATGGGTGCCTCTGTATTTTGGCCAGGTAGACTCCAATCAGACAGTAGCTCTTCTCTTTGTCCAATTGTGGGGGCAACTATGGTTAGGAGATGGATTCCTAAGCCTCAGGAGGGCCTGCATTTTGATCTCAGATATGCCACACTGTATCTGTGAGACCTTGGGCAAGCTGCTTAATTGCAAGCTTTGGCACCCAGTTCATAAGCAAGGTTGTAACCCCTATCACACGAGTGGTAAGTGGAGAAATGCATTTAAAGTGCTCCCACTATTTTCCACGTTTCAGCCTATAGACAGCTGCTCAGGCACCTCCTTTGTCCATGGAATCCCAGATCTTTGGTCCTCCTCCATTTGCAGAAATCCAGATTTCCCCAAAAGGATGTGCTCTCACTGTCAATAGCATTTCCAGTGGAGCTTTCTTGGAGTGACATTCGGTTTCTTTCAGTTTGTAAGAATTTATTCTCTTTCTAAAAAAGCAAACAAAGAAAGAAAGAACCATGGAAAGAACCACTGCAGTCTCCCACCTCTCATTGGGAGTGTGTGTATTGTATATTGGAACACATGTTTGTGATAAATATAATGGCAGAGTGGAAAGAAGACAGATTTTTGTGTCCAATAGATGTGGATCCAAATGCTGATTCTACCATTGTAATCAATGCATTTTATCCTATCTACTGATGTGTACTTGAAGTGACCTTGAACAAATTATTGACCTTACTGGGTCTCAGCTCCTTAACTTGTCAAAATGGAATCAGAATATCTATGCCAGAGGGCTGCTGCAAAGATTGGCAGTGATGTGTGTATCTGTCTGCTTCTATGTAGTCTTGTTTTTGAGCTGTCCCTTGGGGCCCAGTTACAGCATTTAATGACTCATGTTAATGCTGTCATGAACATTCCATCACTGCTGACTTCTCTCCATTTCTGAGGATCATGACGTGCAGATCTGGCCACATGTGATCCCCCGGTGGTCGCTTTCCAGGCTTCATTGTCCTGATCAGGTGGGCTGGAGTTTTGAGTTCTTTCATAGAGAGGCAGTTTGGAACTGTGTCAAAGCCTGGAAAGAGATACAAATCTCCCTTTCTTGGCAAATGTGGTCTGACTGCTGGTGTCTGGAACTCTGTTGGAACTTGTGCTCAGGGAGGCCCAACTGGACTTAAGCCAAGGAGGCTGGAGATTCTGGTCACTGTGGAGATCAGCCCTCCCATGGCCTCACTGGGAGCAGAAACTTATGCTTAAGAACTTATGTTTAAGAAGAAGAAAATGAGCTTCTGCTCTTTAGAAAACTGAGTTAAAATATTCTGAGTGTATTTCTGGCACTTTTACCTTTTACTGCTGCCTATAAGAATTCAGAAAGTAAATTATCTTCAAGAAGAGGTAAGATTTACTGCTAAGTGAAGTAAGCCAGACTATGAAAGAGAGATATTGTATGTCCCCACTCAGTATATACCAAATGACTGCACTCTATGGCAGAAACTGAAATATTGGGTGGTATAAAAGCATGGAGAGCAACTGTGGATACCAGAGAGAGTGTGGGAGAAGGGTGGGAAGTGGCAAAGGTTGAAAGGGAGGGGATCAGGAGGAAAAAGAAAAAGAAAAACACTTAAGAAATACAAAATGTTGGTGAGAACACATATGGTAATATCTTTGAGCCATTATATAATGTATTCTAGATGGGAAAATTCATTTTTATGCTGTAATGATATACAGTGATTGACTGTAAAATTTAAAAGGTGTGAATGTGTGTTTTGTGGGGTCGGGGAGGTGGGGAGTTGTTTACTGGTTTCTTGCTGTTGGACTTAAATACCATATGTTACAAAATTGAGATACTTTCAAATTACAAACCAGGACATCCTTTGACAAGGTGCTTGAGGACCTCTGGAGTATGCAGAAAGAGCCAAGCCATAGAGCTAGAGGTACTGGTTTCCTTCTTTTATTTATTTATTTATTTATTTATTTATTTATTTATTTATTTAGAGGTTTTTGCCATAGGGCGTGTGTGCTCGCCAGAAAGACAGAGAGAGACAAAGAGACAGAAAGTGAGAAATCATCACCCAGGGGGGATGGCCACGCCACAATCCCTTCTCCTCCATTCTCCTCTCGGGATCTTGGGCACGCACGCACACGCGCCCGGCATGAGTTTAAGCCACAAGGTCCGGGATGCGAACCACGGTCGACTACATGGGACCTATGTCGCTATAGCGACATAGCCATTACGCTAACTGCTGGTCCCCTGGTTTCCTTCTTTACCAACTCTGTCACTTAACCTCTCTGAGTCTCTGTGTCCTCATCTCTAAAATATGGGCAGTGGTTTTCTCTTGTTACTATCATTGCTGTGAGGATTAAATAAAGTGTGATGATGTTGGATCATGTTTTGTAAACTCTATCCTGCTATGAGAATATTAGTTAACACTTTACATTCTGTGCTTCCTAAACCCACAGGAGATCCTTCAGCAAGTGCCTCCAGACCAGATCATCAGGCCATTGCCAGATGTACTTAGGTGTTAGGGAGGCATCCAGTTGCCTAACCTGATCACTTCTCACAGGGCATTCTCCTCAGAGCACAGTCATGGACAACCTTCAGCAGAGTCACCTGAAGAGCTCACTAAAATTGCAGACACCCCCAGACCTTCTCATTTGGAAATCCTGGGCGACCTAGGAACCTAGATCTTTAAACAGCACTTCGGGTTCACCAGGTGATTCTAGTAACACTAAAGTGTGAGAATCACAGATCCAGTGCAAATAGTATCTTCGTCTGTCTTGTGCTACTATAACACAATACTACAAACTGAGTAATTTATAAAGAACAGAAAATTATTTTCTCCAGTTCTGGCAGCTGGAAGTTCAAGATCCAAGAGATGGTATCCATCAAGAGCTTTCTTCTGTTATCCCAAGGAAAAAGGTGGAAGGGCAAAGAAAGGATGAAGCAGGGACAAGAGGGGGGCAAACTCTTCCTTATAAGGAATCCACTCCCATGAACCAAACATCTCCCATTAGGCTCTATCTCCCAACATTGCCACATTGCAGATTGAGTATCCAACACATTAACTTTTCAAAATGATAGCAGTCACCTATCTCATGCCAGGGGCTATTTCTGGAGGAAAAAATCTTTCAGAGCAAGCTATTACCTTGCTCTGACATATACCATGTATCTAATGAAGACATGTAGCGAACCCTGAAATCTGCAGCTTCCTTGAAGAAACCAAGGGATGAGTAGATCACTGGCATCTGTTCTGTTTCCTTCTCTGGGAAGCAAAGTTCCACACACATTATTTTAGGTATTGCTCATCAGAGCTTTGAAAGGTAAAAAAAGAAAGAAAGGCTCAGAGAAGTTAAGTAACTTGCCCAGGATCCCATGAAGTTCAGTGAGTGGTATGCTGGTAAATGTTTAACCAGGGACTCTGGGGCAGAGGGGCAGGGGTACACTCCATATAAATTAGCTGATTGCTGTGGTGTAAAAACTCCCACCAGGCAAATTGCAAACAACAACAGGTTGTCACTGAAGCAAAGCTGGAGAGAGATGTCCACAATGGGCCCTCATGAACTAGGGTGAGTTGTCTCCAGCCCTCCACTGCATGCAGGTGCCAGTCACTATTCACATATATCATCTGTAGAAGTACAGAGGCATGATGGCATCTTTCCCCCCCCTGCCTCCTATATGCCTTATTTCATGAGCATCTCTGATATGCTTGGTAGTGCGTGAAGGAAGATACTTAAGTATGATGAGGTCAGACCCCTTCAAGGGTTTCCTTAGGGACCATGTCCTTGCTTTGGCTTATTTTTTCTAGTGGCTGAGGCCAGTAATGTTAGTTACCATTGACCATGCTACAAACTTTTGGGAAAGGGTTGTCTGTGCTCAGGACAGGGGCCCAAGGTTGCTAATGTAGCATGGGTTGTTACTAGGTGAAGGAGGCATCTCATGGAGTTGAAGGGGGGTGTGGAGGCTCCAAAAGTTGCTGTCTGTCCATCTATCCAACATCTTCCCTGCAGGGCCTTGATCAAGGACTAAAGTCCCTGCGCACTTTCCTGAGGAGAGGCTGAAACCCTGTATGTCCAAAGTCCCTGTAGCCATTACCAAAACATGCCTGCCACCAGCCTCCCAACTTCCTGAAGAGTTCTGAAACATGATGTCATTCTGGTCCTTCACAAACTTGAACTTGTTGCCTCACCATTCCCAGGACAGATGGGTGTGGAGGCTTCAGAGCTGACAGAAGGCAGCGGCTGGGCCTTGGGCTGGGTAAATTGAGTATCAGCAATCCCAGGCTGCTGCCCAGGCTAGCTGTGGACAGGCAGGGTCCAGCTGCAGTCTCTCTTGGGGAAGGGATGAGCAGGCATTGTCACAGGGAGCCTCAGTGTCCCTCCAGCAGGTGTAAGGATGCTGCTGAGGCTGTCTGAAGTGATGGGAAGAAGACCTTGCTAACTGAGTACCCCCAGTGATGATGCAGCTGTCCTGGGAATAGGCCAGGGAGGTCTCAGAGATGTCTGGGGCCCTGCTCTTGGCCACGAAAAACAGAGACGTGGGCTCCCTCTTCTCTCAGCAAAAGGAGACTATCTGAGCTCCCCCTGCTAAGTCCATAGAGGGGGAAGCATCAACCTAGAAAAGCTCAGCTGCAGGTTAGGTGGGCTAGGACTCCCGTGTCAAGGTCTGGCCAGACTGACATTCAGGCTGGGGCAGGTGGCACTGAGGCGTGAAGGTGCCCAGGCACCCCTCCCTTTTCTCAGAGAGATTTCCTTGACTCAGCCCATCTTGACACACACAGGGAAGGATGTGAGGATGGGAGGGGAGAGAGGGAGAGGGGGAGCCACAGGGAGCCAATCACCCTGCACCAGAGCCTTCAGGGCTGGTTCCCTCAGAGTGTGTGTGAGTGTGCCTGTGTGTATTGGTGGGGATTTCTATGATAGAAGCAGCCAGATTTCAGAGAGAGAAAGAAAAGAGGAGGGGGAAGAACAAGAGGGGGGGAAGAAAATTGGGAGTGGGAGAGTCAGACGGAGAAAACAGCCCTGGGGAGGGGAGAGAGAGAGGTGGAGGGGAGCGTAGAAAGGGAAAGCGAGCGAGATAGAGAGAGGAAGGAAGAAAGCAAGAAAGCGGGAGGGTGAGTGGAGCGGAGAGAGCCAGAGCTTAGAGGGATGGGGTGAGGGCGGGAGGAAGCAGAGGCCGAGGCAGAGCGGGGGCAGCAGACGCCTGCAATCAAGGATCCGAGGGCGCTGAAGGCTCCGGGTGCAGCCGCACACCCGGGCTCCTGCCAGAGAGTGGGTGCGGGAGTCTGGGAGTTAGCTGCGCGCCAGGTGCCTGCCCGGGTGGCGCGGGGCTCCGGGGTGGCTGAGAGCTCTCCGGGGAGCCATGGCGGCGGGGACCAGGGGTCGCCAGGCGGCCGCGGCGCCGCCAAGGGGCTGAAACGGCCGCCGGCTGCGCCATGGCGGCGCAGGTTTGCGGACCCTGAGCGCCGGCGGCGGGCGCGCACCATGAACTCGTGGGACGCGGGCCTGGTGGGGCTGCTGGTGGGCACTATGGGCGTCTCGCTGCTGTCCAACGCGCTGGTGCTGCTCTGCCTCCTGCACAGCGCCGACATCCGCCGCCAAGCGCCAGCGCTCTTCACTCTGAACCTCACGTGCGGCAACCTGCTGTGCACCGTGGTCAACATGCCGCTCACGCTGGCCGGCGTCGTGGCGCAGCGGCAGCCAGCCGGCGACCGTCTCTGCCGCCTGGCTGCTTTCCTCGACACTTTTCTGGCCGCTAATTCCATGCTGAGCATGGCCGCGCTCAGCATTGACCGCTGGGTGGCTGTGGTCTTTCCGCTGAGCTACCGTGCCAAGATGCGCCTCCGCGACGCCGCGCTCATGGTGGCCTACACGTGGCTGCACGCGCTCACCTTCCCCGCCGCTGCACTGGCCTTGTCCTGGCTCGGCTTCCACCAGCTGTACGCCTCGTGCACGCTGTGCAGCCGGCGGCCTGATGAGCGCCTGCGCTTCGCTGTCTTCACGGGCGCCTTCCACACACTCAGCTTCCTGCTCTCCTTCGTCGTGCTCTGTTGCACGTACCTCAAGGTGCTCAAGGTGGCCCGCTTCCACTGCAAGCGCATCGACGTAATCACCATGCAGACACTGGTGCTGCTCGTGGACATCCACCCCAGGTGAGGGCTCTGGGCATGGCTCTGGGGGACTTGGGGTGAGGACAGTGGGTGGTCCCCTGCCTCTTGTGTGTGACCTTGAACAAGCCCCTTTGTCACCCAGCCTCCATTTCCTTCTCGGAAAACCAGAGTGGGAAGCGTGGCCAAGGCTGTGGGACTTAGGCACTGAGAGCATCAGTAAAGTAGGGCTGCAGAAATGGGGTGGAACATCTATACATCTGTTTTGAAGCATCAGGGCAGAAATCACAGTCAGAACTTTGTGGGGGCTTCTTTGCACTTATTTTACGTGTTTGTAGTTTTCACTGTAGTAGCCTCTGGGAAGGCAGTGATTTTTGCTCTCTGAGGCCTTTAAAAGATTTAGATCAGGCCCTGAGAGGGTGGCTTGGATGTTCAGGAAGGTCCTAGATTGGTCTTCCTACCAGACTGTGATGTCCCTCTGGGTCTTTCCTCGCCTGGTCCTGGTTTCATCTCTGTCTCCCAGACCTGCGAGTCCTGGTCATATGGAATCCAGCTGTGCCTTCCCTTATGGTGGGCTCAGTGGAGGGGGAGCTCTTACTGCCATCCCCAGAGGGCACTGTCCAGTGTCTCCCTCACTGCGGAAGGAGTGTCACCTCCAAAGCTCTTGGGATTCAACCTGTCCACTTACCTCCATCCTCACCCTGGCTACTGTTCCTTGGGAAGGCAGAAGGAAGTCAACAAGTACAGGTACCTGCTGGAAGCCCTGCCATCCCCAACAGCCTCTCAGGGAGAGAGGGAGGGAACTCTTAGCTAAGCTGTCCTGAGCTCACCTTGGCTCTCCTTACAAGAATAGGCAAGCGAGGAGGGAAGTGGTTGTCAGTGTCTCTTTGGACTCTACCATTTTATATCCTGCTATCCCAGAGAAAGGCAGTCTCTCCCTCTGTTGACTGGAACCCTAGGTAAGAGGGCTTTGGTGTCTAGAGGGAACGAGGTGAGGCAGGCAGAGAGTACCAGTGAGGAGAAGCCAGGGTGAGCCCTTGTGAGCTTTGGGGTAGGGGAAGGAGCTCCATTTCTAGGGTATGTGTGTCCTCTTCCAGGCCTGAGGAGGACAGACCAGAGGTGTGAGCTGAGCAAAGGCTTCTTTAGTTCTGAGTTTTTCCTCCCTGGGAGTACTAATAGACAGTCCTTGAACCTCATTGTGCCTCCACATTGAAGGGCATGTAAGAATGTGTTCATTGCTCCCCCTCCAAATAGCCATTTCTGGCTGAATGCTGGAACAATTTTCTAGCCACAGAATCTTACCATGAAATAATGTGCAACATGTACATGTAAATGACTGAAGCACATAGACACTAGGGCATGTAAGTGTGAAAGCTTCACATATACAATCCCATATACTCACACATAAAGTGCAAGTATAACAGCTTGCCACATGCACACAGGTCATGGGTATGGCATGCATGCACACAGATGCAAAGGCAGGTGTCAGCTCCCACTATGTGTATTTGTGCATGGTTTAATGTCACTGAAGAAAATATTCTACAGCCGTGATTGTGAAACTATTCTGGTTCCCATTACCCAAGGGGTGGGAGGATCCTAGTTTAGAAGAAGCATTCCTAGGATTTGGGCTAAGACTGCTCTTAGAAGATGTAGGGCAATGTTTAATTCTCTGGACTTGAATAATTCCTAGAGTGAGCTTTGTCACCATGAGTCTAACAACCGAGGAGGGCTTGAGCGGCAAAGCAATCAGTTCTTACTTAGACTAGTACAAACTCCATCCCCACTCCTCTTCCAACTTCCAGAAGAGGAGGGGCAGTGGCTCCTTTTTAGCTCATTCAGGCCATGGGGCCAGCTCCACTCTTGCAAATCTCTCACTAACTCCGGGCCAGACAGTGCAACGAGTGCCCAGGCCACTCTGCTATCCTTCCTCCTACCCCACTCCAAGGGAACTTTGACCTCTTTTAAGTCTCAAGCTGCTCTGAGGACCCCTGATCACAGGGCATTGTGGCCCTCCAGACCCAATCTCATCAGAGAGAAGGACTTCTGGGGCAGGGATGACCCTCAGCTAGTTCCCTTCTCTCAAGCCCCTCACCTAGAGCTCTTAAATGTTACAGAATAGTGGATGAATGTGACAGAACTATTTCTTTGTTGAATGCAAACTTGTCTTCTGAGGGGATGTCCCCACTGAGTGGGGGTAGAAGTGGGCCACCCTGGAAGAGACAGTCTACCTGGGCTCTCCGATAGCAAGTGGAGGTGGATAAGCTGGTATAGTCCCAGGAGCCTTAGGGCGACATTACTTCTGCAGAGGCCTCCAGGCTCCAAGTCAAAGATATATTGTACTGTGCTTTCAGAGAGCGCAGGAAGAACCCCCTCCTCTGAGCCCACCACAGGGGAGGGTACAGCTGGAGTCTGGCCAGGATTCACAGGAAGCACACACAGGGCTGGGAGACAGAAGTAGCACCAGGATTAGAATGAGGAAAGATCCAGAAGAGCAACCTGCTCTGGTCTCACAGTCTATCTAGGGTCTTCCTGAGCATCCAGACCACCCTCTTAGGGTAACTCTCTCGGCAGTTCTAACCTCTTCCATCCCACAAATAAGAGGCTACCCTAAACTTCCTGGGTCAGTTTGTTACTGAAATCTGACAGCCAACTGGGGCACCTGGGGTGCCAGGTTCCAGGCAGCAGAGGCCAGGTTTCTTTCTCTGGACAGCCAGGACAGTGCATGGCAAATCGGTTCACTGCAAGGCTTACTCAACTGCCATGCTGGTGACCTCTTACGACTTAATGAAATGGACCATCTTGAGCTTCCTGAGGCCCAGGGTGGCAAGAGGCTCCCTGGAGATGTCTACTCTTCCTGCAGATGTTGAACCTGATCAGTAGCAGACCTCACCTTTTTGATTCAACCACTACCAAAACACCAAGGACTGTCTCTTCTTACTTAAGCCTGGGACCCTGAGAGGCATTCCAATTCCTGCTTTTCTGTGGTATTTTCTCAAGTTCCTGCATTTATTAAGCAGCATGGAGTTTCCAATGTATATTACACACCTGGTCTTCTACCTGCTCAGTGTGCACTGTTTGGTTCTCCCAAATCACAGCTCCATGCCAATAATAGCAAGACCTTCTACCTTGTGCTACCAGGCACAGCTAGTCAGAGGGTACTGGGGTACTGAGGCATAGATGCATGTGCCCTGTTCTTCCTGGCCTAAATGGAGGTTGCCACTCACTGGCTTGGGTTAATGATTTAATAGAAGCAGAATATTTGTGAAGAGGACTCGTGGAAGCAGCTTAATTGGAGCTTCCTCTGAGGAGCCTCAAGGTTCTGTTGGGCCTCCTGGTGTTTCTAATGACAGAGGGTGACTTGAGTGCTGACTCTGGAGGGTGTCAGAATTGTGGAATAACAGATGAGAATCTCACTGTAAAGTCAAAGGCACAGTAGACTTTACAGAGGAGGAAATGGGGAGACCTTGGAAAGGGGGAAACTTGCCAAACTTAACAAATCTAGAAAGTGACTCAAGCCAAGACTCATGTCCAAGTCTGCCCCCAAGATATAAATGAGGCATGGTGCAAATAGAGACTCACAAACCATATATATGGGTGTTTAGAAGTTTCTACCTTGACAAATAGACCTTCATGATGGCCTTCAAGACTGGGTTCAAATTTAGCATTCTGAGGCTCCCAGGTCAGCCTCATATGTGCCAGGGCAAGTGGAGTTGGCCTACCTGCCTCACTCCCTGCTACTGGCTCTACCCAACACCTTGCACAGGTGCACATTGCAGTTTGCACATGCACACATGTTGCTCACAAGTACCACCACTCAGAACTTGAGCTGAGTACCCAGTTGGTATAGTCCACTCTCAGGAGGATGGGACCAAGGAAGATGCCTGCTCATGTTTTAGATGCAAGATCAGGCCATTTGGGCAAAGAACTCCATGTTCCAGGCACTTAGAACTAGGTCTAAGATGGCAGGTATGACCTTCAAGTGAGCACTTTCCTTTAGACCCATGAACTCTTCATTTCAGAAAGAGAGATGTGGGTTCCTTAGTGTGTAGGATGGAGGCTCTTCTCAATGGATCTGGATCTGAGAGTAGGACTGCTCACGCACATGTCCTGGCCCCCAACTCAAGGCTATTTCCTACTATCAGCCCACTTTCCCTTTGCCTTAAAAGTCACAAAGCAAATCTGGATCACTTTGTGAGAGTGTGGACCCTGTATGGAATACAGCCATCTAGGGCTCATTCAGGACCTAGACCCATTATGGAGGGCAGGAAGGTGTTTGGGGACAGAAGGATTTTTGCAGAGATCACATTGTTTATTGACTTTTCAGATGCTCCCAGAATTCATATTCCTTTTGCCCTGTTCCTAAAGCATGGTGGGGAAGAGCTCTTTGATCCCACATGCCACAATGCTGGGGAACCTGCCTCATTTTGTCTTATGGAAATGCTTTGTCCTGTCACCACCTTGGGGAACCCCATGCCAACATATTCCACTCTGGCTGAACTTACCTGGCCAGGTTCCTCCGAAGAGTTTTGGGTCTCTTACCTCCTGCATCACTAATTCCACTTGATAGTCTGAGGACTTCAGGTATCACTATCAGTCCCAGAGATATTTGTGAATGTCATTGCTCTGTCTGTGAGGAGCAGTGGAGGCTGAGAGAAAAACCCCAGAACTCATAAGCAGGAGAGCTGGGATGAGGCCTATGTCTTTCTCAAATGTACTATGCCACTTTGGGCATGCCATAAACCTTTCTGGCTCTCAGTGTCCTCATGTGCAAAAGAGCAGAATAGCAGCTCATAGGGCTGCAAAATTTCAAGGAGTTCAATGTTTCAAAGTTATTCTGGGGCCAAAATGATATCAGGTGTTAAGTGATTTTATTATAGTGTTGTTTGAAGCAGGGCAAGCTGCTCTCAGATGGTGCTTTACTATAATAAGCAAGAGTGGTCCTGCTTCACGTGGAGTCTGGGGACTGCCATGTTTTAATAATTTTCTACCAACTCCTTGTTCCCACCTGGGAAGCAGGAGAGTGCCAGGTGGGTACGATGAATTCATCCTTTTCATTTGCAAGAGTTTGGGGAAAAGCAGTGGTTGTTGACTAGGAGAACTAGTCTGGAAATCAGTGACTAGGTGCTATACCCCCTACTGTCTAGGTAGGCAAGTCCTTCCCTTCTCTGAGCCTCAGTTTCCTATCTTTGAGCTGGGGCAGAAGAGTGGGTAAACTTTCATACTATGCGAGGCTGTAGAGTTTAACCCATCTGTTCCAGAGCAGAGACATCACTGAACCCATGTGGATTAACCCAAGGCACAGTCTTCACCCTGCAGATGCTCTCTGTGCTCCATGGCATGCCAGGTGTCATTAAAATTAGAGTATTCCAGAGAGGGTCACAGAGCCAAAAAGAGAATCAGTACTTGATCTCAGGCCTCCTGATTCCCAGTTCACTCTGTACCTCTGGCATGGGTTATAGCCATCTCCCTCTCTTATAAATGCCTGGGGCAAGAAGAGAACTAACTTCTGCAGTGCAAGGGAGTCCTATGGTTTTAGTTCAAGGAAGTGCTAGAACACAGTAATTGCATAATAAATATATGTTGAATGGATAATAGTAATGATTAGCATTATTGAGTTCTTATTCTGAGTCAGGCACTGTCCTCAGTTCTTTTGGTATGGTAACTCAATTATTGTCACTAGGACCCTTCATGATAGGTTCTCTTATTATCTTCATTATAGATGAAGACACTGATGCACAGAGAGTTTACATAATTTGTCTAAAGCCACACAACAATTAAATGATCATGCCTGACTTTGAACTGACTCTGGTGCTTTGTGCTTAACCATGAGGCTAATTAACCAAAAATGAGGTCAAACAATTAGAAACTTCATGATCTTAAATCTTTTGGAGACCCTTGCTTTGTCTGGTATGCTCAAGATTTTGAAGGCTCACTTAAAATATCTAGTTAGAGTAGATTTCTAGCTTACTGTCTCTCTTTGAATGATGGGGAACTTATTTTTTTCTTAGTCTAGCTAATGGTTTATCAATTGGTTAATTCTTTAAAAAACAGCTTTTCATTTCATCAATCTTTCGTATTGCTTTTTTCACCTTTTTTTATTTCTGCTCTTATCTTTCTTTCCTTCTGGTGTTTTCTAGTTTAACTTTTTCTTACATTTCCAGGTCCTTAGGTTGTTTATCATCTTTCTGCATTTTTTGGTGTGGACACTTAATTACAATAAACTTCCCTGTTAGTACTGCTTATGGTGTGTCCCATAAATCTTGGTATGTTGTATGTCCATGTTCACTTGTTTTAAGAAAATTTTCTTTTTAAATTTCTTCCATAACTCTGAAAAGTCATTCATCACAATAAAACCCAATCTCTCTCTCTTTCTCTCTCTCTCTCTCTCTCTCTCTCTCTGTAACAAAAACCAAAAACCAAAAACCAAAAAAAAAAAACCCTTTCCTTTTTTTCGAGTCCCTGAGCTTCCATAACTCTGAAAAGTCATTCATCACAATAAAACCCAATCTCTCTCTCTTTCTCTCTCTCTCTCTCTCTCTCTCTCTCTCTGTAACAAAAACCAAAAACCAAAAACCAAAAAAAAAAAATCCATTTCATTTCTTCAGAGTCACTGAGGTGTTTGCTTACTCCTCTGAAGAACTTCAGAGTGTTCACCAACATCTGTTTTTTTAACATCCTTTGGAACCTTATGTTTGTGGGAGGGATTGTCTGGTGTGGTAGGGTGAGGAGGATACTATTCTGGGGAGATAACTTGGTCCTCAGTCCCTCAGTAGGGAACTCCATCCTTTCTGAAGGGACCTAAAACGATTTCTCACTCCTCAAGGGCTTGGTAGCTCTTGAATCATATCCATCCCTATTCAATGTCTGTCCCAGCAATCAGTGTAGCTCTAGTCATAGCTATTATGAAATTCCCATTGGGTAAATAAAAAACCAATTCAGAGAGGTTGAGTAACTTCCCAAATGCCACACAGCTAGAAAGCCGAGCTAAGACTAGGACACCTAAGCCAGAGCTCTTTCACTTACTAGGGTTATTCTAAAGCACCTGAAAAGTGGACAACATCATAAGTATTATCAATTGGAGGATGGTCTTGGCCCAGTTCTCTGGGACTCCATGGATGAATCATTTATATGGATTTGGGGAATGTCCAGAATGCTTTGCTTGTCCCCTAGGATGAGTGTCCTATGACACAGCTGAGCTCATGTTCCATATCTCCAGCACATCTCACATCAATTGCCCTGAGATTTCTGGGGAAATATGTAAATATTAAAACAATCAGACCTCTGTTGTAGAGAAAATGTCAAACATACTGCATCCTCAGGCCACCAATGTCCTGGTTTGCCTGAGTCTGAGGGATTTCCCAGGCTGCAGGACTTGGAGCTTTAAAACCAGGTCAGAAGAGCTGGTCATCTCACTACACCCAGACCTTCAGGGTGGGGATTTATTCCCTCGTTTTCCCCCTATTTGATCCCACACATGTCACAGAAGCCAGACTTTGGTAGAACACGTTGCAGAAACTCAAGGCCAACTGGAAAGTCAGGAGATTTAAAACTGACATTTGCTATATGATCTTAGATAACATCACCCCTTCATCCCTCCATGCCCCCAGCAGTGTCTTCAATCTTGCTGAAGAGATGATGCCCCCCAGGAGTATATGATGACTACTTAGTTGGGAGGTGGTACATGAAGCTTTGGAATCAGGTGGCCTGGGTTAGATCCTGCCATTCTGAACCCAAGGGATCAATTGTTCTGGTTTACTGGGATGGAGGGGGATTCTCAGATGTGGAAATTTTCCTTTTATAACCAGGACAGTCCCTTACAAAATGTCTGGGATGTGAGACTTTCATGATTAAATTCACAGATAAACTTGGACCAACTATGTGATCTTTGGCAAGTTATTTAACTCCTCTGTGCCTTGTTTTTCTTATCTGAAAAATGGGAAGCATAATGATATCAGTTCCTAATTCATAGAGCTATTTTAAATATCAAATAAACATATGTATTTGAACCCCCACCACAGTATGTAACATAACACATGTTAGAGACTCACAAAATGTGGGTTGTTGTTAATACTAGTTATTAGAAATTAATTAGTAATATTAGCCATAAATTTCCAGATAGCATGCAACCTGTTTGCACCAAGCCCAACTACAGTTCCCACCTCTTTAAATTCTTGGAAAGGCAGAGGTCAAAGTAAAAAAGTCCTGGAAGAATTTCAGCAGTCTTCAATCCAAACTAATATGGAATTATTCACCTGTGGTAGAAAATCTGATTAAGGAGAGTTTCAATTATATTAAGGTGATAGTTCTCCTAGAATGCAGGAGACACTGCCCTGGCACTAGTAATATATATGAATCTGGCTTGTGAATATTCTCTCCACTGCCTGCTTACATTGAACAGACTGACTTATTCTCAGGGCCAGTTCTCTGCAGCTTAGGCCTGGCTCTACCAAGTTATCTGCACTCCCTAGACAGCTGCATTTCTGTTCATTTTGAACCTCTGGAAAGGTCTTAGAACATACTGGAATAGGGTGTAGTTAGAAGCAATGGTCAGGAAAGGGGTGTAGCAAGAGGTATAGGAGTATCCAACTCCATCTTCAATGCTACATCCGTGATTCCACAGGGATTTAGTAGTCTCTGAGCTTGGTCTCTGGAGGAATCAAGTGACTCAGCCCCCTATGACCCTCATAGTGTGGTGTCTATAGCTCCAGGCAGGGACGAGGTTTTGGGATGAAAGAAACAGGGTTAAATAAAGAAAAGAAAGGAAATGCCATGCCCTGCTGCATACACAGAGTCCTGGTTGCCCTAGGTGAAAAAGGCCAGCTCTGAGTCGCATTCAACACAGGTTTGAATCCGTCTCTAGTTACCAGCTGAGCAAGTTTCTTGGCCTCATGGAGATCTTGGTTCTCACTGTAAAACATGGCAGGTAAAAAACCACCTGTCCAGTAAATACACCTGGTAGGATTTATTGTAGGGAAAGGTAAGAATTAGAGATCCTTCTTAGCAGAGCACCTTGGACCTAGCATAGAGCAGGCAATTGGTGAATGAAACAAGTAGCGAGATGAATTAATGATTACTTGCACTCATGAGTATGTGTAATTTGCTTTATGTACTTTATGCATTAAACGCTTTCATGCATAATGTGCTTTATGCATTCAATTCTCAAAATGGTCCTTTGCTACATTTTATTATATGATGTATCCTATAATAAAGTATACAAATAAAAATACATTGCATATTAATATATTACAGATGGTGACCTTACGGTTTAGTGATGTCACACAGTTTGCTCAAGGTCAATAGTTACAGCCGAGACTTGACAGTGGGTCTCCCTAGCCCCATGCTGAACTCCCATGCCAGAGGCCACTGCCTGTGTTTATGGACAGTACCTCATTCTCACCTAACGTGAGTCACCTTCTCCCCTCTCTCCTGTGCAGTGTGCGGGAACGCTGTCTGGAGGAACAGAAGCGGAGGCGGCAGCGTGCCACCAAGAAGATCAGCACCTTCATAGGGACCTTCCTCTTGTGCTTTGCTCCCTACGTGATCACCAGGTAATCCTGACCAGCGGGGTGTGTGCAATGGGGCTTCAAAGAACAAAGCAAGCCCCAGGGACCTTCTGCAATCACCAGCCTCTCTTGACCATGTGTTTTTCTAGAGGATGCTTTGGAGGCAAGATTGAATTTGCTATGTTTAGTGAACAGGAGGGTACATGCTTTCACTCTTAATCCTCACATTTTTTTGACTTAGACTCAGTACTAAAAGGATATGAAAGACTCCCACTCAAAGTCTTAATTTCATCACATCAAATCCTCCTTTATCGTGGGCCCCCAAACTTCAGGAGAACCTAAAATAAGAGAAAAGGAGAGAAAGGGAAAAACATCCTTCAGTGATTGGGCTCCCACTGCCCATGGAGTGCAGGTTAGTCCAGCCCTGGGTGTTCCAGCTTGGACATGTTCATCCAACCGGGCCACTGCCTCTGCACAGGATGTGTGGAGCATGCTCTGTGCCCAGCCAGGCTGGCCCACTTCTCCTACAGCTCAGGGGTGGAGGGAGAGGGATCTTCTATTGTTAGACTTGGTGCTGCCAGATTGTCGTATTCTCTCCCAGATCTCTAGCTGCTGAGTCAGCCAGGTCACAGTATCTGGCCTCAGGGCTTGCACTTCATAAGCCATCCAGTTCTACCTATAGCATTTCTCAGACATATGCTAGCCAGAAAAGGGAAACATGTATGTCACCCAATTGATCTGTTGTGCAGACTGGAAGGGGAAAAAAAAATAGTCCACAACTTCGTATCTAAATATCCAAAGAGGTGTAACTTTGTGAAGTTAGCAAGAAAAAAGGAACTTTGATGGTTTATTAAGAGGTAGATGTGGAAGCTTTAATGGATTGTGGGAAGAAAGATCCGTGTGAGGTTGTCAGAGTGAAAGCAAGAGAGTGAGAGAGCAAGAGAGAGGATACAATCCAGCATCTTGGCACCTTCAACTACAGGGCCCAGAAAGGGCCTGCCTCCCTGTCACCCAGCATCATGCACACCCCACACAGGGTGAGTCCATCCTCCCTGTTTATTTCTCTCTGCCATTCTGTTGAACTGAAGCCTGGCTCACTGTGGCTTCCTCTATGCCCCAGTTTTGCTTTCTGCCCCAGGAAAATACCCTCTGCTCCCATGAGCCCCTGCAGACAGTGAGCCTGGCCTCTTCATGGTCAGCCCTACTCCTGCTCCTCCCAACAGCACAGCTCCAGGGTGTCTTCCAACATCTCTCTTGTTCTCTGCTGCTTCCCAGGGGAGGTCCAGTTGGTATGCATCTCACTTTGAGTGAGGGATCTGGAACTGTCTATAGTTCTCTAGATGAGTCCTACTGGGGCAGAACAGAGCCATCAATTCTTCCCTCTAGAACTGTCCAGGGGACCTCAGCACTGCTGGCGTTTTGATATATCTTTGCTATGAGAATCTGACTTGGACATTGTATGATGTTTCAGGGATCCCTGGCCCCCAGACCCAGAGTACCAGTAGCCTCTTTCCCCATCTCTATCCCTACTTTTGATAAAAATATCTCCAGACCTTGCTATCTGGGTCTGGAGGAACAGAATCACCCATGGTCAAGTACCGCTGATTTGGACCCACTGCATCTGGGCAGGAAGCTAGAGGTTGTACAGATCAGAGTTTCCCATGGGATGCAAAGTCCACATGTGTTGACATGAAAATGAGTTTCTCTTGCTCCCCCAGCCAAGTACAGCAGAGTAGTTAGCAACGTGGGTTGTGGAGTATGCCTTCCTGGGTCTAAACTCCAGCTCCACGCCTCCTGCTGTGTGACCTTGGGTCAGTGACATCACCTTTCTGGACCTCCAGAAGAGAATGCAGCATTGCAAGGATTAAAAGATATGGAGCATTAGAGCTTGTGACATAGCCTGGTGTGGATGACTTCTGTGGTCTTTGCCCTCCCTCCCTCTGATACAGCATCACCCGCAGTGCGCAAAATGAGGATTAAATTCAGTGAGAAAAGATGTATCAGAAAGGGAGGGTACCCAGAGGCCCCTCCTTTCAGATCCCAGAGGAAGGGGTGCCATCGGCTAATGAAGTGATCTTGAGTCCTCAGAGGAGAATAGTAATATGGCTCCACCCTTAAACTGTTGGATTTTGCTCCAACTTAATTTCATTTACCAACAAAATGTTCCTTTTTTTTTTTTTTTTGGAAAGGTTTATGCTATAGGGTGTGTGTGCTCAACAGAAAGAGAAAGATAGAAGGACAGAAAGCGAGAAATCACCCCCGGGGGGGATGGCCATGCTGCAATCCCTTCTCCTCCATTCTCCTCTTGGGATCTTGGGCACGCATGCACGTGTGCCCGGCATGAGTTTAAGTCACTGGGTCTAGGACTCGAACCACTTTCGACTACATGGGAGTCCATCAACATAGCCATTACGCCAACTGCTTGTCCCAAAATGTTCTTTTTTTCTGATTACAGTTTGGTCTGTCTAATAGTGCCCAGAAAATAATGTTTCAGTAACATTGGTGGTAGATTCATAACTATGAATGTATGTTCCTTCCCAATGAATTTGACGCAACCTGAGTCTTAAAAACACTTATAAAACTGTCATATGGGACGAGCAGCACCTTATTAGGAAGAGAGAGCTACACCCAGAAAACCTCATGAATTCAAAATATGGCTCTGGGAAACCACCTAGTCCCCACAGCCACCATCCTACCACCCCTGCTTTGATGTTCTCAAGAGCCTAAGGGAGCCATCCTAAGAAAACCTCTTGCAAAACAAAAAAAAAATATATATATATATCTTTATTTCATTTCAGCACACATTTCTCAGATACCTTCTCTGTGCAGGGCCTCTTCAGAGGAGGCATGGGTTAGTGAGACCCTAGGAGACCCCTTCTGATGGGAACATTGACCTTGTAGATATGGCCTCTAATCCAGATGAAACGCCATGTTCTGGGATCACTGCCAGGCACAGAGTCCAAGGGTTTGAGACAAGAAGGACCTGTCCTGGTTGGGCTTCATGACAAGCTTGCAGAGTAGGCCTGGCTATGCAGGGGGCAGTCCATGTAGGAGTATGAGCCCAGCAGAGGAGCTGCCAACCACAGGTGGCTACTCGAAACATAGCCTGTCTCAACTGAGATGGCTGTAGTTTAAAAACCACATTGGATTTCTAAGACATAGCATGACAAAATATATATCCAGATATATAAAGTCACTTATTTTGATGTAGATTTCATAGTGAAATGATAAGGTTAAATAAAATCTATCATTAAAAGTAATTTCACATTTCTTTTCACAAGCAGAAAATTCCAGATGATACCTGTACTTCCAGTTCTCTGTTGGCCAGTCCTAATCAGTAGGCAGGGAAGTCTGGGATATGAGGTGTGCCATGCTCTTGCTCTGGCCCCTCCTCTTCCTGAACCTCTAGCTGCTCATGTTGTCCTGCAGTGGCCAGGAGCGCATTGGCAACCCAATTACACCCACTCTTGTCCAGCTCCTTGCTCAATGCTGACATTTATCTGGGAACATATCCTGAGCAGCCAAATCCATGTCTTCCTCTTTAGGGTCAGGTCTAAACTGAGGGGACATCAGATGCTAAGACAGGACAGCAGGGAGAGGAGTTTGAAGCAGGCAAATCCTATGAACTTCCTTCTGGAGTCACAACCCTCTTGGAACCACTGCCCCTTGCAACCCCACCCCCGCAGCCCTTATATGACTGAACAGAGAAGAGTCCAACAAGATATCCAGTCTATAGAGGAGCCCCAGGCACTCCCCATGGAGATAGGGACCTGTGAACTTGCTCATCACACACATCCTAGTGTGCTGGGTACACTAGGATGGCATGGTTCTAGTGCACCCACCTCCATCTTACATATGAAGTAACTAAGCACTGAAGTCGGAAGAGGCAGTTGCATAATTGCTGAGAGTCATGCATTGAGTCACTCATAAAGCTGGACTTTCAACCTTGCCAGCTCTCCTCCAGCTCCTTAAAGCTCTCAGAAATTTCTGAGGTGGGAAGCTCTTTGCAGAGTCTGGCCCTGCCCTGCTCTCTTTCTCAGGTCTGTGGTTGTGATATGAAAGTAGTTGGCACACAGAACTGTCCTCTACCCTCTTCCCCAGGATACAGCTCTATCCACCATGGATGGCCCTCCCAAGGCTTGCCAAGGGAGCATGGACTCCTGGGCATAATGTCATAATGGAGAGAAGCTCCTGGGAACAGAACAGGAGTGGACTCTGGAGAACTCCAGAACTCAGGATCAAAGAGGGCACTTCCATGGCCACAAAGTACAGGCTCTCTCAAGAACAGTAGTCTCTGTGTCCCTCCAACCTATCAGTGATGTAGGCTCAAGTGAGTTTAGCCACAGCTTTGACTCTAGAGAGGGTTCATAGAAAATGTGACAAGTGTGAACCCTGTTATGGGTCAAATCCTTGAGATGTGGGTCTTCTGGCCTAGATAGCATTAATGAGCTCCAGGAGGGAGTGCATGGCTGGAGCCAAGGAATCATTTCTGGCAATGGGTCCAGCTGGCCCTGACATAGTTTATGGTTTGCCCCGATGTTATCTCCTGGGTCCTTCAGTGCCCCCAAGAGATAGGCTGGTGAACTGTGTGCGCCCCACTTTGCAACCAAGGCTCAAAGAGGGAAAGGGTTGCACAGAATCATGTAACTAGTAAGGCACAGGGAACCAAATAGTCTGAGTCCACCTGGCAGGCACGGGGACTCCCAGTCTGAAAGATGGCTCTCCTGGATGCAGCCCCTACTCACGTTTTCTGCTTCTCTCCCCTCCACAGAAATGAAAATTAAGGGACCAGCAGTTAGCGTAATGGCTATGTCGCTGGACTCCCACGTAGTCGACTGCGGTTCATGTCCTGGACCTGGCGGCTTAAACACACGCTGGGCGCATGTGCGTGCGTGCCCAAGATCCCGAGAGGAGAATGGAGGAGAAGGGATTGCGGTGTGGCCATCCCCGCTGGGGTTTGAGGTTGATCTCTTGCTTTCTGTCTCTGTCTTTCTGGAGAGTGTACATGCTCTATAGCAAAAATCTCTCAAAAAAAAAAAAAAAAGAAATGAAAATCAAAACCCACTGGGGTGACAGCAGGCTGGTCCTGGAGAATACAGTAAGGAAAAGTAAACAAACTCTTCCTCTTAAACTAATTCAGAAATGCCCCCTTTTGAAAAATCCCATATGTCCATATTCCGTGCCTGCAACTGTATCAGAGCTACCTGAAGTACCCTCTGTATCTAGCTAATATCCCCACTATATAGATAAGGAAACCTTATATAGATAAGGAAACCTCTCTTTGAGTCTTAGGTTCCAGCTTGGCCCGGTATCAGTAAGTGACTCCAGGTCTGCCCAAAACCAGAGCCCATGCAAGACCCCTCACTCTGCACCACTCCACTTCCTTTCTGAATAGCAAGAAAAAAGGTTCTCACTTTCCTTCCAGAGGGATATGGGGAGGCTGTTTGAGCCACGACCCACTCAGAATCTGGAAGCTGCAGCTTCCAAGATGATTGAGATCGAGTTGTTCACATGTCACTTATACCCCTCATTGAGCTGTCAACGCAGAAACTAATATTCCCCACAACTCCACAGTGACTGTCTGTATCCAGGCAGCTGGCCTTGATGCTTCCATCCATCTTGTGCCTTGTAAAAGGAGATGTGCTGAGAGTATGGGATAACGTCAGACAGTGGCTGGGAATGCTGGGAGCCTGCAGGATCAGGCTACAGAGGAAGAGAGGGGACTTCTGCTATGAAAACTGCCACCCTTTTGAGTTGACCAAGATCTCATTGGCTGGGAGGGGATCCTCTTCTCTTTGTCCCCCATCTATTCACTTCTGCCTGATAACTTTTTCAGCCAGGGGAGCATTGTCTTGGGTCAAGTGTCTAAAAGCATTTCAATCTTCAAGTAGGTTCTCAGGCCTCCTGTTGGAGAATACAAAGTCTTTATACCGCAGCTATCACTTAGTGAACACCTATCATGTACCTGAGGCTATTACTGTGTACCTTACTCCACCTAGTTTAGTCCTCTTCATGGTAAGAACTAGAATTCTAGTCTTTCTGTGGTTGATGGGGGTGAGATAAGTTGTCCAAGGACATATGAGCAGTGAGTGGCCAACCAAGAGGTAAAAGTCAGCACATAGGTTGATTATCCTTTGGGCCATGCTACATCCCTAAAGAGGGGGGGCCAGGCACCAGGAGCACAAAAATGCCCCATGTATAGGTTTTTGACCCTATTTCCTATGCCCAAGCATAAGTACCGTGGTGTTAATCCAGACAACATCCAGCAGGCATGTGAATATCACAAACAGAAATTGCATTCTCAGGGTGTCATCCATGGCAACTATAGCCATTTGTAGACGTATTTACACAGTGCTGGCCACGTGGCAAATGCCTCTCAGAAAGATGGTTCATCCAACTGCACCAACCAGAGAGCCACCTGTACCTATGTTTGGGCCATGTAGGACCACAGTGGGAAACATACTTACAAAGTTCCACCTTCACTCTCAACAGGAATCTGATGTCTCCAATTCACAGTCACACTGGCTCTTATGTCCTCAAACCCAGGACTCTTCCCAGAGTGTTTAGGCATGGTCTGCATAGTCACACAGCTTCTTATCCAAAAGGTCTAATTAAATATTTTCTGAATTAAAATTCCTGTGTGTGGAAGCATTTGTAAGGACATTATCTCCACAGCTATATATGCTTGCAAATAATTATGGTTGTCCTATGTAATCAGAATCAGGCATTTGTGGATCTGACAGCACCATTATTGTGGCTTTTCTAAGTAATGAAATCATGCAGGTGAGAGAGGGGTGTATTATGCAGGTGGCTCCCAAATGTTAATAGTCTATTAATAAAACAACGTCTTCATTCTAATGCCTCATGAAAATTTAAAGCATCAGATTATTACATATGAGTCTTGAAATATGCAGCTCAAGTTTTCCAGAAGTCTTGGAAAGATGACAGGCTGCTTCCCAAGTAAGGTTCTGTAGCCCATGTTGCATTTGCTGCACAGTGTGTGTGTGTGTGTGTGTGTGTGTGTGTGTGGCAGGAGTGCGAGGGAGGGAAAGGGGGGGGAGAGAGAAAGAGAGAGAGAGGAGATGATATTAGAACAGAAGATGTAAAAAGAAGATACTAATTTCTCACTTCGAATTCAGGAATTGAGAGTAAAGGTGTTCAAGGACATCATGAAATCAGAACCAAATGAAGAGGCCAATGGGTAGCCTGCACTGGGAAGGCACATGGTCAATAATAACCCACAGTCCAGGGTTCAAAACCATCCAGAATGTAAGACTTTGACACTTTGCTGCTTTGGTTCTGTCTTCTGTGCAACAGGAAGAATGTTGGGGGGGCTTGAGGTAATGAATGTTTATGAAGTGGTTAGTGAGGCACAGAAATGCATGGGTTCAGAGGAGGTGTTGGGTCAAAGGTTTCTGGTATTATTGCTCCTGTTCTCAGCCCTGGACTTGCTTTCCTTGGGAATTCTCGCTGTGAAGCAAGGTCAGGACAACAGTCTCTCCAGGGGTTCAGAGAGTACTGCAGAGTTCCAACCAATATGCTTCCATCCTTGCGGTAGGGCTCAGGGCTGCCCAGGCTGTTGGATGGAGTGAGAGGTCATGTGGGTGAGAGGCAAGGGCAGGTGGCTCCCTGCCTTCATTAGCTCTCTTCTGTGATGTCACAGTAGATAGGACAGCTCACAGACATGCTGGTAATGCACATCAGAGGGACCTGTCGGTAAGGGAGAAACCATGAATCCAGGGAGGAGTCCCCCAGACAAATGCCAGAGCATAGGGGTGTGGAGGCAGGGTCTGGCACATAGCATTTGGGAGAGCACAGCCATGGGTATCTGCTTTCTGTCTCACACTAAGTCAGAAAAATCTACTTCTCTGTGTTCTACCTCCAACTCAGCAACAAGCTCTGTGCCCTGCAGCACTTTATAGCCCCATCTCCCATCTAAAAAAAAAAAAAAAAAAAGCCACCCTGCAGACACTGTCCAGCCCAGGCTACACCCACTGCCTGCATCAGTCACCTGAAACACTTGAAAATGCAGCCGCGTTCCTCACCTTTTCCCTCCCACATCCCTCAGTGTGACCGAGTGTGTGGAATCTCCCCACGGGGGCTTTTCATAGGGAGGCTGTACCAGTACAGGCGTGTGTGCATTTTGAGCACAGAAGCATAAACATTTCCCCCTGAATGGAGACTAATAGCAGAGGTTTTACTGGCTGGTACCCCAGGGAGTACATGGAAAGTCACCTTGGTGCTTAATGGAAGGTCACAGTGGGCAGCAAGGAGCAAGGCTTGTGGGGACAAGCCCTGCTTCCTGGAAGGGGGGAGGTGGTGCCCTGCTCCTGTGGCTACTAATGCTTTGGCAAATCTCCAGGGCTGTCCTTAGTTGATACAGGGGGGCCTAGGAGTGGGGTAGCAGCCTGGTGCCATTTTGATGTCATGACCAGGGATTCCAGAACAACCAAATAACCTAACAATCACCTCTACATCCCTGCCGAGTACCCCCAGAACAACCTAACAACAACTCTATACCCATGAGGTATTTTAGGGGTGACTTAGTTTGCTTGGGCTTCTGTAACAAAGTGCCACAGAGTAAGTGGCTTAAACCACAGAAGGATATTCTCTCACAGTTCTGAGGCCCAGCAGTCTGAGATCAGGAGTTGGTAGGGCTTTGGGGGAATATTTGTTCCACGCCTTTGCCCTAGCTTCTTGTTTTCACTGGTGATCCTTGGTGTTCCTTGGCCTGTTGGCCTCTGTCTTTCTCTCAGTGTGTATGTGCTTGTGTCCAAATTTCCCTCTTTTGTGAGGATGCTGATTAGTGGTCCACCCTACTCTATTTTTACCTTAATTAATTACATCTGCGGCAACCTTATTTCCAAATAAGATCAGACTCTGAGATGGGGGTCAGGACTTCGACACATGAATTTTGTGAGAGACATGATTCAAACCATTACAGGGGTCATGACAAAAAGAAACAAAGTCCCACTTTAATAATAACTGAGCCCAGTGACCCCTAAACCCAGGACTCTTGAGGCAGAACCAGGCAGGAGACAGGCTTACACTAGAGATGTCAGCTCTGCAAGTTGACCCCTGTCCAAGTCTCCAGACCATCAATTAACTCTGACTGCTGGGTCCAGGGTAGGAGGGTAGGGCCAGGAGTGGGGAATTAAGCATAAGAGTTTCCTCTCCACATGGAGAAGAAAGGGAGGAAAGAAACAGAAGAGGCGGAGCATGGCAGGCACCATTCAACACACAGAGACCTGCGCATTTGTAAAGAGTGACTGATCAGAGCAATGCCCCTTTCTTAGAAGGGATGGGAGGAGAGAACAGCTAGACCTGGCATAGAAAGAGGGGCTGAAAACTTTCCTCTCTAAAAGGTCACCCTGAAAGGGCTTACGGTCATCTAACACTTGCCCAGATCTGGAATTAGAAAGAAGCAGATAAAGTAATGTGAAAATCCTGTCTCTACTCGGTCCCCATAAACAAATGGGACTTGAAACTGTCAGACATAGGATGGAGTAAAGCCAGGCATGGCAGGCACAGGGTGTCCATGCACACAGGAAAAACTGAGGACGACTCAGCCAGTCACATCTGAGTAGGATAGGGGAGGGAGCTCCCTGTTGGCTAGTGAAGAGCAAATGTCCAGGCCTGCACTCATCCAGAGAGTCTCTTTTCCTAGAGACCCAGACAAAGGCCAGACAGCTTTTCTCCTCCTTTTTTTAAAAAAAAAAAAAAGAAGAAAGAAAGAAAAAAAAGAAAGAAAGAAAGAAAGAAAGAAAGAAAGAAGAAAGAAAGAAAGAAGAAAGAAAGAAGAAAGAAAGATTTTTGCTATAGGGCACGTGCACTCACCAGAGAAACCATCCACAATTCCTTCTCCTACAGGGACTTCGCCTAGCGTGAGTTTTAAGTCACCAGATTCAGGACTCAAACCATGGTCAACTACGTGGGAGTCCAGTGATGTAACCATTACACCATCTGCTGGTTCCCAGCTTTTCAAAGCAGATGTTGCCTTGTGAACTTAGGTGGGGTGGGGGGAGGAGGCAAATGACAAAAGTCCTGGATAATATCTAATGACCTCATGGGAAAGGGGGTCTTGGGGTTGGTGAGGCTTCCATCTTGTCCAATCTGTAATGTTAAGATTCTAATTCCAGCATGGCCACTAGCCAGGAAGTCAACTATAGTTAGATGGAACTGGATTTCCCTTGTGGGAGACCCTGGCTTGCTATTCAACCTCCCTCAACCTCAGTTTCCTCATCTGTAAAATGAGTATAATCATACCAATTTTGCAGGATAATTATAAGATTAGAGATTGTGCACTTCAAATGCTTGCCCCAAAGGAGACTCTAACTGGGAATAATTACTGAGCCAATAATTACTGAAATTTTAAACTGCTCTGAATAATCTTATTCTGTGAAATTTTGAAAATAATAGCATTGATCTTACTGGATGGTTTGAAGATATTTTGCTCTTTTAATAAAGTCTTTTGGGAGAGCCCGTATGCTACAACTGAATTTATAGAGGACTAAACATTTTAGAAAAGGAATTTGGTATCGCATAGCAACAAAGTGTTGGCATTTAGCTACTTCATTGTTATTATTAGGTGCGAATTCTAAATTCAACTTTTTTGTCCCTTTAAATTAACCACTTCTCAAAATAGATTTCTTAAAAGTACAGACTTTCTAAATGCTAATAGCCCCATTTCCCCATTCAGGCTCTCAGAGATGTGAAAGGAAAGGTAACCACATTCCCCCTCAGAGTCAGAAGGCAAGTCCAGACAGTGGTGCTGAAAATGGAAAGCCAGACAGAGGGCCTTCAGAATGGATTCATTAAGGATGTACTTGAGAAAGGCGCATTTCGATGGAGGATCACACCCAACAGCTTCCGCTTCCTTCCTTTGCTGGCCCTGCAGCCTGCCCCCACATCCTCAGCTCCAAGAAGGCGTCCGGAAAATCAGCTCAAGTTTGTAACACTGAGGTATGGCTCAGACTCAGTTATGATTATGCCTGAGTCTTAACCTGAGCAGCTTGCTAAGCTGAGAGCCACCACTGCCTTCTATTCTGCAGATACCCAGGTAGAATGCAGGTACCAGACCGCCAGTCAGAATATGGGGCGAAGAAATGTAAGACACTGTAAGGAAAAGAAAAGAAAAGAAAAGAAAAGAAAAGAAAAGAAAAGAAAAGAAAGAAAAGAAAAGAAAAGAGAAAAGAAAAGAAATGAAAGTGAAACTTGAAAAGCAAAAATAAATAACTAAATAAATAATAAAATAAAATGTGTTTGTCACCAAAAAAAAAAAAAGGAAAAGAAATGGAAGACACTGTAACAATATATGTGATTCAATGTAATATAAACAAGATTATGATAATACTAAATAAAATTAGAAAAAAATAGTACAGGCATGAACCTTTCTTGGCCACTGATTTGCTGTGCAGTGTTGAGCAGTCCCTTTCCCTCTTGTACTTCAATGTTCTCATTTGACAATGGGTAGAAGGAGAACTCGGTGGGTCTTTTCTACCTTTGAATGTTGAATAATGTCCATGTATGGCCAAGGGTGCTGGGTACACGAGAGAAGGAAAATAAGTAGCTTGACTGGGCAGTTGGGGATTCCATCTAGCCAGTGGAGGGCTTAGCCTCACAGTCTGGCATCAGCCCCACTGATGGGGTTGTCGGATGATTCCTAGGAGGATTCAAAGAACTGTGCCTCTTTGACATATGGACTGTGTTTTCCCCTTCTCCTTACCCAAAGACTGAGGGTCACTTTCAGGTACACAGTCTTCTATTGTCAAAGACCACCAGAATCCCAAACCTGAGAAGAGGACTTTCTTACCAGTAGATTCTTTCCTGGTGTAAGATTTGTTAAGGAACTTCAAAACATTTATGGAAAAATGGAACTAAAGTATGAGGGTTTTTTTTTTTAATGCTGTAAAAATATTTGAAATCCATGTAGAGTTTTTTTCATGATACACACTTTCCATGAACTTTTGAAGATTCCCCCCAACCCATAGTGTTACAGAATATTTATTAATTTATTCTAGTCCTTCCTCCTGTGTAACCTCCTTATGAAGGAAGAAGTAGGATTTGAAGTAAAGAATAAGGCCAGACTCTTCTAGTTGAAAAATAGGGGTGATCTTATTTGACCACCCCTATTTTCATATAAGACATTTTCATATAAGACATTCAGGTTCAAGGAATGAAAAGACTCGCCCAGGGTCACATAGCAGGCCAGCAGCCAAGTTAAAACCAAAAGTCAGGGGGACCAGCAGTTAGCGTAATGGCTATGTTGCTGGACTTCCATGCAGTCAACTGCGGTTAGAGTCTCAGATCCAGTAGCTTAAACTCATGCTAGGCGCATGTGTGTGCGTGCCCAAGATCCCAAGAAAAGAATGGAGGAGAAAGGATTGTGATGTGGCCATCCCCCCTGGGGGGTGATTTCTCACTTTCTGTCTCTCTGTCTCTCTCTGTCTTTCTGGCGAGCACATGCGTTCTACGGCAAAAACCTCTAAAAAAAAAAAAAGAAGCCAGGATAGCCAGCAATAAACTATTAGTCCCATTCTTAGTTAAGCTTGGATTTTAGAGTCAGAAAGATCTGGGTTCAAACTTAGCCTTTACAAAATATTGGTCAGGTAACCCTGGGCAATACTGGTCAGGTAACCTTGGGCAAAATATATAACCCTCTGGCACATCTATTTCCTTGCACATAAAGTGGAGATAGTCATATAGCCCTGGGTTCAATGAAATCACACATGGGGGTCAGCAGGTGGCGTCTTGGTTAAGGCACTGAATTCCCACATGGCCGACCATGTTTCGAATCCTGAACCCATTAACTGAAAATCACACTGTTTGCATGAGTGCATGCCCAAAATCCTGAGAGGAGAATGGAGAAGGGAATGTGGTATGGCCATCTCCCCTGGAGTGAGGGTGATTTCTCACTTTCCTTCTTTGTTTTTCTCTAGTGAGCATATACACACACCCTAAAGGCCAAAATCTTAAAAAAAAAATTTTTTTTTAATACAAACAAAAAATATCACACATGTTAAAGTGCTTGGTAAGCACCGTGTTTAGCATAGTGCCCGATGAACACTGATAGTCATTTTCATTACTGGTTTGAATTATTAGTGTTGTCATTACCTGAAGAGGTGGTTTCCAAGAAATCATGGCTGGCCCAGGAAGCTGGGGTTTGGGCCACAGACTAGAAGCCCTGGTAGTGCCCAGCTGTGCTCCCAATAATGGCTTCCCCTTCTCCTGCAGGCTGGTGGAGCTGTTCTCCACAGTGCCCATTGGCTCCCATTGGGGAGTGCTGTCCAAGTGCTTGGCCTATAGCAAGGCTGCCTCTGACCCTTTTGTGTACTCCTTACTGCGACACCAATACCGCAAAAGCTGCAAAGAAATTCTGAACAGGATCTTCAACAGACGCTCCATCCGCTCCTCGGGCCTCACAGGTGACTCTCACAGCCAGAACATTTTGCCTGTCTCCGAGTTTTTTTTTGCTGGAGAAAATAGAATGAGACAACTGGTGAGAAGATGGGAGAGAGGGCTGGACGGGCATCATCAACCACCACCCCACTGGCAAGCCTGTGATTCTGGCTCCCTGGCCTGTAGGGGCTCTGGAGCCTGCTTCCTGGTCCTCAAGGGTAGATATTGGACTGTCTTTATTCATCACCAAAGGTGACTGTGGGCTGTGCTCTGACCTTTCTTTCTAAAAAGTTCTTTGAGCTCCTAGACTCCCCAGAGACTCCCCAGAGACTCCCCAGAGGATGACACTATGTCCAGTCACTATCAATGACACAGGGTGCTGGTGGTAGGCACAAGGGGGAGCATGGTGTCCATATGCTTGCTAACCACTGGATGTTGACCTCTCTGTGGAGAAGAGTGTGGTCTCCCTGGGATGTTTTAATCATGCTGGACATGAAGATGGCAGTGATCATTTGGCCCCAGATTTCACATGGGACTCTTCTCCACTTGATAGTGGTGGCTGCTTTAACCCAAATATTGTTCAACTGGTACTAAGTAAATTGTGTTCATATGGTACTCTTGGGCTTGGAGGTCCAAGGGAAAATGTTTACCAATTTTTTTTTCTGCTGACCAGTTGTCTTAGAAATGGTAAATTGGATTCAACTTTTGTCTCTCTCCCCTTTAAAAAGACTAATGTTAATTTAGACAATCTGAGCATGAAAATGGCTTAAATAGGCAGGTGATACAATTCTTAGGCTCTTTGAAGTCTGACTAGAAAGTCACCTTTTTATTTACATGTCATAACTGTTGGACCTAAGTAAAAGTAGGAGGAAGGCGGCTGATTGGTTTCCCCTTCTTCCTATTCGTGACCTGAAATTTGCAACTTGTCGTATATATCTTGTCCATACATCCTATGAGATGGATGGGCAAGAACTACCCCAAGCACTAGGTTTGAAGTCATTAGGTTCCATTACCCTGGTGATTTGCTAGCCTCATTTCTATACATCTACAAGCTGACCAAGTTATCAAGAGAGTGCTCTATGCTAATGATGAGAATGAAATTTTTATAAAATGTTGTAACTATGATACACAAGCCAAATCCATTAGCACCCCCCATCTTGATTTAATAAAAACCAAGGTGAGTAGGCCATGCTTTTTGCACATCCCATTTTTGTTTACCATTTCAGTTGATTTGTGAATGTGAAGAACAATTATCTCAACCTTCAAATCTAAGTGATTCCTCCAGGGTGCAGTAAATCAGATGGCTCATTCTGTCCTTCCAGATCTGCGTGTCCTAACTTGGGAGGCACTGCAGGAAGGTCACAGTCCAACAGGAGCAACCAGGAAGAGTCTGTTGGCTTGCACTGCCAGGCAGCCCCAGCAATCAAAGGCAGAGAAATATTTGCATGTTTATTTGAAAAGATGTTGTCTTATTAACTCTTTACTCCTCATTTAGAAACAACTCAGCCTGGCCTAGTTTTCTCTAATTTCAGAGTTTCCATGGAGACTTAGATGTAGCTTCTGTGAGGGGGCTCTGACATCTTCCCATTGCTGTTAGGGGTATGCTCATATCTGTTTGGGGGAACCAACCATGTCCCTTCCCGATGCTGTGATCAGAGATGTCATGTGGATAGCTCGAAATCAGTCATGGTGGGAGTTTTTAATACCATGAACAGCAGCAAATGATATGTAAATCAGGCTTTTTCCCCACAGAGAGCTGGTTGGTAAGTATCTACCAGCATATACTGCCAAACGTGACTGCGTATGAAATGAAATTGCTCTGGTTCAGAGCCCATTTGGCCTCTCAGGTTTAGATTATGATAGACATTCACTTTTATAGAGGCTTCCTAGTGACAAGCAGCTGTTCACCCTCCATTGTCCTAGACCGAAAGTACCACTGGATACTTTGTTTGCTTGCAAAGAAGCAGGGAGCCAAATCAATATGTATAAGTGAATCTAACAGGAGTATCTCCCTTTTCATACAAACATTCTCAACACTGGACAGAAGAGGAGCAGTGACTCAATGGATGAGGCTGTTAGACAGTCCAATTCAAGCAGTACAGGGTATTTTCCCCAGTATCGATTTGGAGGGATCACAGTGGCAATGCTCTCTGCTTGCTCTGTAGAGTGAACAAATTATAGTCCTGGGAGCAGCTACATCTCTCTGATCTCTTTTTTAGCTAAGAAGTTAGGCCTGTCACCCACTCGCCATGTATCTTGAAAAGATGCATTTCATAATTTTCGCTAAACCTCTAAAACTGCTTCAAAACCAATAAGAGCATTTATATCAGCATCCTGTAGACAAAACCCCAGATAGTCAATTGATTGGGTGTTTTCATTACTACTTAGCTGTAGGCGTTAAAACCCTAGGTAAGTGAGAAAGGCATTACTACTTTAGCAATGACCAATTCTGCTATAATTACCTTTAGGTAAATGTTGATATTACTCTCTTTACAGTCTGTAATATTTGCCCCTTGACTTCATTATTCCCTAATGAATAATTATCTACCTCATTTTGGTAATTTATCAAATGGAACATCGTCTTCTCAGGTATAACACATAGAAACGCCAAGAGTTTCAGCGTCAAGGTCACTTACTTGACATTAATCCAGTGAAAGGCTCTACATTTAATGCTCCAACTGTGGTGAACAGCTGGGCTGGGTGAAAACATTTCAGGAAGCTTGAAAATAAAGCCTGTACAGGAGAGGCTTTGGGATTCCTGAATCCACATATCAAGCTCAGTTTCTAGTCCTACACAGTCAGAATTTGCCTTTTTTAACCGTCCTGCAACTATTCTAGCTCTTCCTTAGGCCTTTTCCTGAAGAGAATTCAGAACCCTGGGACCTCGTAAGGGACAATTCACTTGAATGAGTGCTGTGGCAGTGAGGGATTGGTTGTCTTGTGATGAGTTCACCTTCCAAAGATACTTCACCAAGAACCTGTCTGTTTGTATGCAGAAATCAGGCTTGGGGAGGATGGGAAGTTGATGTGAGTCATCTCACACCAACTGTATGTTCTTCTAGGACTGAGCTCAGACTCCTGTCATCATGAGCAATAAATCTCTCTCCTTGTGTTTGTGAAATTAGTTTTCTTTTTCATAGTTCCTTTCTTTCCAAGAGAAGATGGGAAGAATAGAGACAAACTCATGTCTTGGTTGTCACCCTCTTACTCGCTTGGGTACAAGGAGATGCCTTTACATGGCTGTGTCGTGACCCTGGAGGAAACAAAGGCTGTTCATTGTTAGAATGTATCCCTGGTGTGGGATAAATTAATTTGCTTAGTTTTAACCAGGTGCCAGAAATCCCTTGGATCATTTCATGTACTTTGGACCATGAATATGGAAAGGGTCCTAGATATATTAGGAGCTTCCACTACCTTTCTGAAAGGTCTAATGTTTCTGGAGTGGCATTCAGGTGGCTCCCTCAGGACCCTTGTTTAGATCTTGGATCAAACTCTGCCCATAGCCTGGCTGTGAGAAGTGATGACCCCTGGCCCCTCTGCCACTAACCAGAGCTCATCCCACCCTCTTCTCACCTAGCTTCATAACTGGGAGCTGAGCCAAGAGGAGGCAGTGCTAGGGAGAGACCATTCTGGATGCTGTTCCTGTGTGGGATCTCCTAGTTTTTAGCTTCATCCAGTGAGGCTGGCCATATCTTCTCAGGAGATGCTAGCAGTAATGACCATGGTCCTAACAGCTGTGTGTATTGAGTGGCAATGAGGTCCCAGGTACTGTGCTGACTGCTTTGGGGTAGGGTTTCCGTCAATCTTTATAATAATTGTATTATGTAGATACCATTGTTATCTCCATTTTTCAGATATGGGAAGATTTGTAGATCCTAGAGACAGAGATTTGAGGACAAATTAAAGATAGGACAGTGGCCTCAAGAATAGCAGGTGGGTAACAATAGAAAAAGTTTTTAATTTCTCCCA
>NW_006159577.1:3518165-3528538 GCF_000334495.1 Tupaia belangeri chinensis | reverse complement strand
GATGTCTTTCATTCTTTCTTCCTTACTTTTTTTCTTTTTTTTGAATTATTTTATTTAACTTTATTTATTTATTTATTTAATTTGACCGGAGAGGGGGAGAGAGAGAGAGATTTATTTACTGAGAACATCTTTGTGCCAGACCCTGCGCTGTCTTCAGGAGAGACAAGACATGGCTCTGCAGCTAGTGGGAAGGAAGGGAGCAGGGCTTACCTAGAGGTATGGGGCTTGTTGCTGTGGGGGTGCAGAGAGGGCTACAGAACTTGGCTCGTGGAGAAGGAGCGTTCTGGAAAGCTTCACAGAAATAATGGCATTGAAACCAGAACTTGCAGTAGGAAAGACACAGAAGTGTCAGCATGCCTGGTGAGAAGTTAAGCAGGGTTAGAGCTTAGCCTGTGTCCAGAACTGATGTCAGAGGAGTGCTGAGAAGGAGCACAATCTGTGTCCAGCAGAAGACTTGAAGTTGGGAGTATCAAATGAGACCTTTTAGAAAGAGAAGACGTGGAGGAAATCCATATATGAAAGGACTTCAAAAAATTTTATAGAAAAATAGAATTTAAGTACAAGTTTATTTTTGAAGATCCCAATGTATTTAGCTACCCAAAAAGAGAAGAAAGAAAAGAAAGAGAAGAGAAGGAAGGAAATGAGGCAAGAAGGCAGGAAGACAGGCAAGTGGCATTCTTGTTTGGAGGCATCTATATCCATTTTAAGGGCATAATTCATTCTTAAGAAACTAGCCATGGGGCCAGCCAGGTGGTGTGGTGGTTAAAGCACCTGGATTCCACATGACCAAGTGTGCAGTTCAAGTCCTGGACCTGGCAGCTTGAGGAATGTGCCAGGCCTATGTGCATGTGTGCCCAAAATCTAGAGAGGAGAATGGAGGAGAAGTGATTGTGGAGTGGTCAGCTCCCCAGGGGGTTGCTTTCTCTCTCATTTTTTTTTCTCTCTCTCTCTCCCTCTCTCTTACTCATGCACATACATCCTATAGAAAAAAAAAATTAAAAAGAAGGGAAAGCAGCCACATTGGCAAGGGCACATCCTCTGCCAATACCCTGAGTGGGAACAGATGTATGTATGTCTTCAGTAGAGGAATGTTATACACTTAATATCAGTGCAGGGTCCTGATAGGCACTGCCTCATCCCCAGGGACAAGTGGAAGGATTTGCACAGCAGAAACAACCATTTTGGCAAAAGTTTTTTTCATGCTACTTAGCAATTCTGTCACCCCTCCCATCACGCCCACACCTATCTCCAGGCATTGTACAATTAGCTCATTCAGTGTGTCATGTAAATATGTATCTAGCATTTAAAGGTCAAATATTATGAAGCTAATCAATCTTAACAGTTCATCACATATACCACATTTAAGGACTTTTAAAATCATTTGACTTCTGACTCAAAAGACAATGTGTGCTCCTTTGGGCATGTGTGTGCTTTTAGGAACACCGATGCATAATTTTTCCTATGTCCTCTCTCACAGTGCCCAGTGATTCTGTGTAGTCAGTTTCACACTTCTTTCCTGGCACAAAAGAGTTGTATATGTTTTAATAGAACTCCAAGTTCATGTTTCGATAGTTTCTAATTATTTGGAGACAGGAAGTCCACTGTGATTGAGTCAGAGATCACCGTCAAGACCCAGGCCTCAGCCATTGGACACCATCACGATGACATGCGATTGACTGAGTGGTCAGTTTCCTAAAGATCAGACCATACCAATTGTAATGCCTGGCTAAAATACCAAACACCCAGCCCCCAGAATTGCAATGGCCTTGCAATCAACTCATTTATTACCAAACCAATGTTTGAATTAGGAATAGTAACTAAACCCCGATCTCTAAAAATCTTGGAATGCCAAGTTCCCTTGCAAACTGAAATCATTCTGAACCTCAACAATCCTGTTTTACAACAAACATGTAAATAGAACCTCTTCTGGAGTATATGGAGTCTGGTGTCATTCCAATCCCATCAGGATTTCCCCAGGGAAACGTGGCTAACTCCAAATCGCCAACAGCCTTGCAAGTCCAGTAACAAATCAAAAAGGTGCCTTGCCTTACCCTCTTTAGCACTTGGAGCAGTTTTTCTAGACATTGAAATTGGTCAGTCTTTATATTCTTGGGCTTAATCCGGGAGAAAGAGTTAAAGTCTTTGCCATTTGGATGTGCACTATTCATTTTGGTGAGCTAGCTCCACGAATCTACCCTTCTGGGTGGTGTCATATGCAGTGGATGCCAACAGACAAGTTCAGCCATGCCTATCCATCTTTCCTCATGGAGGATACCCATTTCCCCACGAAGAGGTTTTGCTTTGTCCGGTGTCCAATGGAAGACCATCACTTCCCTTAAATGAAAGGAGAATTGATTGCTATTCCTAGACCTCCTGAAGGGTCAAACCATTTGGGCACCAAAGTCCAATTCTTTACATTCCTTGAGTTTTCAAAGATCTCATTATTTTTTGATGCCTGTGCAAAGTGAAGGGATTCCCACCATCTATAACTTGGGACATCCAGAGAGTGGCCAGATAACAGAAGAGAGCCCACATTAAGAAAACCTAAGGTAAGTGCCAGCTAGTTTAGCTTTTCATGTGAAAATGCACTTTATATTTGCACATTTCAAGAATACTTTTGATAACCTGGATTTAGAAAAATAAAAGGTATTTTGTTCCTGGGGATAAAGTGATCTGCAAATGGCTGGCTTTTGCACAATGTTGCAACCCCTTAAAGTCAGACTCATAGGAAAAGGGGTAGGACATCTGTACGTCTGTGCTGGAGTGAATGTACCCATAAATGTGTGTGCCCATGACTCTGTGTACCCATGAGCGTATGCATATGGATGAATGTTCGTAAATACAAACAGCTGCACACTGAGTGTAAAACAAATAAAGCAAAAGTTTACCATCCTCTCATGGTTGTTATCATTGTACCTTTACCTTTACTTTCTTCTAATTTATTACATGGAAGTATGGCTCTATTTATTTTTTAAAAATATTACCAGAAGCCCTCCCAATGTGGCAATATTATCTTTCCTTTACTATACTTGCCAGTAGCTGTTTTTTGTTGAAATGGGACTCAAGATTTTTGAATCCAAGGCCAATGCTGCCTGCTTTGTTTACAATGGCTTGTGTTTTGTGAATACATATCAAATGTTGTAATATATTTTTATGATAGAATTGATGGTTAATACATGGGAAAAATATATATTGTGATTCTGTTCAATAAAGCCTCCTGTTATAAAAGCCCATCTACACTTTGATGATCTGATAAGAACATATTTTTATGTGTAAGAAAATTTTCAGAAATGTGTGTTTTGTTTTTTTGGGGTTTTTTTGGTTTTTTTTTATAATTTTGTTATGGCCACCAAAGTTCATTGATTTCCTGTCTTCTGAAGTGATACCACAGTTTCCCTCCCATATCCACTAGCCTAGGTGTTCCTGACCTCACACAGCCTTCTGAGAGGTGAGTGCTCATCCTTTAGGACAATCTCTTAATCTGCCCCAAATCACAGCAGCCGCTCTTGTCCCGAACACACCAGCTCAGGGGGAGGCATGTCCCTTGCCCTTGCCAAATACCACACAAGTTTTGCCACTTTGGGTCCAGTTTCATAGGCTTTGCCAGATGATTAATTACTAGGTTGGCTCTTAGAAACAGAGTAGGAGGGGCCTTGGAAGGGAAGGAGTGCTGTCCTTGCTGATTGCCTGCTCTGTGTTTGGCACTGAGCTAGGGGCTTCAGCCACAATTTTTCTTAAGAGCTTTAGAGGTGGGGCTTTCTCATTTACTAGCTGCAGAGACTGAACTCAGAGAGGTTTAATGTCTTGCCCAGGAACACCATTAAGTGGTGCATTGAGATTTGAACTCAGGTATGACTGATACTGAAGTTCTATTTTCACCAAATCCATGAAAAAGCTTCCTAAATTTAAACATGATTCAACAATAGTCCCTCACTTTACCACTGAGGAAACTGAGAGAAGGAAGTGACCCCCCACCCCCAGCAACATCACACATTAGAATTCATTGTCCTGAGATCTTAGACAAGTTACTCCTTTATTCTTTCAGAAAAAAATCACTACTATTTTCTGGTTCAAATATCCAATTTATCCTTTTGTAGCTATACACTTGAGCTCATTCACCTTCCTGTGGAACCGTGTCTCCCTCCCCAAATGAGGAAGAGGACATTTTTTTCCTTGAACATTTGTGAGGATTAGATCAATATCGCACATAAATTACTTACCATTGTGCCTCACATTTACAAATAATCCATATTACAATGATTGCCATCAGTCTAGGATCCAGTATGCCTTAGATACTACCTCTTTAGGCTGTTACCTGCAATTAAGAATTAACTAACAATGGGACCAGCAGTTAGCGTAATGGCTATGTTGCTGGACTTCCATGTAGTCGATCATGATTAGAGTCCCAGACTCGATAGCTTAAACTCTCGCCGGGCACATGTGCCTGTGTGCCGAAGATCCCGAGAGGAGAATGGAGGAGAAGGGATTGTAACATGGCCATCCTCCCTGGGGGGTGATTTCTTGATTTCTGTCTCTCTTTGTCTTTCCGGTGAGCACACGCGCCCTATAGTAAAAACCTCTCCAAAAATAGATAAATAAATAAACGAATAAATAAATAACAAAATTAATATCATAATATGAGCTATTACTGAGAGCCAGAGCCAGTATGACCAAATACCAGCGCTGTCACTAATTTACTGTACAGTCTAGAAAGTCACTTAACCTCTCAGTGCCTCAATTGCCTCGTAAATAATGAGGATGATGATAACACTTGGCTGGTAGCAGATGTCAGAATCGTGTTTTAAGTGCTCAGCACAGTGCTTTACACAGAGTTAGCAGTGCAAGCAGCATTGCAGGCCACTTTGGTGCAGTCTTTCCACATAGCACACCGTCACTGTGAAGGGCGGTGTAAAGGCATGCACAGGGGATATATCATGGGGCAAGGGACTCAGCTGGGGCTCCTTTACCTTACCCATACCCACAAGGCCCACAAAAACCACAGCTTGATCCATTTCTGAGTAAATATGCATGGAAGTCTCAAGCCTGACACTTGGTCCAGGTATTTCAGTAAGAGACTCAGAAAGGGTATGACCAGTTATCGGTGTTTAACCACCTCAGCACCTCTCAGGACTAATGCAGCCAGTCCTGACCTCGCTGGCCTACAGATACGCTCAGAATGGACATAGTGCATTACACATCACTCTGGGGGGCAGGCTAGCAGTGGGCCCTGCAGACATCCTTGTAGGGTGGTATCCAGGCCACAGCTCTGAATGGGCAGTCCTCTCCCTGCTCTGAAGAAGGTCCTCTTCCAGCTCAGGAGAGTCACAAGTGAGCCTTCTTATAGGTCACAGCCCAGCCCCAGGAGAATAAAGAAGCAAGAAAGCAGCTATAACTGGGAGTGGGATGGCTCCATTTAAGAGGGCCGCCCTTTCCACCATGGGGAAACTCTGGGGTCAGCTCCAGGAAGGAAGGCTGTTATGCTGCCTGGAGGTATAAATAGCTAGTCTCTTGAGCATCTGCTATGACCCAGATGCTTCATTAAAAACAGCCATGCATTGTTCTGAGAAATGTTCTGAGAAATGTATATTAAGATGATTTTTGTCATTGTGTGACTATCACATAGTGCAAGTACACATACATAGTGTAACCTATTACTCACCTAGGCTGTAAATCTGTTATAATCTTAGAGGATCATTGTATATGCAATCTGTCTTTGAAACATTGTTACACAGTGCATAATTGTACTTCAGAAACATCATCTCATTTAATCCCCCCAATGCTGTTTTGAAGTTAGTATTATTATTATCCCCATTTTACAGGGGAACCTATAGGTTTGGAGCAATTTGTTCAAAGTCATGGCTGCTACATGATGAACCAGCTTTACCTTCCTGAATCTTACTGATTTTTCACTTCTGCAGAGACCCCACAGGCAGGCTAATGGACCCCCATGGATGTGTTTTCCCCAGCATCAATATCCACACTACTACTTATTATTTCCCTTTTTGCTGACTTGCAATGAGTTTAAAATGGTTATTTGCAATAGTTAAATTCCATCCTGGTTTTTAACTTATGTGTTTGGTCTTGTACAAAGCTCCTCATTCTATCAGACCCTTTAAAAATAAAACTATGATATAAAGTTAGACATAGAAATCAATATAAAAGAATAGAGAAATAAACTGATAGATATATTGTTAATTGATTCCAATTCAGTGGGGGAAAGTTCAGGAGCCACCATCAAGGGAATCTCTTAATTTTGACACTCCCTTGTCCCAAGAATGATCAAAGCCAGATATGAAGAGATTAGTCAGTGGAAAGATGAGGGAAACTGAGGCCGTGAGCGCATGACTTCGGAGAAGCTGAGTGGCTGTCTACCTGATGTCTTTATAAGAAGAGTTGATTTGGACCCAGAGGAAAGGCCATGTGAAGTGAGCAAGCAGATGTCTGTCAACCAAGGAGCAAGGCCTCAGAAGAAACCACCCAGCTGTCACCTTGATCTTGGACTTCCAGCCTCCAGAACTATGAGAGGATATCTACCTGTGCTCTGATTTCTGTCTGTCCATCCCATTAGACTGTAAGCCCCAAGAAGAGAGGATCATGACCTTAGCTTATGATTGATTGTGTTCTGGGTACCTCAGCCCAAAGCCTAGTACAGAATTGGTGTTGAATAAACATTAGTTGAAAGACAAAAGAAAAAAAAAAGATAATCTTTTCATCTAATGATGCTGAAATATCTGAATACTCACATATATTAGTAAGAATAAATAAATAAATAAATGACCTTGACTCATACTTTACCCCATATACTAAGCTTAATTTGATTGTATTATAGACCCAAACATAAAGACAAATAACATAAAACTTCCAGAAAAAAATAGAGGAAAATCTTTGCAACTTTGGGCCATTCAAAAATGTCTTTGATAGAATGCAAAAAACATGACCATAAAATATAAACTTGATGAATTGGACCTCATAAAATTTCTGCTCTTCAAACACTATTAAAAAATATAAAATAAAAAAAATAAATAAACTACAGAATGGGGAAAACATTTACAATACGTGTGTCTGATGAAAGGGTTGCATGCAGAATATATAAAATAACTCAATACAAGTGAGCAAAAGATGTAGACAGACACTTCCAAATGAAGATACACAAATAGCCAAGAATAACATGAAAATATTTTAACATTATTATCCACTGGGAAAGTGTAAATTAAAAACTACAATGAGATACCACTGCATACCTATTAGAATGGTTAAAACTAAAGCTTGACAATACCAAATGTCGGAGAGAATGTGGGAGAACTGAAACTTCCATACATTATTGTGGGAATGAAAATGATTTTGAGACAGTTTGCCAGTTTCTTATAAAAGTAAACACATACTTACCATATGACCCAAGAATTCCATTCCTACATTTGTTCACAAGAGAAATAAAACTATGTCTGCAGAAAGGACTATACATGAATGTCCTATAGGGTAGTTTTATTTGTAATAACCCAAAGGGAAAAGCCAAACATTCACCCAGTGAATAAGCAATGATGATATATACTGTTTTGTCCTATTTATATAGAATGGTTTTTAAAAAGAAAAAAGTAGATCAGAGCACAACTATAATGGCATATGCTGCTAAGAAACTGTTTTACAGGATGGAACCATATAGGAGACTTGGTTTTATTCTCAGTCTAATCTAAATATCAGATGTGGTGGTGTGCACCTATAATCTCAGCAACTTGAAGAATCTAAAGCAGTAATATTGCAAGCTAAAGGCTGGGAAACGTATCAAGTCTCTGTCTAAGCAAGAGTCAGGCACAGTGTTGTGTGCCTGTGTTACTAAACCAAAGTAGGTATGGACTGGGCATCAAGTCTCTGCCATTCAGGCTAGTCTTGTCTGGTTACACTTGTATTCCTTGCTGGGAGGTTCAGGCAGGAGGATTGCAACATGGCAAGACAGTGCCTTAAAAAAATAAAATAGAGGGACCAGCAGTTAGCGTAATGGCTATGTTGCTGGACTCCCATGTAGTCGACAGTGGTTCACGTCCCGGACCCGGTGGCTTAAAACTCATGCTGGGCACGTGTGCGTGCATGCCCAAGATCCCGAGAGGAGATTGGAGGAGAAGGGATTGCGGCATGGCCATCCCCCCCTGGGGGGTGATTTCTCGCTTTCTGTCTCTCTGTCTCTCTCTGTCTGACTGGCAAGCGCACGTGCCCTATAGCAAAAACCTCTCCAAAATAAATAAATAAATAAAATAGATCAGTGGTTATTGGAATTTGGTGTGGTGAAGATAATAAAAAGGTACAAAGCAACATTTTGGAGATGGCAGAAATATTATATGTTTTAATTGTACTGGTGATTACATAGTATATACATTTGTCAGAACTCACAGAACACATTTAAAATAAGTGCATTTTATTGCATATAAATTATGGCTTAATAAAGCTGATTTAACAAGTAAAGCTATACATCTTTAAAATTGGTTCTAGTTCCTTGAAGTCTTGACAAATACTCAGACTTACCTCCTACCTTCATTAGTTTTGTGTTGTTATAAGAGAATTTCACAGACCAGGTAATTTACAAAGAAAACATATTTCTTTTTTTTTTCTTTTTTGGAGAGGCTTTTTTTTTTTTTTTGCTATAGGGTGTGTGCGCTCACCAGACAGACAGAGAGAAAGAGAAAGCGAGAAATCACTCCCCAGGGGGGATAGCCACACTGCAATCCCTTCTCCTTCATTCTTCTCTTGTGACCTTGGGCACTCACGCACATGTGCCTGGCGTGAGTTTTAAGCCATCGGGGCCGAGATGCGAACCGCGGTCGATTATATGGGACTCCAGTGATATAGCCATTACACTAACTGCTGGTCCCAAGAAAACGTATTTCTTACAGTTCTGGACAAGTCCAATATCAAGGTCTTATAATCTGATAAGGGCCTTTTTGCTGAGTCATCCTATGACAGAAGGTGGAAGGGCAAAAGAACATGAGAGGTCAAGGAACTGAACTTGATTTTATAATGACCCCACTCTTGTAATAATGACATTAATCTATCCATAGCCCAATCACCTCTCATTAGGCCCCACACCCAACACTATTGCATTGGGGATTAAATTAGCAGCACATTAATTTGGGGAATATATTCAAACTATAGCACCTTCTCCACATTACTAAAAAGTCTTCACTTTCCCACAGTACCTGAAAGTCTTCCAAAAAGATGAAATTCATCTATGCAGGCTCTTCAGCCTTCAAAAACTAATAGTTGGTTCCCACAATCCCAGTGTAAGAAGGAGGAACAGGGAAACCCTGCAATCCCAGAGACAGAAGAGAAAGAAAGATATAACATATATACCTTGCAATCCCAGAGACAAAAGGGCTAACAGGCAGGCCCAAGCCAAGCTGCTCAGCTTGAGATCATCAGCAAGGACCTACCCCACCCCCAGCCTGCTATGAGAGAGGAAGGGCCTTGCAGTACATGTGGAGCACTTGCATATTATACAAATTGGTCGACCACCTTACTTTCTATCTGTCATTGCAGCCTCCACTCACATTTGGAGCAGATAGGTTTGGGTATACAAGAATCAAACCCCTGATAATGGGAGTCTCTGGAGGAATTCTTTCTCCATAATTTCCTTGACAGTAAAAGGAAAGAAATTTCCTTCTGAATGCTTAAACACTAAGCTCCTACTGTGGATTCCACACTCCCACCCACAGTAGAGGTGGGAAATTGGCACAGATCTTACACATATCATAGAGAAGTGCAGGAGCACACAGCTACATAAACATTCTTTAAAGAAGTAGGAAGAAATGAGTGCACCACCAGATCCCTAAAAATCAAGTACAGCCCAAAGAAATAGGAAAAAATCAGGAAATATCTTCCTATTCAGAAGATCATCACTCCTCACCAACTATGGATAAAATGCAAGAGATCACGGAAATGTCAGAAAAATAATTCAGAATATTAATTGTAACAATACTCAACAATATGCAAGAAAAAAAACAAACAAAGAATCAATGGCTGGAGAGATGAGAAAAATCCTTTCATGACACGATGGAGGAACTCCATAAGGAAATAGACACAATGAAAAAGAATCAAACAGAACTTCTGGAGATAAAGAATATGTTGTAGGAAATCAAAACTTCCTCTGAAAGTATCAACAGCAGATTAGAACAAGCAGAAAAAGAATCTCTGATCTTGAAGACAAAACCTCTGACTTAGTCCAAGCAACTGAAATGAACAGAAGATTAAAAATGAGGACAATATATGGGAAATCCTGTGCACATTTAAACAGTGAAATAGCTGCATAACAGATATTCCAGAAGGTAAAGAGACAGGTAAGTGAATAGAAACAATCTTTCATAATATATTAACTGAAAATTTTCCAA
>NW_006159577.1:3513165-3515665 GCF_000334495.1 Tupaia belangeri chinensis | reverse complement strand
TCTATGGAACCCAGTTTGAAAATCTCTGGAGATGTGATATTGCCACTTTTATTTTAGTGTGAAATTCTTAATCAGATTTTTTTCAGTTAATACTGAGATTAGCCCCTCACCCATGTCAAAGTGAAGAAATAAGCTTGGAGCACAAAGTAAGATGGGGTAGGGAGGGTGCTAAAAGTTGGCGGGGATGAGAAATGGATATAAATTGGGAATGGGAAGATTCTACCTCAGAGAACTGCTTCTGCTTCTCTTTTCCTCTAAGATAGTTCCATAGATTTGGGGCTCCAGGGCAAATGTTTTATGGATTCTCTAAATTCTGATATGCCTGGCTCCTGAGGGCCTAAAGTAAAGAGCTGGAGATAGAGGGACCACCAGAGCTAGGGATTTACATGGGCTTGTACCCAGGCTTTGGACAGTCTCAAGTATGTGGGGGGTCAAGGTCTCCTGGAGTCAGATTGGATACAGAGCAGACTCTCCCTCAGCCACTTACACCGTCCCAGTGCCCCAGAGAGGCTGCTAGCAGGAGATAGCAGAATTATCTTCCATATTAGTCCATTCACGTTGCTATAAGAGAATACCACAGACTGGGTAACTTACAAAGAAAAACATGTATTTCTCATAATTCTAGAATCTGTCCTGAGTTCTCACTGCCATGAAGGGTAAGTTGCTTGGCTTAACTTTAGGCTGTTCTGCTCTCTGCCCTGCAAAATTCATCCAGGAAAGGAAGTATAAAGGGGTGGTTATGTGTCGCAAGTTCCAGAGATTCACCCTGAACCAATAGGCTCAGATAGGGGAAGGGACCCGGCTAAAACCCTAAGAGGTGGGGCAGGGACTAAGACACTCCAGGTCTAGGCTGGCCTGCTCTCTTCTACTCTCAGGCCATCTTGCTGGAGACCTCCCCATGGAAACAGGAAGAAAGAACAGCAGATGAGTAGATGTTTGGCTAGTCCATCCTATGGACACACAGACTGGACCACAGACATCACCAACAGCACTTTTACAGATGGGAAAAATATGGCCCAGAGAAGAGAAGAGGCTCTTGCCAACAATATCAGCTGGTAGGTGGTAGAACCAAACTTCAGCTTTTTGGTCAGCAGTTCCCAAACATGACCATATATGAGAATCATCTGGAATACTCATCCAAAGCATGTCTCCTGATGCCAGTCCTAAACATACACAATCAGCCCTTTTGCAGAGGGACCTGGTACCTCCATCATCAATGTGCAACCAGGTAGTTCCAGCATGTGGCCAGGCTTGGAGTCCATGGAACTGAGCCATTCCCAAGAGTTGAGTCAGGACCAATGACACTGGGCTCAGAGCTATGGACAGAAGTGAGGGCAAGAGGTCCTGGAAAGTATGCAGTTCAAGAAGAGCCTCTAGTCTTGCTCCACTTTACTTTCTCTCTCTCTCTTTTTCTCTCTCTCTCTTTTTCCTACATCGAATGCTAAGAAGAATGGATTACTTATTGAAGCAGGGGAAGATTTCAATCTTAGCTTAGCTTGGAGTCAAGGTGAGTGTGACCTGAAGCTTAAAGCAGGAACTTGGGGTAGGACTTTCCATCAAACCCATAAGTGGCTGTGAGAGATGGTGCCCAGGTCACAGGCTGGGATTCTGTGGCATAAACTCCAAAGACAAAGCTGAGCTCCCAGATCAATGGCCCAGGACTCAGCTTACACATAGATGGAGTTAGTGCAACCAGACCAGCAGCACAGAGTCTGTGGTCTCCAAAATCTGCCTATACTCAACTTAATCACCACAAGATTCTGTTTTCCAGGCTTCTGCTGAGTTGTGTCCTTGAGTTTCAGTTTGGCTTCCTGACCATTACTTCACAGCAATGACTCATGGAATCTGATGCATCCTACCGCTTGGCCCTGGTAGCTTGACCAATGTGCCCTTTTTGTGGACAGCTCCTACTTCCAGTCCCCACCATTCAGCTTTCAGGGTGCAGTCTACTTAGGTCTCCTCCCTGGTTCACTCACTTGGATCCAGTTTCCTGCTCTGTTCTAGGCTCTGCTGTCTTTTGTGATGGAGTTACCAAGGCCTCTGTTGAGAAACTCCTTACTGAAATGTGGCTGTTGTGGAGAGGAGAGACACCCTGGGGCACATGGGATATGAATATTCATGCCTTCCAAGCTGCGGTCCCTTGTATCATTGTCTTTTACCGAAGAACCCTGTGATGAGTTTAAGTTTGAGTTAGGCCCTATTCCTAGAGATGAGTTTGCATTTTTTTCTTTCATTGTAAGATATTTCAAACAATTTTCCTTGATTTCCAAATAGCTTAGCATTAGATAATAGAAATCAGCTCATTATCTCCTTGTCTTAGGTGGTTACCTATTCTGTTTTATCTTTGAGTATCAATTTGTCATCAACCCAAATGTGCTGCTTCAAAGCTTTTGAACAAAGACAGAGTATACATCTTGAATGAACTCCATAAAAACTCTGGTGGTTAACACAGATATTTAAGGAGGAATGTGAACAAGACTACCTGCCCCCCCCCCCCACT
>NW_006159577.1:3481456-3513110 GCF_000334495.1 Tupaia belangeri chinensis | reverse complement strand
CCCCAAGTCATCTGATCTTCTTGGAGACACAGTGCTTTCAGTGGCTGAGGGAATTTCCATAAATGCAGTCTCATGTGCCATCTCAGCCATTGAGGGCAGAAGTTTAGCGCTAGTCAAAGTGAAGGAATAGGAGCTAAATCAATGATCAGATAACAAAGGTTCTTGATGTTTGATGGGTGGAAGAGAGGGGCACTCACAAAACAAGAGATGACACTGGCCAGCTCTTCCCCCCAAAGAGGAAGGGCCCTGGGCATGTAGAAATGGGAAGGACATCATAGGCCCTGCAAAGGAAGCTCAGAGCTCTTTACTAGAGTGTACCACCTGTGGGACTGCAGACAGAAAACCTGGTTCAGCCCTGGCATGAAAGTCTGCTGGCTGTGTGAACCTGGACAACCCACTCCACCTTTCTCATCTTCCTCAACTGTACAAAGGAAGCAATAACACCTACTTTACACGTTTGTTGTTGAGGGCCAAATGTTATGTACATGTAGAAGCCCTATTAATTCAAATGCTTTTATCTTCAGGCCTGAGCAAGGGCACTTACATTCATATACTTACATTCACATACACTCATATACTGATACTTTCTGCCCCCTCTCCTATTCCATCATTTTTCCCACTTGTCCTCAGCCTTCTTGGTTCTGCCTTCCTAGAAGTAAGAGAGCATAGCTATTGTGTCAACGAGTTTATACTTTTAGAGCATTTGCTCCAGCATGGGAGCCATGGATCACTAATTAATGGAGTCAGGCTCACTGGCAACTAATGGCTGGGTCTGAGTGTTTGCTAATCCACCTTGCAAATACTGGGTCCTGTGTCCCCTGTCTGTTTTGACTACATGTATCATTATTTTAATTCTGCACAGTAAGTACAGAGGCTCCTATGTTACATATCACTTCTGTCTCCTCTCCCATCCCTATCCTCTTCCCCATATCTTAAATACTTAGCACAGTGCTAGGTACCTAGCGGGCACTAAATAAATGTTTTCTAAAATTCATTTTCTGTTAGTAGCTACACTGTGTAAATGATGCTTTCTTGACAGACTTTTCTGTCACCCCTTGAGTTTCTGCAGACATTAGGAGCTGCAGAGAATGCTATATTCCAAGTCAAAATATCTATTATGACACATGCTGTTTACAATTTCTACAGTCCAAGTCATCACCCAACAATGTGTTTGGGGACTAAAACTAACCTCTCTTGGAAATGCTGCCATGCAGTGGCTGAGGTCAGAGCTCTGCCTACACACTTAATGATATTCCAGGGGCACTTCTCATTTGACCATGACTAGGAGGCGTTCTAGGCCTGGGAGTGCTGGCCAGTGGGCCCTCAGCTGGGTGAAATCTAGTCACACAACTCAGGCCATGTCAAGAAACCCTAGGACTCCATGAATGACAGCCTGTGCTGATCACAGCATGGTTTTTTGGGGGAATGCTGGGTACCCTTTCAAGCTGGGGAGCAACATAGAGATCCCTCTGTTTGACATTTTCCCCTGTTTATCCCATTAAAAAAAAAATCGCTGTGCAGCACAGAAGTTTGCTCCCAGTCTCATTAGGTGCCTCCTGGTAATTGCAGGTTTTAAAGCAAGCTCAAGGCAGAGCCTCTCAGGGAAATTAAACCCAAAGAGAAAGAGAACAAGAAAATGCGTAGGAGCTGGGTAATTGCATGCCTGTGTCTCTAGCGGTGGGCCCAGGCAAACGGAACAGCAGATGGGATCTAAATTGAAGGAAAAATTGAAATGAAGCACATCTCAGATAAATGGTAATCAAAGAAGCCATGAGGACATTTCTGGACAAGCCTCTAGCTAGTTATTTGTTTGGTGACTTTACCTGGTAATTGGCTCTGCCATTCCCCTCACACATCCCAACACTTGCCGGTGCTTTGTCTTTCTCCTGCTGGCGGGAAAGAGCTCTGGTTATGCTTCATGGCTGCAGGTTGCTGGACAACAGCCAGAGGACAGTTTTCCTCCACTTTCTCTCCCTGCCTCTCCCTCCAGCTGCCTGCACTTTAATCTAATCAGCTGTAAACCTACCTCAGGGCATGCATGGGCTTCTTACTGCAGTATTGCATAGCAGGTGCTAGTTTTGTTTTCACCCTGGACTCTGGTTTTGTAGCTTCTCCAGCATGAGTGAGTGGCGAAGTTCATGGACTATGTAATTAGAACAACCTAGAATGGAGCTCATTACTTGTCATCTTTGTGACCTTAACCTCTCAGAGCGACCATCCAAAAAATGGTGATAATGGTAGCTAACCTATCAGAAAGGTTAAATGAGCTACCTGGGAAGGTGTGAGCAGAAATAGGCATTTCATTCATTTTAGTTCCCTGTTTAATCTCTAGTTTCTCTGGAGTGAGGATGGTGTTCAGAATTTTTAGAATTTCTAGCCCTCCCAGGGCAGCATCTCTGGACGGGAAAGTGTGGCTCAGAGGAACGCTGTGGGTTTCAGTTTCAGCTGCTAACTCTGTGGCCTAGGCCATAACCCTGTCACTCTTGGTCTACATCTACTGTGGATTATCAGGGATATGGAGACACAGTCTACTCAGCTCAACCAATGAGGCTGTCAGGAATCCTCATTAGGTCATGAAAATAAGTTCTGTAAATTGCTAGATAAGAGTCATTCCTCCAACTCAAATTAGTCACCTAGGGAAGTTCCCAAAACCCAAAGGAAAAATGTTCTACAGGACTTTTACTGGGGACTTCATGTGAGCTAATAGCATGGTTCCTATGCAACTGACACAGTGGACAGTGTGATGGATTTGGAGCTGGAAGAGCCTCATTGGCACTTATCACTGTGTGACTTTAGCCATGCCCAAAGCTCCATGAGCCTCAGTTTACCCCTCTAATACTGGATATAAATGTTCTCTATGCTTTGTATGCCCATACATTACTTGTTCTTGTAGCTCTCTAGTCTAGCCCCAAAGATGCTCAGCTTAGGGACCAGCAGTTAGCGTAATGGCTATGTCGCTGGACTCCCACATAGTTGACCGCAGTTCAAGTCCCAGACCCAGCAGCTTAAAACTCACACCGGGTGCGTGTGCGTGCGTGCCCAAGATCCCGAGAGGAGAATGGAGGAGAAGGGATGGCGTGGCCATCCCCCCTGGGGGGCGATTTCTCGCTTTCTGTCTTTCTGTCTCTCTCTGTCTGTCTGGCGAGCACACGTGCCCTATAGCGAAAACCTCTAAAACCAAAAAAAAAAAAAAAAAAGATGCTCAGCTTAATATACTTAGACCCTCACTGAAACCCACACATGCCCATGCAGAATTTGATGCAATCTCCTATAACAAGAGGATGTTTAATGAAGATTGTGCTTGGCAGAATAATAACTCCCTGGAAACGTCCATGTCCTGCTTCCCAGAACCTGAGACTATGGTACCTCAAGTGCCAATAGGGATGTTGCAAAACGTCCATGTCTTACTTCCCAGAACCTGAGAATATGGTACCTCAAGTGCCAATAGGGATGTTGCAGACCTGATTAGGTTAATACGCTTAAGGTAGGGCTATTACCCTGCATTATTTAGGTAGGTAATGTAATCCCAAGGTCCTTAGAAGGTGGAAGAGGAACACAGAAGGGTCAAAGAAGCAAATGTGAGGTTGGAAGCAGGGATCAGAGTCAGAGAGAGATCTGAAGATGCGGCACTGCAGTCTGTGAGATGGAAAGGGGCCATGAGCCAAGGAATACCAGTGCTTTCTAGAAACTGGAAAAGGCAAAGGAATGCATTCACCCCTAGAGCCTCCAGAAGGTATGCGGCCTTGTGACACCACTGATTTTAGTTCAGTGAGACTCAGTTGGAACTTCCAAACGACAGAACTATAATGCGAAAATAAATTTGTGTCATTTTAAGGCACCAAATTTGTGGTGATTTGTTATTTCAGTAAAAGGTAATTGACACAGATAAATGAAAACTTCTGCAACTTGTGTATAGAAATTCAATAGCCTGCTACAAAGTGGGAGAAACAGCTTAGCAGCTGCACTTGAGAACAGAGCTATGTATTCGTGACATGGCCACAATGGGAGACTCAGTGTTGAGCTTTTTATGAAAATTATAGCAACTGGAAGAGGAGTGTGAGTGGCCCACAATCATGGAAGTCATTGAGTCATACAAAAATAGTGGACTCTTTTCAGGGCAAAACCAATCCAGGAGGGCATCCTGAATTGGCACATCTCTAAGAACTGTGAGAGGACAGAAGCTCTCATACATTCTCAGTGGAAAGCAAATTGATATAGACTTATGGGATGGCAGTTTGACAATATGTTTAAAATTTTAAATGCCCATACCCTTCAACTTAGCAATTGCATTGCTGTAAATTTATCACACAGATAACCTATACAAAGAGGTATATACAAAACAAAGTATTTGTATACTTTGGTTTGCGGTTGTAAAAGATTGGAAACTACCTAATGCCCATCAACAAGATACTAGCCTAATAAACAATGATACAGCTGGGCCCTGGAAGACTGTGCAGCTTTTTAAAGAATCAGGTGAGACTTTATATACTGATGAGGAATAATCTTCAAAATTTACTATTAGGTTTTTAGAAAGCAAGATGTGAAATAGTGTACGTGGCATTTTTATCCAAAAAGAGTGTAAGGGCCAGCACCTGATGTGGTGTTTAAGGTTCTGAACTCCCACATTACTGACCATGGTTCTAGTACTGGACCCGGTGGCTTGAAAAATTATACTAGGTGTATGTGTGTGCATGCCCACAATCCTGAGAGGAGAACATAGAAGGGATTGCAGTGTGGCCATCCTCCCTAGTGTGTAAGTTTTTACTTTCCCACTTTCCTTCTGTCTGTCTCTCTCTGGCAAGTGCACGTTACCTATGCCAAAAATCCTAAAATAATAATAATAACAAATTTAAAAAATTAAAATTAAAAAAGTGTAGACTTTGTAAATGCGTACAATTTATTTAGAAGATAGACAAAAATGGTGTAACACAGTTGATGCTAGAAGGAGGGCTGAGGGGCCTGGAGGTCTGGCATATGAAGGTTCATTTGCCTCTTTACCTTATGGCCTCCTGCACTTTCTCCTTCCATTAAATATTATATATTAAAGAAAAAGATGCATTGGACCAGTCCTGTAGCATAGTGGTTAAGGGAGTTGGATCTCACATGACCAAATATGGTTTGGTCATTGAATCTTGCCCCAAATGGTGCTTAATCTTCTACAGTATTGATTTTATCATCTCAAAATCTTTTCTTGAACCTATCAATGGTTTTCTATTGTACTTAGGATGACAACTAAATCCTTACCAAGGCCTCAAGTCCCCCTGAGGTGTGTTTTATGCCAACCTCTTCCACTACATCTTGTTACTCACTCACCCATAAGGATGCACTCTACTGTAGATGTAATGTTCATGTATCCCCAAATTTCATATGCCGGAATTCTATCCGCCCTCCCAGTCAGTACATGATATTAGAAAACAGGGCTTCTGGTAGGTGATCAGATCATGAGGGCAGAACCCTTATAAAAGACTGGAGCTCTTATATAAAAGAAACCCCAGAGAGCTCCCTTGCTCCTCTGCTCCATGTGAGAACACAGCAGGAAGACAATCACTTATGAGCCAGAAAGTGAGCCCTCACAGATACCAAACATGCCAGCACCTTGATCTTAAACTTCCCAGCCTCCAGGACAGCGAGAAATACATTTCTATTGCTGAGAAACCGCCTAGGTTTTGTAGCAGCCTGCATGGACAAATAGATGTACCACGGACTTCTCCAAAGCCCCACTAACAGATTTACTGTGCCTCTCAATTGTCCATGAAACTTTTTTTTTTTAATTAAAAACACAGGTGCACATCTTACTTATGCCATGTGTTATCTAGGGCCAGAGGCAACCAACTATCCCATTACAGAAATCATGTACGTGAAATAATGATTATGCTTCAGAATAATCCAATTTCATTCACTTGAATAAAGTAGTATTTGGATTGCTTTTAAAATCAGGCATGAGAATAAAATGACTGACTTGTTATTAGGGGAGATTCCCTAGCTTAGGCGTCTAGTGAACAGAAGGCGGACCGACTGAGATCAAGTGCAGAGAGGTAGGAATAACTGGTACATTTGGGAATATGTCTTGTCTGAGGATCCTTCGGAGATCCTGCTGGGAAAGCCCTGTAGACCGTTGAAGAATGAGGGGGAGTTCCAGGATATAATAGGACTTAGAAATCAAGATTTAGGAGGCCATTGAAGCCATATGCAGAAAGAGATCACTGAACAAGTGTGTGTTCAGTGAAAGAGAATCAGAGAATCCCAATATTTATGGGCCTGGTGGAGAGAGAGAGAGGGATGGAGACGGAGAGAAGTTGCAGATGGACACATGAGAACTAGAAAGAGCAGTGCCACAGAAACTGAGTGAAGAAGCTTCCAGAAAGAGAAAATGTGGCAGAAAGTACCAGTAGGATGAGGCTACCTAGATGGGTAACGGCTGGAGGAGTGAAGGTTGTGAGGAGGACTGTCAGGTGTGGTTTAGGGAGCAGGATGGAAGTGTAAGTTGGAGCCCAGAAGATGGAGATGTGTGTGAATGATGAGAAAGATTTCCATCATATCGAAGAGAACTGGCCACTCCCTCTGCATACTAAATGAAGTTCAAATGAAAAGAATGACAAATGCCAGTATGCTTCCTACCCCTCCCATAGGCTTCTTTTCTCAACCTCGTAGACTCCGTATGTGTGTGTGTGTGTGTGTGTGTGTGTGTGTGTGCTCATGCATGTGTGTGTTGTTTTTAAATCACTCTTTCAGACTCTTGCCTTAAAACTGTTTAAGACAAACAAAAGGAAAATGCAATGCACTCTATATCAGGCAGGGTTCTCCAGAGAAACAGAACCAATATATATCAAGGGATTTATTTTAAGGAATTGGCTCATGTGATTGTGGGGGTGGCCAGTGTGAAATTTAGGCTAGAAATCCAGGAAGGAATTGATGCTACAGTTTTGAGGCAGAATTTCTTCTTCTCTAGAAAGCCTCCGTTTTTGCTCTTAAGAAGCCCTTCAACCAAATCCATACCCTCCCCCCCAGTCTTTACCCCTACCCTCATTACTGGGAATAATGATTTACTTAATTTAAAGTCAAATGATAGTAGATATTAACCATGTTTGAAACAACTTCACAGTAATGCTTAGATTGCCATTTGATTAAAGAACTATTACCTAGACAAGCTGACACATAAAATCAACCATCATAAATCCTGAATCATGCAGACTGCTAGTTTCCTGCCCAAGCTAGACACTGACACAGTGTCATTGCCATTTAATAAAATACTGGAAAATGAAAAAAGGAAGACTTGGGAGTTCTATGGTTCCTCCATAAGTCATGAAGAAACAGAAAAAGTTGTAACAACGCCACTTTCCCAGACTGTTTTCAGCTCCTTTGGAATTCTCCCTCCATGGCCTGTAAGATTCCAGGAAGTGTCTCATTATTTATTTACCCAACAGTTGTAGTCTTGAAGTGACTTTCTCCACAAAGTGTTAGCAATCAGAAGCCTTTTCCATGACAAACAGTCAGGGAGCTGATAAAATTCTCCCTCCCACACTCAGTTCTAAATTGGTCCAGTGTGCTTGAGGGTATTTCCCCCCTTCTTTTAATGTCAACCTATTAGGCAGCTTGGACGGATGTTCCTTGAGGGCCACACATTTATTATCACTATGGAAGTGAGATGCTGCTAAGACACCCACACAGTCACCTCAGAAAGATGCTTTTTCTCCCAACTGAATATGGTGAATCAGAAATGAACCTGACTACAGGGCTGGCTCCCCATTGTGGGGTCACTCGCTTTAGACCAGGGAGAAGAAGTGGAGAAGTAGAGGGGGTGCTTTGGAAAGCCTGCCTGTGCTTTGCCAGTAGGTTTGCTGCCTTTATCTCCTTGCAGCTATTATTCCTTTCCCAGACTGTAAAATCTGTAGATCCACAGTGACCCACATCCACAAAAGGCATAGTTGTAGGTTTAGGTGGGATGTGGGTCAGAGCTTCTCAATCTAACAAGTAATACTCAAGAGACTGTGGGGAAATGATCAGCCTTGAGCTGTTGAGGGCTCTTCTGACTGATTCTGACAGTTTCAAAGGAAACAATTTACCTATTTCTTCCTTTTTTGGTACTTTCACCTCAATGTTGACAATAGAATAGTGGGACTAGCAGATGGCATAATGGTTATGTAGCTGGACTCTCACATAGTCCACTGAGGTTGAGTGCTGGACCCAGCTGCTTAAAACTCATGCCAGGTGTATGTATGCGTGCCCAAGATGCCGAGAAGAGAATGGAGGAAAAGGGATCGCAGCATGGTCAGCCACCCTGGAGGGTGATTTTTGCTTTCTGTCTCACTGGCAAGTGAGTGCGCCCTATAACAAAAATCTATCTCTCAAAAAAAAAAAAAAAAAAAAAAAAAAAACTGTTGCTGAAACAAAACTTTTGAGATTATTGAAATAAAGTAGACCTACTAGACCAGGGAATTCCATCTGAGGATCCACAGATCCTCTAGGTTCTATGAATTTGGATAGGAGAAAATATGAGGTCACTGAAAAAGTCATGACATATTTTTTCTGATTTTCTATGCCAAATGCATCATTTCTTTCCTGACAATCCAGTACATCTTTGTTTTTACCAACTTCTGAGACTTAGCATTTTCTGAATTATGAATGTAGGTGACATTTCAAAATTGTATTAGCAGTTCCTTTGATTTTGTCACCAATAATAATCATAGATATTATTATATTGCATTATAGTTGCAGAATTCTAAAAATAATGTTTCTGTTCATCACCCCTTCAAAATTATAGTCAGTATGAGTCATCTGCCTGCTCTTGTATTTAATGCATTAATAATGAAGAATACATGTTACTATATCTTGTATTTATTTATTAAAATACCTTTATAATTGCATTTCAATGTCATGAGTTTCTTTGATAATCCTATGTATGTTGTTTTATGCATTTTTTAAAAAATACAATTCCAAGGAAACCATGGCTGAGAAGAGATGCTAAGCCTTTGCACTGGAACATTTTTCAAACAGGGAATGATCTAGGTAATCAAGGGTAAATATATTTAGTGAGTTGTAGCTAACTACCATTTTTTTAAGGAAAAAATGAATAAAATATCAGATGTCATCATGGGTACTGAAGAGATATTATGCTTTTATTAATGTGTGGCATGTGTGTACAGTTTCAGTAAATAAAATGCATTTTTTAGTTTGTCTGTAGTCAAAATGTTTGAAAGCCGTGGTTCCAGAGAGCAAGGCCTGTAAGAATAGGAATTGTGTCTATATTTTGCTCACCATTGCTTGTTTCAGGGAGATGCTCCAAGCCACCCATAATAGTAGATAACCCTGGGCAAGTGGCAACAGTAATGTTGTGCTCCATAACCTGCCTGATCTCCAGCTCCCACCTCATCCTTGGCCTCAGAAGTTTCTTTTTGTTTTCTGGGCAACTGTATAGTCATCTATCAAGGATTTTCTGTTTGTAGAATATTTAGCTGTGTTGTAGCTAAAGGATCTCCGAATCTCTAGTCCAACACACTGTCAGACTCCAATAGATACTTAAATTTATTTATGATAGGGTGCATATATGTACATGGGAGAAACAAAAAGGGGAACATCCTCCAATACTCTTTCTCTAGCCCTCCGGCCCTCTGATATCTTAGACACATCCCATGTGTTTTCAGGCAGACCAGACCAGTGACTCAAACTGCAGTTGGCATGTGGCTTCCACTTCTATAATCCAACACACTGCTGACTATGTTGTAGAAGCTAGGCCTGAACTCAGTATTTAGATGCTTATTTGAATGTGAAGGGAGGATGTTCACCTGGAGGGAAATTCGCTCCTTCACAAACACCTCCTTCTTCCACTGTTTGCTACAAGTGGAAGCCACTACAAGATGTTCAAAAGCTTTGAAATCGAGTTGGGGACATAAATAAAAGGTAACCTGTCAACTGTGTCTGCATCTCTGGGCACAATGCATTTAGTCTCTAAAAATATATTAGGTATTTGTGATATATAGTCACATGAGACAAATGAACCTACCAGTGAACAAACCTAGCAAAATTCCCTGCTTTAATAGGTCTTACTTTCTACAGGGAGAAGAAAGACACAATAAATAGAGAACTAATATAGAAAGTAATAAGGTAAAAAAAACAAAAACAAAAACAAAAAAAAACGCTTCAGAAAAAATTAAAATAAGAAAGGAATTCAGGAGTGTAGGGGAGAAGGCATGTTCTATAGGTGTTTAAGAAAGATCTTCCTGAAAAGATTTCATGTAAGCAAAATCTTGGTGAGGCAAAGGGCCATACTGATATCTAGAAAGAGAAAACAGCAAGTGCAAAGGCCCTGAGGTGGAAGAAGGTCTGGCATCCTTTAAGGCTGGATCATAGGAGTGAAAGCAAGAGTGGTGTGAGGGCAGGAAGCTGGGAAGGTAGGAAACGGCCAGACCATGAAGCCCCTGTGACTTGCATGAGGGACTTTGGCATTTACTCTGCATGAGATGGGAGCCCCTGAAAGGTTTTGATACAACTTAGATTAAACAGAATTCTTCTGACTAGTAGCCTGGGAATAGACTGAAGTATGGTGGATGCAGGGAGAGATCAGGTGAAAGCAACAATAATGACTATAAATAACGGAGGCTCAAAGCAAGGTAGTATTTATCAGTCCATCTCAAGCAGGACAAATGGGAGAAGCTGAGCAACTGGTTGGGTGTGTGAGAGGAAAAAAGGGAGTCAAATAGAAAGACTCCAGGGTTTCAACCAGCGCAGTAGGAAGGAAGGAATATAATGTGGGGAAGACTATACAAGTTACAGAATGGGTGGGGAGAGATCAGAGGCTCAACTTGTTGAGTTCGAGATGACTGAAATATGTCTCAGTGGGCCTTTCCAGTAGCAGATGGATAGAAAAGTCTGAGGTCAGGAGAATGATCTTGGCATAAGCACACATTTTGGAGTCATCAATGTAGTGAGACTGAGCCTAGTTAGAGAGGAGATAGGGTCTAACATCTGAGTCATGGCATCCCCCGCCCCACCCACTTATAACAATAAGGGCTAGGAGTCCTGATGCAATAAAAGCACCTGGACATTGGTGTGGTCTTTCAGTATCATAATCTTTCACATCTACAGATGAATAATTTTGTGTGACTGTTTATAAAAAGCTCCATAGGCTCAACAGTAGTGCATGCTGGATGCTGCTGCTGAGTAAACTGAGGCCACATTGGAGGCCTGGTTTCTATTCTTAGCCCACTCAACAAAACCTGGTGCACTGATGAGCATCTGTAATCCCAACTACTTGGGAGGCTAAGGCAAGAGAATGGAAAGCTTCTGGTCAGTGTGGACAATAGAGCAAGACCCTGTCTGAAGGAGCCAGGCTTAATGTGCATGCCTGTGGTCCTAGTTTCTTGGGATTCTGAGGCAGGAGGATTGTGACAGGACAATAATAGCTTGCTTAAGTCAAAAACAAACAAACTAGGACCTATACACACACATACACTAGAGACACAAGACTCCACAATTCAGCCCTAACTCAGCCCCCAACCTTACCCAGAGCTAAACTAATGTGCTAGAGTATAAGTGAATCTACCTGGTATCATCTCTGTACCACTCCACTCTTCCATGGCTTCCTGAGGTTATTCAGTACTAACCTTGAGCAGGGATTTCTGTTTGAGTTACATTCTTACCCAGGGGCAGTCATTCAGACCCTTTAACTGAGATAACATCTCCAGCCATTGTCCTTAACCATAGAAAGGCTAGTGCTCTTTGAACTCTTAACTGGATTCCTTTGGCCTGGTAGTAGGGAAGCTACTAACTTTTGATCCTTTTACCACTGAAACATTCATGCTTTACTTCCAAGTTTGTCAGTGAGTTCACTAAAAGTTCCAGCATTCTTGAGGAGAGCAACCCCAGTAGAGGCTGGCCTAGGCCATAGGGTGGTGGAAATGGCAGCACCTGAGAGCGGAACTTCATGCAGGGCAGAGCATAGGAGAAGTAAACTGCAGCTTCCACAGTTCTACAGAAAACTCATCTGTTAGCTACCCTCTCATAGTAAACTTTTATCAAATCATCTATGAAATTGCCTGCTTAATTTTTCTTTTTTTTTCTTTTCAAGAAACTATTTTTTTAAGAGAGATTTTTGCTATAGGGTACATGCATTTACTGGAGACACAGAAAGAGACAGAGAGGCAGAAAGCAAGAAATCACCCCCAATAGGGATGGCTATGCTGCAGTCCCTTCTCCTCCATTCTCCTCTTGGAATTTTGGGCATGCATGCATGCACCTGGCATGAGTTCTAAGCCACTGGGTCTGGGACTCAAATCAGTCAACTATGTGGGAGCCCAGCAAGATAACCATTACGCCATCTTCTAGTCCCATATTTATTATTGTTTTATTTAATTTGACCAGAGAGAGAGAGAGAGAATGAGAAAACAAGTTGCCAGGTCCAGGACTTGAACCATGGTCAGCCATGTGGAAATCCAGTGCCTTAATCATTAAGCCACTGGTTGGCCCCTCATTTTTCTTCTTTTTAATTTGCTAGAGGGCATGTGTGCTCTGAAGAGAGGCAGAGAGAGAGTGAGAGGAAAAGTGAGAAAGCACCCCCCTTGGGGAATAGTCACCACACAATCCCTTCTCTATTTCTCCTTTTTGGGATTTTGGGCATGTACATATACATGCCCAGTGCGGTTTTCAAGCTGTCAGGTACAGGACTTGAGCTGCATGAACTACCAGGGGGACCAAGCTGTCTCAACTACCATGCCACATTCTGGCCCCATTTTTCAATTTCAGAACCCAGATGGACACCTAACCAAACTGATTTCTGGCTGATTCTCATCAGGCCAACTTTAGATAATCCCTCTCTTAGCACATTCTCTATCCTCTCTTAGAAGAATTGTTTCCTATTAAGATAGAAGTTAGCTAAGAAAGGCACAAGGAGAGTCAAGGCAGAAAGATGATGAAAAGGTCATGCAAAGCCAGTCAGCTAGATTTAGTTTCTTTGAAAATCTAGTTCTTTTCTCCTTCACCTACTGCCCCAGCAAATGGACTTCAAATGAAACAGCAAATGTAATCTCCCCCATAGGCCATACACAAGAACAATTAGAGTCAGGAACCAAAGGCCAGGCCACTCCTAACTTTAAAATCAAAAGTACCTGGTCCTATTGAAAATGATAAGATGACCCGATAGGCCCAAAATACACCAAAGAAGTGATCAAAAGAATAGCTAGTGGAAAAGGGCCACAATTTGGGCTAAAGGGCACCATTCCATGAGCCTCAATGATATTAAAGTTCTTGTGACCATTAACCATTACCTTTTTTGTAAAAGCCTTATAAAAATCTGTGTAAGGAAGGAGACAGGAACTCTAAAAATATAGTTAGAGTATAGACTTAAAATGGAATCACAAAATGACTAAGTTTTAAGTTGGAGTAATGATAGCTCAGAAGCAGCAAAAAAGAAATGGCTCACTAAAGTGACTTAATGATTGACTTAAAATAAAGGCTTTTTTCCTGGTCCCACCACATTCCAGGAAAATGGTAATGGTCTTTTATGGCCCAAGTATTTTAGACAAAGAGAGTCTTTTGAATTTTGTACCCACTCCAAAATTAGAAAAATAGTCAGACCCATCTAATATGTATCCCCCACCATGTGGAGAACACATGCACAATCCCCTCTGAGAACAAGCCTGGACAAAGCCCTTCCTGATAAAGATAAAATCCCCTCACCTCAGTTCCTCTTTGGCAGCCTATTTTCTGGGACTCCTCCCTGCCTGCCTCCCTTTAATAAACTCTGCTTTGATATCCCCTCACTGTGTCTGATTTTCTAATTCTTAGTGAGTATAAGATATAAAATCAGGTTCATTGCTCTTCCTGCATTGGATATTGGGTCCCCAGCTTCCTGTGTTACTACTTTGCCAATTACCTCATTGTGACCAGAAAGCCGGTCATGTGTCATCTCCTGAAGTAGTTGAATTCTAGACCATTACAAATATCAGGAAACAAACTCAACCTAGACAAGGTCAAGGAGGTAGGAGGGAAATGTTATAGGCTTAAGTGAATAAACAGGTGGGGGAGAGTGGTGGCAGGCTAGGTGATAGATCACGTGGACATCAAACCTGACCAGGAGGGGGGCACCAAGAGAAGATGAATATTAATTTCATGCCTAGTTAGAAGGAGCAAACTTAGCAGAAGGGTGGGGGAAGGGGTGCAAGTGCATCTCTCCAAATAGTACAAGGCATAGTGAAGGCCCCGAGTCCTGAACATAGTGGCGGCTCTTTCCTTTAGATTCTACAGTACTTTGCAGCATTCAGCAAGATGTGCTCCAATTCCTGGTTTACTTGTCTGCTTGCTCAAGTAGACTGTGATCTTCTTAGGAAAAAGGGCTGCATCATTTAACAGACAAAATAATATGAAATTCTCTGTTGAAAATTATGTACATGGTAATATCCCTGATTTGGTGTTGTGTACTATATGCATACTTTGAAAAACCACATTGCATGTTATAAAGATGTACAACAATGTAATGTAAATTTAAAAAAAAATAACTTAAAAAATGCATCTTATTCATTAGCATGTGGAATAATACCCAGCAAAGAATGGGTTCTCAGTAAAGAGCTTTAGAGTGAAACAATAGAAATAGATCCCTAAATAGAGAACATATGCTAGAGACATGCAGGTACTTCTTGTTTTTGCCTCCTCTCTAAATCACAAGTAAGAAGAGAAATGCCTTTCCACCCATGAAAACAATAACTCAGGCCTAGGGACCAGCCATACTGTGCCTACCTTTGCCTCTACAGCAGAACAGATATTTGCACCCAACCCATTGTCATTCAACTAATCAAGACTGTGACGCAGTCTAACCTCTGAGCTTAAATGCTGACAAGTGCCAGCCATCAAATAATTCCAGCCAGCCCTCAGCAGTGAGGCCCATTCACAGGAGGTGTGGTCAGCCAGGCTGGCAGAACTCAGGCTATCCTGGAGATTTCTACATCATCCTGGGCACATTGTTGGCCTTTCAGTGAAATTTCCAGGAGGCCATTGCCTCTTTTAAGAGAGCATCAACTGTGCACATAAAATGTCAAGCCTCTAACACCTCCACCTCCACACATACACATAAACACACATACACACACTAACACACATTGTACCACCTATCTGTAAGCACTCAGAAGAGCTCCTGCAAACGGAATGTGTCAAGGCTTTGAAAGCTATGTCTGTCTTCATCTGAGTCTTCATAGGAACCTTGAAACCAGACAGGACTAGGCCAATCTGAGTTATTTGTCTCTTAAAGGAGGAGCTAGACCATAGCTCAGTTCCTAGGGCTACAAGTTAATAAGACAACAACTTTGCAAATAGACGTGCACAGTACTACTCTACCTTTAAATACTGACGCCATGTACACTAGGGACTGTTTCACATAGAGGTAAATGTACTTACATGTAATAGCCCATGCTGGGATTAAACACAGACTAATGTCTGCGAGTAGGAATATCTACTAATATTTATAATATTATCCACTCCTGAGCAATAACAATAAGCATAAAATAATAGCTATCAATAGTTGAGCTTTTATTATGTTCCAGGCATTGGGTAAAAGGCGTTATCCAAAAGTATCATGTGTAACCTGCATGAACTATAAATTTTTTTATAATTATGCAAAGATTCTCAATCCTCTTATTTTTTTCTCTCTGCTAAGAGTCCCCTATGGTAAAGTTGTCCTGGAGCTGTTACTTTGGTCTTCTCTGTTCTGCATCCATTTGTGTATCTTCTGATTTTCTTTTGGTAAAAGTTTTTCTCTACTCATTGGGTAGTACTGTTTGGGAGCTGTCTCTATCCCAGATCCAAAGCTGAACATTTAACTCAGGTCTGGCTGACCAGCATCTTCCTTAGCTGTATTCATACTAATTCACAGATGGACCTTGGCCCAAGTCAGTACTATGAGGAACAGCCCCAGAGTATTTTCAGGAAATATTCATAAACAAGCCTTATTTTACACCAGAGTCAACTAAGGTAATAGAATGTAGATTCAGGATTGCTAGAAATGTATTTGGGTTAATAATTTCTCTGTAACAAGCCACCCCAAAATTTAATGTCTCAACAACCATATTATTATCTCATGATTTGTGGCTTGACTAGGATCAGTTGGGATGTTCATCTGCTCTGTGTGGGGTCTTATCTTATCTAGGTGGGAGTGTGGGGTCAGGGGCAGGCCATCAAGGTAGTGCCAAGATGTGTCATTGGAAAGACTGTCATTGGTGCTAGATGACTCACAGTATGACTAAGTGGAGGTTCCAAGAAGTCGATACTCTGTGTGATAATGATGGAGCTACAGCCATCTGGGAGTTCTTCTGTAATTGCTTCATGCTGGAAGGGGATATTGGCCCTAACAATTAGGAATAATGGAACTCTCACCTTATCTTATCTAGGTGGGAGTGTGGGGTCAGGGGCAGGCCATCAAGGTAGTGCCAAGATGTGTCATTGGAAAGACTGTCATTGGTGCTAGATGACTCACAGTATGACTAAGTGGAGGTTCCAAGAAGTCGATATCCCTGTTGTATGGCCATTTGCAATTTTATAGCTTCTAAGAGAGAAGAGACAAACTTGGTTAGGAGATTTAAAAGATAGGGTCCAAAAAGGAGGGTGAGAATTAGCATTGACAGGCATCCCAAAGGGGGCAACAGCCAAAGGAAACAGTTTCAGACTTTTAACCAGATTCCTCATAAATCTGACAAATACTGTCAGATTTGTGAAGCAATAGGACTACAGAGAGACTGATTTAAGGCACCTAGTGATCATTTTTGGGTTATATCATGAGTTCTTCTAACACAGATGGGTGCCTGGAATTTTAAAGGAATAGTCACCATCATAGGTCCCAAACTGGGGCTCTAAGTAAGACCTCAATTGCTAAGTTCCCTTGGAAAGATCTGAGAAGATTAACTGCTCTTTTTTACCAGTATGTTCTTAGCCTATCCAGTTATTTGAAAATCCTGCAAGTCTTGCATATTTATTAACTGGGAAAGTGGACTTCTTTAATATTTAGAATGAGAAGTCATTACACTAGTGCACCATAGCTGAATAGGAATAGGAACAGCTATGTATGGTACTGAGAGTGAGTATAAACAAAAACAGCAAACAAAAACAGCAGTCTTCAGTCAAATTTCAGTTGGAGACCTTAGGTCTCAGACAATTCTGCATTCCTCAGTTGACTTAAGTACTGACAGTATAGGAGTACTGCAAGAGGGACTGACAAGACTTCAGTGGCCCACATTTTAAAAACTTCCTTTACAGTGGGTTTAAGTTCTTTTCTATCTTTTTGAATTATAAGATACTATTTGCAATGAGGGAATTTAGAGGGGTCCTTAGTTTTATTTTTATAGAGTATGTTGTTATAGCCCTTCCTGGTTGTCTAGAGCACTGGGTCATGGGGTGAACTTTATTATTTATGTGGCTTGTTACCTCATTAGAATTTTGAATGATCATAATCCTTGGAATTCTAAATTTAAAGGATGATTCCCAGCTTAGCCAGTATATATTTTTCCATAAGAAGGGCTGGAAAGCTAGAAATTATTAGAAATTTTAGTGAGAACAATTGGCTCTTGAATTGGCATACCAAGGGAGGGGTGAAATAACTTACAATATTCCTTCCCTCCATTTTTTTTTTTTTTTGCTATAGGGCACGTGCGCTCTCCAGAAATACAGAGCGAGACAGAGAGACAGAAAGTGAGAAAGCACCCCCCAGGGAGGATGGCCACACTGCAATCCCTTCTCCTCTGTTCTTCTCTCAGGATCTTCGGCATGCACGCACATGTGCCCAGCATGAATTTAAGCCACCAGGTCTGGGACTCGAACCACAGTCAACTACATGGGAGTCCAGCGACATAGCCATTACACTAACTGCTGGTCCCTCCTTCCCTCCATTCTCATAACTGTCATGGTTTGTGAGGCAGGCCTTCTCAAAAAAGAAGGGAGAACAGAGTAAGTAGTCCCTGTATCTAAAAAGAAATAGAATTGGCTTGTCCATGATGTCCAGGGTTACCCAGAGTTCCTCAGTGGCTATGATGACTTCTCTGGACAGGAGCATAGAAGATGGATCTTCCTGAGCCTCCTCAGTTATCTATTTCTTCCCCTTGGCTCATGAGGGCCTTGGCTGGCCATTCCCCGCCTTCAGGAGAACATACAGTCAACCCTCCAATGCCAGGGATCATTTCTCACATCACAGAATTGACAGCAGGGCCTAGGAGGTGGCTAGGTTCAGTCTCTTGTTCAGTGTCCAGTCTTTTTACACTTGAAGCAGAAATTTGCAGGCTTTTTTCTCTGATATTGGGTAAACTCTTGGACAGTCTATGGGCATCAAAGACTTTGCCAATTTTGGCAGCCATAAACCTATCTTGTCGTTTTTCTCTGTTCTGCTCTCTTTTTCCCCTCTTTGAGATCCCAATTATTAAATGCCATGAAGACAGTGTCAAGTAATAAAGATTTGTTTGAGGTGTCATTTGTAGCTTTTGGAGTTTTTACCTGATATCAGGGACAGATGAACCAATGAAGTATTGTTACAAAAGAGCCCTTCCCTCTAGAGAAGGGTCCAGGATAGTATACTTTCTAAACACTTTTTCTAACTTGTCATAGAAGGCAGCTGGGTTTTCCTTTTTTGTTTGTTCGTTTGTTTTGTTTTTATTTTTTACAATTGTTTTTAGTTTGTTATAATTTACAGCCTTTTGTATCCCATGTCTCATTCCTGACAAAATAACTTCTAAGGGACCAGCAGTTAGCGTAATGGCTATGTTGCTGGACTCCCATGTAGTCAACTGCGGTTCACGTCCCAGACCCGGTGGCTTAAAATTTGCACCAGGTGCGTGTGCGTGCGTGCCCAAGATCCCGAGAAGAGAATGGAGGAGAAGGGATTGTGGCATGGTCATCTCCCCTAGGGGGTGATTTCTCGTTTTCTGTCTCGCTGTCTCTCTCTGTCTGGCGAGTGCACGCACCCTATAGCAAAAACCTCTCCAAAAAAAAAAAAAGAGAACCTCTAAGAACTTAACCATCCAGATTATTCCCATTGGAGTGTTGTAATTCCATTCAGGGTCAGTTGTAGGGATGTAGCTCCTCCTGGAAAATTTCCTTGTGGGATTCTAGCAGATGCAAACATTTGTTTTTAAAATTTGTTCTTTTTCAATGGGGGTACAATAGGTAGCCAGAATGAACAGCTTATCTCTCCAAGATTAAATGTCAAAAATGTTATAAATGTTATTGTCTTTAACTTTTTCATTGCCCTGAAATGGTGGTGTTACTGTCCCCATTTAAAATATTAAAATATTTAAGCTTATAGAGGTTAGAATATCAGATTTAGTAAGTATTGAATCCAGATTCCTCATACTTCATGGAGGTTTGTGTCATAAGGGAGATAAAAGTCATTGGCATAAACCAAATGTTCCGTGGGATCATGCAGACATAGCTCCTATTAATACTGAAAGAAGAGGTAATGGAATGGAGTGCCTAGGAAGGCAGGAACAGAGAATTCAAAAGAGGGGCAATGCTTCCACAGGAAAAGGGGAACACAAATTTGGGGGTACATCATAGCATATCTAGGTCTTCCGACACTGTCTGCCCCTGACTTGAAGGGCTGGTGATAACAGAGTTTTCACTGTGGGCTGATTCATTCCTGTAGGCAAATGCAAGCCAGGCAAGGGCAAGGGTGTCCCCTGGGTGCTCAACAAAAGTCAGACTCTTCTACTTGGGAGATTTAGGTCCAATAACTCCTGGAAGTCTATTCCAGCATGCTGAAAGCTTGAGCATTTTCTCCCTAGCCACCTTGGACCTTGAGTCTTTGTTAAAAGCAAACATAGCACCCAGATCATCTTTTCATTGCCCAAACTCCACTGAACCCCAAGCTCTCCTAGAGGTCAACTGGTTCCAAAGCAGAGGTAACACCAGACCTCTTTGCCCTAGAATATCTGGCTCCAGGCACTTTTGAACATGGCCGAGACATTTTCATAGGAATCATAAGAAGTTGTATCCTTAGTGCCCAAACATGAATCTATCCTCGGTCAGGCTTAGGGTTAAAAAATAAGAAAAATCAGCAAGTGGACAGCAAGAGAACAAAATGATCTACTTCACCATTCATGACTGTGATTTTATTCTTCACTAGATCTTCAAATAAAGCCCTCGTTCAAACCTTTCTGTACCCAACTGAGAGCTAGAGTCATCTTGACATTGCAAAGTAATTTTACACAGAAATTCTTAATTAAAAAAGAAAACCTGCAGCCAAATTTTGATATCAGAAATGTGCTGTTACATGCTGAAGGGTTTCTTCTTGTTCTCTCATTTTCTCAGACACAGACTCAGGAAGAACACTCAACCAACAATGCAAACACTCATGAATAGGTTAGTGGTATTTGAAAAGTGCAAGCAAATAAGGTACATCTATGAGCTGAAGTCAGGAGCATGGCCAAAACCAAAAAATTATATTCCTTTCACATCCAGCAGTCCCCAAATCTCTGGTACCATCTGCCCCACAAACAGAATTTCCTTTAGGCTCTTAAAATGTCAAGTAGGAAAGGATCCAGATCACATGGGGACCAGCAGAGAGAAAGTAGAGAGGGGGACTATGTGCACATAGGTGCAGTTTCTAAGGAACCAACATAAGGACTATTTTAGAGAGTATCGTTAACTTAGGGGCTCAGTAGAAATATCACATATATATGGAATATTAGCATGGGGTTATATTCATCAAGGAGGTAGACAAGCAATCCCTTGTGGGGTTTATGGAATCTTAATGCCCAGACTGAAAGATAATCTTAGTGCCTACAGGGTACATAGATGCTTGGCTACATAAGGTAGTTTTGTCAAGGTCACTTACATGAACTTGATGCAGCAATGGCAAGATTTTATTTTTTTTCTTCCAATCAAATGCATTATCAGTAGATGCACATCTATTTGACCACATGGTGTCAGTGACACAGCAGTTGACAAAACAGCAAGAATTTCTGTCTTCATAGAGCTTATATGCTGCTGTTGCAGCCTACCAACTATGTCTATCTAGGAACAATACCCTAATTTTCCTTTGTATAACCATCTTTCTCATTTCCCAACAATGTTCTTAAGATGGGCATAATCCTTACCCCAGTCTTAGAGGTGAACACGTGACCCATGCCTAGATACTTGGAGTACTTGTGTCAAAGAAATTGGGTCAGAAACAGGCATGCAACTCACCCAAATTTGGAGAATCTTGCTAATTCCAAAGACTTTCTTGGAATTACTGGAGAGGAGGTACTCTTCACTATTGCTATATAAACTGGTGGGATGAAAGTCTGACTCTGCTAAACTTTATCTATTACTATTCTTTGACAATCTTCCCATCAAGAAGTAACTTCAGAGAAAACCAGAGGCAAAGTATGAAGAAAGGTTCCTAATGATATCATCTACACCCGGATCCACCTATGTTTGATATCCCACATACCTCTTGAATTTTTAGGTGATAAACCTTTACATCTTCTTCTATATTAAGCTCATTTAAATTACTTTTCTATTACTTACAATGGAAAGAACTTAACCTATATAATGAGGGTGACTGTTAGGTATTCCCTTCAAATGGAGCTAGTCTTGACAAGCAAGCTGAGAAACAAATCAAATCCCTTCCAACCACTGAATGCGTTTTCCACTTCATTTAGATCACTCCCAACATTTAGTTCCCATCTCTTCTAGATTCCACCTTAACTAGCTTTGCCACTCTTCCTCCATGGCACCTCATCTCAACTCCCAGTAACCTGGGTCCCTTGGCTTTGTCAGCACATTTTGAGTAGCTGCCCCCACCTCTATCCCTTTTCCTAAGAATCATTTTTGGTGTCAGATACCACTCTTCCACTCTCTTTCTAGGTCCTAGAGCTCTCTATCCTTCCCAACCCTCCTATCAGGCAAGATGAATCAAACAGAAGCAACAAGTACATTTTATTGAGCTTTTCTGGGACAGAATGGCAAAATAAATAAATAAATAGAAACTAAGAAAGTAAAAACTGAGAAAAATCTCAATAAATACAGAATACAATTTTTTCTATTGAGGATCAGTAAACACTGGATCAGTGAACACAAAAGGTTCTTAATTTAAATTGCTTTGTGACAAAAGTGACTTGCTATTCTACAAATTAGTTTTTAAAAAATCACTGTAAAAGTGATCTTCATAATTTAATCTCCTCTTAGAGCTCATATTTCCTGACAACAATATTTTGGGGCTGGCTTAAACTATAATTGAGTTAAAATACTTTGAAAAGATTATATCAGACTCTTAACAAGTCCAAATAAAGATGCTGCTTGCTTTCCAGAGTTGTAGATATGATTGAAGAAGACTAGGTTATATACATTAGTTCTAGGGATAGGGAAGGGGTAGAAAAAGGAAAAAACAGCAGAATTACTTTAATCAGAGATCACAAGTTTATGTCCATAAATTGCATTAGACCCCAGATAAGATGTTTATTTAAATTAGTAGCCAAAATATAATCCCATGAAAATCCTGATCTCTGTCTTTTTTTTTTTTTGAAAAGTCAGCAGATTTGTAACCCTGGGCTGTGTTTGGGATAGTGTTCAATAATTCTGGTATTTTGGGGAACCAGCAGTTAGCGTAATGGCTAGTCGCTGGACCCCCATGTAGTCGACCGCGGTTCGCGTCCCGGACCCGGTGGCTTAAAACTCACGCCGGGCGCGTGTGCGTGCGTGCCCAAGATCCCGAGAGGAGAATGGAGGAGAAGGGATTGCGGCGTGACCATCCCCCCTGGGGGGGTGATTTCTCGCTTTCTGTCTCTATGTCTCTCTCTGTCTGGCTGGCGAGCGCACGAGTCCTACAGTGAAAAGCTCTCCAAAATAATAATAATAATAATAATTCTGGTAGTTTGATAATTTGCTCTGATAACAGGCAAGCCTGTTTGTTGCTCCTAACTTGAGTGTCAGTTTAAATGAAGTGAGCTGGTACCTGCTCTCAGAAAGCCACTGGGCAACCTGGGAAACCAACCAGTTAGTACAGACAGGTCCTGTGAGGAGTGGCTACAGCCTGGGTGTGGCAAAAGAAGGGGGGCAGAGCAGAAAGGGAACTGTTCCAGCAAGACCTTTCCTTCCGTGAATCTTCTCTTTTGAGGGACTCCCAGCTTCCCAGAAATGTGCAGTGGACTGGGAGACTGCTCTGGACCCTGCACCCAGTTTCCTCCACCTCCACAGTTCCCTACATGCAGCTTATACAGCTGCACAAGCAGGCATAGAGAGGTAGGTGTGAATGGGCCTTTGTCACCACAGCTCTGGGAAAAGAAAGTCCTGGGCTGACTTAGATACCACTTTTCCTAAAAAAGGATTTCAACTAGACTATGGGAATTGGGAAGTCCTAACTCGAGTCATTCTTAAAGAACATAAAAAAAGGAAGTTCTGTGATCCCGTGATACAGCTTGCAATCAAAGATCTAACGGCTGCATCCTGACATGTTACTAAGTAATTTACCCCTACCATGAGTATACTGCAGTAACTCCATTTTGTGAGGACTGACATCATCTTCGGGAACTCTGTTCTCCATAGTCCATGCTACAACCCTCTAATAAACACCTGTTAAACACTCCATGGAGTTGTGTGCTTCATTTTTTGGTATCAAAGTTCCTTTTCAGTTTGAGGGCCACTGTACATTGACCCTATCCTCTAACAACTCCATTCCCAGCTTGGTGTACCCATTTGCTGAGCCTATACTTGAGCATCAGCTTGAATAAAATCAAGAAGGTGCCTCCTTTCACAAATCACCACACCAGGAAAGCAGTAGGGCAGACAGGTGACTTACCCTGCAGGAAGGGCATAGGGAATTGTAGCAACACTGCTACCTGCCCTGGCCTCTCATTAAGGTCTAGTCTTCCAGGAGCTTAGAGCTTCAAGAAGGCAATTCCTTGTGGTGGAGGTTGGGAAATGACAAGTGATGGCAATTGAAGGATGCATCTAGAAAGAGCCTCCCATTTCTCTTACCTACAATTATTTTCTTTTTTGTATTTTTAATAATTTTTGCTATATTATACATGCACTTGCTGGAAAGGCAGAGAGACAGAAAGTAAGAAATCACCCCCCAGGGGAGATGGCCACACCACAGTCCCTTCTCCTCCATTCTCCTCTCAGGATTTTGGGCATGCACACCCACAGCTCAGTGTGAGTTTTAAGCCACCAAGTTCAGGACTCGAACCACAGTCAACTAAGAGTCCAGCAATGTAGTCATTATGCCATTCGCTGGTTCGTAATTATTTTCTACTGCCTGATAAATGTTAAATACAAAACTCATGCCAGGAACAAGAATATAAATCAGTCTCTGGTATTTATGCTGAGTGAGATGATTGATAGTCACTTAAATGTGTAATCTGATAGCATTAATTTTTCAGGAGATTGACGCATCCTTAGGAGAACATGTAATTTCTTTGCAAGATACAGCTACTATCAGTAACTATTTTCCTTCCCACAGAAGGTGTATTTATGGTCCAGAAGGATATTAGTTGTTTTGTGTAGGAAACATTGCACAACCCATGGGATGTATATTCTTGAACAAGCAAGGACTATAAAATTTAACTAACTTTATTCTCTGGTTGGTTACACCACACAAGACAAATCCACTGTATTTCTGGTTAATAATCACCATTTGAAAAAATTGGCACACCTTCAAATCCATTTCTTATATATAGATAAGTATCATACTTATCTCCAAGAAGTCAAACTAATTAATATAATGGGAGCATATGTTTCTCTTCTGAGTAAATGATGACTTATGTTTCCTTACCATTTGTACACAGAGGAAGTAAAATAGATTTTTTGTTGAAAACTTTTAAAAGTGGAAGATAATTCTGCTGAAAGAAAAGCTTTCAAATGTAGTTCTGGTGCCCTGATTTATTTGGCCAAAACCAATGGTTTTCATGTTTGTCTAAAACAAATACGGCTTTGAGTATGGGTGGGATGATTGGGGAAGATCCGTGGTAGTCTGATAGAGTCCAAGATCTTCAACAGTCATGATCATGGCCTCAGTACTGTCTGATAAGAGTGAAAAAGGGCCAGCTTAGAAGCACAGGAGGCCACGTCTAATTTTAGCATTTGATCAGGGCTAACTGAGCTAACTGAGTGAGTTAGACATATTCTATTTGAGACTTGTCACTTCACTGGCACCTACAACATGGAATACCTTTGAGTGAGCCCTAGATGTCAGGTATGGTGCATTACTGTCCCTTACAATTACTGCTTTGTTCTAGGTTTTTATCATCTTTCACCTGAACCAGGGAACAAGATTCCAAATAGCTCCTCTCTTCCTGGTCTTTCACCATGCCCAAGTCAACCTTTCTGCTTTGGTCAAGGCTTCTTTTTTAAAGTTAAACAGAATGAGCTGGAGAAAGGTATCTCATCCTTGACTCTGTAGCATCCTTCACTATTGCTCAACCACATGCATATGTTTGTAAAAGTGAATGTAACTATTAATGTTATGTAAGAACCCATGAGCAATAGATCCCACCAACCTGGTCAGATTTCACGAGTTAGGGTATATTTTTCTGCCAAGACATCTCATTTCCCTGCAGTGAAATGTCCCCCATCTTCTATGCTGTCATTCCCCAGCCCATAGGAAGATAAGGTTTAGCTCAGCCTTATAGCTCCCTTCTGAAAGTCACTGTTTGGACAGATATGTTCACATTTTGAGTGATCATCTCTATTTTCCTTCCTGATGACTTTTGCCCACAAAGTAGTTGAACACATCATTATGTTTGATAAGAAATTACCTCAGCTGATTCCCTATCCACTATCATATCTTTTATACATTTACAGCAAGCCAACTGGGGCTGAACCACCCAGAGGAACCCTAACAAGACTACAAAAAACGTCATTTCTGGGAGAACAGAGGCATTTTCTGTTCCCTTCTCTGCTGTATCCCCTGAGTTTAGCATGGTGTTAATATGTGCTGGTAGTCTTGAAATAAACAGTAGGCATTCCATAAATATTTGTTAAATGAATGAATGAATAAGTCACAGTGTTCACTCAACTTTAGTTCACTTCCTGCTCTTCAGTTACCATTTGTTTAGGATTATTTATAACCACAATGTATCAGGGAGATGAGAGAAGAGAAATAACTGGGGTCTACCCCAGTGCAAGTGTTGAAATGATTAATTTGAGCAGACCCTAATGCCTAGGGGTTCAGGGAGCTGAATCCCACATAGCCAGTTATGTGGTTCAAATACTGGCCCCAGTAGCAGCTTAAAAAACATGCTGAGCATCTGTGCCTTCACATTCTGACAGGACGAAGAAATGGAGGAGAATGGATTGTGGCATGACTACACCTGTTTGGGGGTACTTTCTTTTCTCCCCCTCTCTCTTTGTCTCTTTCTCTGGTGTACACACACCCCTGACACATTAATTTTAAAAGAGAAAAGAAAAATATTAGGTTGTTGGGAAAGTCATGGTGTATTTTTCTATGTTTTTCATGAATTTCCCAATGATGCAATAAATGGTGAATTCAGAAAGTGTATTCAGGCATTACATGCATGCGTTGTTTTTTTTTTTTATAGACCCATTTTTCTTTCTTTTTTTTAAAAAAATATATTTATTTTATTTATAATTATTATTATTTTCTTTAACTTTCTATATGACATGTGTGCTCACCAGAGAGATGAGGAGAGGGAGAAAGTGAGAAAGCAAGCCTCCAGGCCTGGAACTCCAACCATGGTCGGCCATGTGAGAGTCTAGGACCTTAATCACTGCACTACCTGCTGGCCCCTCAGACCTACCTTTCATATATGCCTTGCTGGTGTTGCAGAAGCCCATGGTGACCAGCACCAGTGTCCTTAGGTCCACTTCTGGTCTCAGCATCACATTCCCTTCCTGCTGGCAGTGTCCACCCCTGAAAACTCTGCATTGCTTGCTTTCACATCAGTGAGCTGACACCCAGGGCCCCACCAGGCCTAACACAAGTCCAGCCTGAAAGAGCAGGTGGGTTAATGCTGCCTTGATGGCTGGAAAATGAACAAAGATAAAATCTCCAGCTTCCCCTTTAATGAGGACAGGCAGCAGTCTATATCCTCCTCAAAGATCCCAGGGCATGAGCTATAACTGCCCTTAACAGTGAGTTTTTCTTGGCCTCTCCTTCCCCATATCTCTTTAACTGTTCCCTAACTCCTGTTTCCTGGAACCTCCACAACCCCTCATAAGTTCCCTGAAGTCAAGTACTTGTCTCAGGCTTAATTTTTAGAAAACCCTAAACCAAAACTTACGGTTAGACAAAATAACCCATTGTGGACATTTTTCTGTTCTAAATTCACATCTTGCAAACTTTTCGATTACTTGTCCTTTTACTAAATGCTAGCCTTTCAAAATTGCTGCTTCTTAATAAACAGAAAAGAGCTTAGACAAGTTCTGGCTATCCCTAGGCCTCATTTCCACATCAATGAGATGGGGAATAATTACACCTGTCCTCTCCAGTCTCGTTGCTTGTCACGCTGGGCAAACTAATGTGTGGGGAGTGATTTCAAAGGTACCAGAACTGCCAAATTTAGGTTTGCAATTAAATCCCAAGGCCTGTCCAGCAGTTGCTTGATATTTTAAAGTCTATTTATCCTCATTTCTTAGGAACTAAACAATTTTTCCACTCCATTTATTAAGAGAAAGCTTTTTTACATGAGTATTTTTAGACTGAAGTAACCACTCTAAAATGGCCCCATTATTTCTCAGCAAGAAGTCACAGTCCTGCTCTCTTTGTATTTCTTGGAATTGCATGAGTGGCCTTTGCTGAGTGCTCTGTGGGCCTGTTGCACCCACAGGGTAATGCTCAAACTGAATTTATGACCAGAGGGCCTGCACAATCCTGCTCCTGCTTTCTTGTTTGGTAACATCTGCCTTTCCCCACCTGATTTTCTCTTCTCCAATGAGGTCCTATTATAACACCCGTGTCTCTGTATGTCAGTACATGGATGGTCTCCTTTCTGGAGGGAGGCTGACCAACTCTTACCCTTTCTCTAACCAAGATATACAATATTATTCTTTCATAATATGGCTTGCTTCACTCAGTCATAAATCTCCATATTCAACCATTTTCTATTAAATGCCAGGGTCTTGTTTTTTATGACTGAATAGTATTCCCCAGAGTATATGTGCCACAGTTTTTCAATCCATTCATTTTCTCATGGACATTTGGGTTGGTTCTATGTCTTAACAAGCATGAATAATACTGCCATAAATTGATGTGCAAGTACTTTTCTGACTGAGCATTCACCTGTCCTTTGGGTTGATACCCAGAAGTGGGATTACTGGATCAAATGATAGTTCATTTGTAGATCTTTGAGAAACTTCCATATTGTTTTCCATAGTGGCTGGACCAATTTACAATCCCACCAACAGTGTAGGAGAATTCTTCTTTCACCACAACCCTGCCAACACTTATCATTTTTTGTATTTTTAATCTTCACCATTCTGACAGAGGTTAGGTGGTATCTCATTGTGGTTTTAATCTGCATCTCCCTGTGATAAGGGAGGTTGAGCATTTCCTAATATACTTTTTGACTGTTCATATGTCTTCCTTAGAGAGTTTTTTGTTCAGTTCATTTTCCCATCTTTTTTTTTTTTTGAGAGATTTTTGCTATAGAACATGTGAACTCACCAGAAAGACAGGGAGAGAAAGAGAGACAGAAAGCAAGAAATCAACCCCCAGGGGGATGGCCACACCACAATCCCTTCTTCTCCCTTGGGATCTAGGGCACACATGCATGCACACACACCTGGCATGAGTTTAAGCCACCAGGTCTGGGACTCGAACTGTGGTCGACTACATTGGAGTCCAGTGACAGTCATTACACCAACTGCTGGTCCCCATTTCCCCATCTTTTAATTGCATTAATCATTTTCTTTTTCAGGTAAGCTGCTTGAGTTTCTTGTGTATTCTATTTATCAGTCCCTTATCTGAGGCATAGTTTACAAAAATTTTCTCCCATTCTGAGAGCCGTCAATTTACACTAATTACTGTGTCTTTTACTGTGCAGAAACTTCTTAATCTGATGTAACCCCACCTGTTTATTTTAGGGATTATAGCCTGTGCTTTGGGGGTCTTGCTCAAGAAGTCTTTGCCTACCTCAATGTCTCCAGAGTTCCCCCAGTGTTTTCCACCAGTAGTTTTATAGTTTCAGGTCTTAGGTTCAGATCTTTGATCCATTTGAAGTTGATTTTTGTTAATGGTGAAAGATGGGGATTCAGCTTCATCTTTCTGCGTGTGGATACCCAAGTTTTCCAGCAACATTTGCTAAAGAGGTTTTCCTTTTCCCACTGAATTGACTGGTATTCTTTGTCAAAAATCAGTTGACTGTAAGTTTTGGGGTTTATTTCTGGGGTCTCTATTCTATTCCATTAGCCCACCTGTCTGTTTTTGTGCCAACACCATACTGTTTTGATGATCACAACTTTATAGTATATTTTGGGGTCAGGGAGTGAAATGCTGCCCACTCCACTCTTCTTGCACAGAATTGCTTTGGCAATATGAGTTATTTTATGATTCCAGACAAATTCTAATTGTCTCTTTTAGATCTGTGAAGAATGCCTCTGGTGGGACCAGCAGTTAGCATAATGGCTATGTCGCTGGACTCCCACGTAGTTGACCACAGTTTGAATCCTGGACCCGGTTGTTTAAACTCACGCCAGGCGCGTGTGCGTGCGTGCCCAAGATCCCGAGAGGAGAATGGAGGAGACGGGATTGCGGCATGGTCATCCCCCCGGGGGGTGATTTCTCTCTTTCTGTCTCTATGTCTCTCTCTGTCTGGCGAGCGCATGAGCCCTATAGCAAAAACCTCTCAAAAAAAATAAATAAAAGAATGCCTCTGGTACTTCGATTGGAATCATGTTAAATATGTAGATTAACTGGGGTATAATTGCCATTTAATTATATTAATTCTTCCAATTCAGGAACATGGAATGTCCTTCCCATTTTTTGGGTCATTTTCACTGATATATTTTTAAAGATGTTCATAGTTTTCTTTGTAAAGATCTTTAACTTCCTTAGTTAGGTTTACCCCTAGATATAGTATACATTTTGTGGCTATGGTAAAAGGGATTCCTTTCTTCAGATCTACCTCATTCATCTTGTTGTTCATATATAGAAATGCGATATATTTTTGGATGTTGCTTTTGTATCCCAACACTTTACTATATTCATATATTACTTTAAGAAGTTTTTTCATGTAAACCTTTGGTTTTTCTATGTATACCATCATGCTATTTGCAAATAAAAATATTTTCAACTTTTCTTTGCCTATTTGAATAGATTTAATATTATTCTCCTTTCTGATTGCATTGGCTAAGACTTCCAGCACTATATTGAAAAGGACTGGATAAAGTGGGCAGCCATTTATTTATTTATTTATTTATTTATTTATTTATTTTTATTTACATTTTTTAATACATTCAATCACATTATTTAGCTTACAAGGTGAACATTTCAATATATGAACATTTCTTCCAGTTGAGTTGATCAAAATATAACACTACCTCCTTGTCTCAACAATGCTGTCTTCGTATCCCTCCTCCAAATGTTCTTTCTCAGGCCCCACTCCTCCACACACACCACATCTGGCATTCACATCCACCTTTTGTGTTTGTACATCCTTTAGCCCATCAGTTTCAGTTATAGAGTGTGGACATTCAGCATATATTAAGTGGGGACATACGGTATCTCTCTTTCATAGCCTGGCTTGTTTCACTCAGCAGAAAATCTTCCATATTATTCCACTTTCTGTCAAAAGCCAGGGTTTTGTTGTTCTTAATGGCTGAATAGTATTCCATAGAGAATATGTGCCACAGTTTTTCAATCCATTCAGCTGTACGGGGGCATTTGGGTTGGTTCCATGTCTTAGCAATCGTGAAAAGTGGCGCAATAAACATCGATGTGCAAGCACTTTTCCAATGAGAAATTCTTCTGTCCCTTGGGTAGATGCCAAGAAATGGGATTGCTGGATCATACGGCAGTTCTATTTGTAGATTTTTGAGAAATCTCCAAATTGTTCTCCACAGTGGTTGGACTAATTTACATTCCCACCAGCAGTGTAAGAGAGTTCCCCTTTCTCCACACTTACCATTTTTTTGTTTTTTTTAATCTTAGCCATCTGACTGGGGTTAGATGGTATCTCATTGTTGTTTTGATCTGCATTTCCCTTACGATGAGGGATGTTAAGCATTTTTTCATATGCCTTCTGGCTATTCGTATGTCATTTTTAGTGAGTGTTCTTTTCAACTCCTTCTCCCATCTTTTAATAGGGTTCATCATCTTTTTTCCAAACAACTTCTTTAGTTCCTTATGTATTCTGGTTATCAATCCCTTATCTGATGCTTAGTTTACAAAAATATTTTCCCATTCTGAGGGCTGTGGATTCACACTAATTACTGTGTCTTTCGCCATGCAGAAACTTCTTAGTCTGATGTAATCCCACTTGTCTATTTTGTATTTACATTTTTTAATACATTCAATCACATTATTTAGCTTACAAGGTGAACATTTCAATATATGAACATTTCTTCCAGTTGAGTTGATCAAAATATAACACTACCTCCTTGTCTCAACAATGCTGTCTTCGTATCCCTCCTCCAAATGTTCTTTCTCAGGCCCCACTCCTCCACACACACCACATCTGGCATTCACATCCACCTTTTGTGTTTGTACATCCTTTAGCCCATCAGTTTCAGTTATAGAGTGTGGACATTCAGC